>NW_025953809.1:0-596358 GCF_022578515.1 Annulohypoxylon truncatum
TAATAAAATTAAAAATTATAATAATTTTTTTAAAATTAATAATAATTATATTAATAATTATATAATTTATTTTTTTAATAAAAATATATTTTAACATTAATTTAAAATTATTTCCGAATATAATTAAATTACCCATAATTATATAATGTTTTTTAAACTTTATAAATTTCGTAAACTTTATAAAAGAAAATATATTTTTAATAACTTTAATAATTATATAATGTAAAAATATATATAAATTAATAAAAAAAAAATATAAATAAAATATATTAAATAAATTTAAAAAATATAAATAACGCATATATTAATTAATATAATAATAAAAATTTTTAAATAAATAATTTTAATATATTTAATGTAAACATTAAAAATTTAAATATAAATTATAATTTAATTTATAAAGATTTTAACTTTTTTTAAATAATTAATAATATTAAAAATATAATTAATTTTATAATAATAATATATTTAAATAAATTATTATTATATTAATTATATAAATAAAATTTCTTTAATTAAAATTTATTATTCCGTTATTTTTATTAAAATTATTTTAAGTTTAATTATATAAACGTTTTTTTTATAAATAATATTATTATATATTTTTCCTTAAAATATAAAATAATGTAAATTTTTTCGTAATTTTAATAATTATCCGAAGAAACAATTAAATATATTAATATAATTATAATATTAAATTTATTTTTAATGAAAATAAATTATATTAATAATAAAATAATTATAAATAATATAATTAATAATTAATTTATTATTAATTATAAAAATTTATAAAAATATTTTTAAGCTTTAATAATTTATAAATTATTAATTATTTTTTTTAAAATAAATTTAATTTTAAACTTTAATATAAGTTTTTTATATAAAATAAAAATATATTTAAAAATGTTTTTAATAATATTTTTAAATTTAAAACATAAAAAAAATATTTATATAAACTTAAAATATATTAAAATTTTAATTAATAAAACATAATTTTTAATTTATTATAAAAATATTAAAATTTATATTAAAGTTATATTAATATATATTAAAGGAATAATTAATAATTAATATATTATTATTAAATATATAATGATATAATTTTATTTTAAAAGATTTTAAAATAATTAATTAGTTATTATAATATTTATCCGAAAAATAATTTTAATAAATGAATTAATTGTTTATATATTACTTAAAATAAACATTTTAAATAATAAAGAATTTAATTTATTATTTTTTAAAAAAATAATAATAATATAATTATATAAAATAATTATTTTTATATTTATTAAGTTAAATAATTATAATAAGTATTAAATTAAAATTATAATAATATATATTATAATAATTTTAATTAAAATATACGTGTATATTAATATATAATATATAATTAATTTTAATTAAAATTTAATTTTTAAATTAATATTAAAATTAATCTTTTATTTCGTGTTATTAATTAATAATAATATAATTTAAATTATTATTTATAATAATATAATTTAAATTATTATTTATAATAATATAATAAAAAATATTATATTATAAAAAAATATATTAATAAAATATATGTTACTTATAAAATAAAAAATATAAAATTATTATATATAAAATAATTAAATAATTAAACTCGTTATATAAAAATTTAAAATATAATTATAAAATAAATATATATATAACATAATATTAAATTTTATATTATAATATATTTAAAATATAAAAAAATATTTAATTAATATAATAATATATTATAACCTAATTAATAATAAAAGTTTTATAAAATTTCATAATTTAATTTTAAAATTTTAAAATATATTTATAAATATAAATTTTATAAAAATATTAAAAAAAGAAATATTACGTTTAAATTTAAAACTTAAATAAAAGAACATAATTTTTAAAAAATGTAAATTATATTTAATAACTTTAAAAAATTAAAATGTTATTAATAATATAATTATAAAACTTTTAAATTAAAATTATATAAACCGTATATAAATATTAATTTTTTTTTTAATGTTTATTTTTATTATTTATAAAAATATTTTAAAATATTTATTAATAATATATTTATAACCGGATATTATTATAATAAAATTAAATAAAATAAAAAAAAAATATATATAATAATAAATATAAAAGTTTTAAATATAATAAACCTTAATAATAAATACCTTATAAAATCTTAAAATAATATATTAAAAAAAATAAAAGATAAAAAATATATAATAATTTATAATTATTTAACCTTTTATTATTAATAAGAAATTTACTTATTTTTTTATTAAACATTTATAATAATTATAATAAAAAGTTAATACACATTTAATTATTTAATTATAAAATATAAAAATAATATAATATATATATAATAAAAAATAAATATAACTTTTAAATTAATTAATAATATAAATTATTATTATAATAATATAATAATAACATTTAAAATTATTAAAAAATATATATTAAATTTAAAAATTATTTTTATAATTTTTTAAAATATAAACATTTTTATTAATCCTTTTAAATTTTTTATCGCTTTTTTTAATATTATATTATTAAAAAAATTCGTTAATTTATTTAATTTATTAATTATTAAAAAAAAATTTATAATAATAAAATATATTTAATTTTTAAAATTTTTAAAAAATTTTAAAACATTTATTAAATTAATTAAATATATATAATTATTTATACTTAAATTTATTAAATTAATTATACCATTAAAACGTTATAAAATAATATTATATTAATAAAACCTTCGTTATATTAAAATTAAGTAAAAATAAAAAATATAAATAAAAAACATAAATATTATAACATTATTTAAAACCAAATTAATATTATTTAAAATAATAAAAAATACATTAATTAAATATATAATATTAATATATTATAACATAAATAAATTATTATATATTAATATTAATATTTTAAAATATAATATTAAAGTTTATATTTATTATATTTATTTTAATATATTATTAAAAATTTTAAAAAATAAAAAAATTATAAAATATACCCCGAAAATTATTATTTAACCCATCGCATTTTTATTTAAAACTTTTTTAATTTTTAAGAAAAAATATTAATTAATAAAAATAAAAATATTTAATTTAATTTAAACACTTAAAAAAATAAAAATATAAATATTTATAACTTAAAACGGAATATATATTTTTATAAATTATTAAATAATTTTTAATATATTTTTATATTTTAATTTTATAAACTTTATAATTATAAATAATAAAAATTTATAATTAATATAAATAATAAAATATATCGGAAAATTTAAATTTATAATATTATATAAACCGGGTTATTTACATATAATTTTTAATATATTTTTATAATTATAAACATTTAAAAAAATTAATAATAATATTAAATTAAATAATTTAAATATATTATTTTATAATTTAAATAATCATTAAATATAATTAATAATAATTATAAAAAATAACCATATAAAATTAAATTTATAAATAAATTATAAAATTACATTATTAATAATTAAATTTATAACCATATTAACGATTTAATTTTAAATTTTAAAAATATTAAAAAACATAAAATTTATAAAAATAAACTTAAAATTTTAAATTAAAATATAAATAAAATACTTAAAAAATTTTAAATAAAAAAATATTTTAAATATTATAAAAATTAATTAAAACTTAATACCCGAAAATTAAATATTATTATTATTTTATATATAAAACCGGGTACTTTAAAAAAAATCGGAAATGATAAACAAGTTTTATATTTTAAAATTATGTTTTTTAAAAATTTTCGAAATGATTTATAATTTTAACTATTACGAATTTATAAAATTAAAATTATAATTAATAAGTTTCGTCGTAAATTAAAACAAATTTAAAAAATATATAAATTCATGTTTTAAATATTTTTTATTTAAAATAAAAATATATAAATTTTATAAAAATATATAATTAATTTTATTATTATTATATTTTTTTTTTATAATAATATTAAATTTAAATTTCAAGTTTCCATAAATTAATAATAAATATAACATTATAAATATAATAATAAATAAATTCGTAAAAATAATAATAATTATTATAAAAAAATATAATTAAATAATAAAAAATTAAATAAACATATATTATAATTAAATGTTATTAAATAATTAAAATCCCTTTAAAATTATTATAATAAATAAAAACCTTAAATAATTATTTAAATTTTAATTAATATTTTAAAAAAAATAAAATATAAAATTATTTTTTATAACCGTATATTATTTATAAATTAATAAATAATTTAAAAAATTTATTTTATATTTAAAATTAATATTATAATATTATTTTTATAACTTAATTAATAATTTAAAATAAAAATAATATTTATTAAAATTATTATATAAATTTAATATAATAAAATTATCGGTAATAAAAAAATTTTTATTAAAAATTTTATATAATTATACGTTTAATTTTTTATTTAATATTAATATAATAATATTAATAAATAAAATTAATATATATAATATTATAATTATAATAATAATAATTTCGAAAAAATATTTTAACGTAATTTATAAATTTATATTTTTTAAAATTAAATAAAAAATAATATTATAATTATATAAAAATTATAATATATTAATAATAATAATTTTAAAAAAAAAACTTAAATAATAATATATTAAACTTTTCCAAATTATTAAACGTATTAATTATTTCGTTTATAAGTTTAATTTTTTTAATTATTAAAAAATATACGATACGGTTTTTATTAATTATTTAAAACCCGCGTTTTTTATAAATATTTTTAATCGTAATTTACCGTATTTTAAATAAATAACGTTTAAAATTTATTAACGAAAAATTATTAATTATAATTTAATATAATAACGTTATTTTATTAAATATAAAAAATTAAATAATAAATATATTAAATAAATTAAAAAAAAAAACTTAAATAATAATAAAAATAAAATAATCGTAAATTTTAATATAAAAAAAAATTAATTATAATAATTATATTAAACTTATAAAAATATAAACTTTTTTATAAATAATATTATTATATAATATTATATTTTAATATATATATTTTAATATATTATTAATATTAAATAACGTTTTATTAAATCTTAAATAATCTTAAAACCTAAAAAAAGCATCATTAATCCACATATACCATACCATATAACACTTGACCAAACAACCAGGGTATCTCTTATCGATCAAGATTAGTGTCCACTAAATTTTCTTATCGCCCCTTTATTGTACTTTTCTACCATAACCTTGGAACTTCGATCTTTTTTTTCGTCTTTCGCATTTTACTTCACTATTCGCTACCCTACCTATTTCCAAAGGTAGAGACGCTCTCGTCGCAACCATTATCGCCATGAAAGTCACTAATCAAGGCGATGTGTCCGTGTACACAATAGCCGGCGCTAACACTGCGCGTCCTCTTCCAGACTGGTAAGCCAACCTACACTTTTCTCGATCAGGAAGGATAATTAATCGGATATATATGCAGGTTGGCGCGTCGCCGAAAACGTAGTCTAAAATCGGATCCCGAGTATCAGAACCGAATAGAGCTACTTCAAGACTTTGAATTTGAGGAAGCTAGCCAATGCATCAGAGTCTCAGAAGACAATGACTGGATTATGTCAACTGGAACATGTGCGTTGCCATACTACTTAACAACGGCCCTAACCCTCTCGTCTCACTGAAGGGGGATATTGAGGGAGGTAGAAGGGGTTACTAATATCTAGTAGACAAGCCACAGTTCCATGTCCATTATCTTCCTCACCTCGCATTATCCTATTCAAGACATACGAAATCTCTCAATACGACCTTCCTTCTCCTCTCGACCGACTACTCCAAGTCTCTACACCTACAAAGCGATAGAAAACTTGAATTCCACGTAAGATCCGATTTATAACATGGGATATTGCTTCCAATTTTAGTGCCCGACGCTAATCAACGAATGATAGACCCCGGCTGGTTGCCACTATGAACTACGTCTGCCTAGGTACGGAAGAGATCTGGTCTATGATCGCCATGCTACTGAAGCCTTAGTTCCCTCGGTGGGTTTGGATTCTGATGGTAACGGAGAAGTGTTTCGGATGAATCTTGAAATCGGGAGGTTCATGAAATCATATCAAGTCGACGTTGGTACCGACGACGGCGTTGAAACTGGACTGCAGGGAAGCATTGGTGTTGGAAGTGTTAATACCGCGGCAGTTGCTGAAAACAGCCACAATTTACTTGCTTTTGGTACTTCGATCGGCTCAGTCGAATTCTGGGACTCACGATCCAAGTCACGGGTTGCTATTCTTGGGGGCCAGGATGGTGAAATAACCGCCCTTGATTTTAACCCTTCAGGTCTTTCGCTAGCAACCGGCACGTCGAATGGCCTTATCAAACTTTTCGATTTACGAAGCCCCAAGCCACTGTTACAGAAGGATCATGGTCCTGGATTCCCAATTAAGAATCTCATTCACCTGACAACTTCTTCACAAGAAAAGAAGATCTTGTCTGCTGACAAGCAGATGATCAAGATTTGGGACGAGCTTGATGGTGAGACCTGGACCTCGGTCGAGCCATTGGTTGACATAAATTTCGTCACATGGTGCAAGAACACCGGGATGATCCTTACGGCGAACGAAGGCAAACCTCTACACAGTTTCTTCATACCCCAACTAGGGCCTGCGCCGCGGTGGTGCTCGTTCCTCGACAACATGGTCGAGGAGATGGCCGAGGAAATCAGCACCGATCAGTACGACAACTTCAAATTCCTGACATTACCGGAATTGAAATCACTCAGCCTGGCACACTTGATTGGCAAGACCAACTTATTGCGTCCTTACATGCATGGTTATTTTGTCGCTTCGAAGTTGTACGACCAAGCTCGTCTAATCGCCAACCCGTATGCCGTGGAAGAGGAACGTGCGAAGCGCATTAAGGAGAAGGTCGAAAAGGAGCGTGCCAGCCGAATCCGCGGAAATAAGAAGGTCAAGGTTAACCAGAAATTGGTCGACAAACTACTCAAACGCCAAGAGAAGAGAGCCCATGTTGATACAAAGGCTGGAGTACTCGGCGATGAACGATTCAACCGATTGTTCGAAGACGAGGAGTTTAGGATTGATGAGAATAGCCGCGAGTTCCAGGTTCTAAACCCAAGCACGAGAGTTGACCCAGAAACAGGCGCGAAGACTACAACCGCGGGCGCCCAATTCTCAGATGAAAGCGATGAAGATTCGAGTGACGTCGATGACAGCGAGGATGCAATAGCCCTTAAGAAGGATGCGCCAAAGGAGATGGTAATGCGTGTTAGGACGTCCAATCAAAGTGGTGGTCGTGTATCCAAAGACACCTCCCTAGGATCCAGGACCCAAAAGTCGGGCAGGATCAGCAAAGTTCGAAACGGTGAAATAGTTGGAGAGAGACAGGTCACATTCGTCCCAGAGTCGAGAAAGAAAAAGATAGATGACGAGGCTCCTAAGACGCAAACGAAAGATCGACGAACAGACTCAAGACGGAGCGCTAGTACTAATACCTTCAGGCGGCTTTGATACCCAACAAAATGCTAGCGATAATTGATATTGATACATATCCAGAAGGCAATAGGCTTTGCTTCCCCCAACTCCGTGCTCCAATTCCAAGGGAAGCTAGTTAAATGCATTACCCGCCTCGATGACTCTGTTTCCCTTCCTCTTAACTAGCTTTGGCCAGCCCAATGTCAATTCACCAGTCGACTCATTACGATATTTTACTTCCTCGTCCATTTCTTGCTTCTTCCCTCCGGACTCTGTCGAGTACTAGATTGGGCAAGGCCCTTCTCGACATCTTCGGGTCGGAGTCGAGGTGTAGGTGGTACGTCGTCCAACCGAACACGACCTCGAGAGCTATCCTTCACTGATTTCGGGAATTCGGAGCGGCGAGGCGTGAGAGCAGTGACTACCTTCCTTGCCGAACGCCGGATGCTTTCTCTAACCTTCCATTCTCTCTTCTTTGCAAGGTAGAAGAGTACTGCCGTAGAGACTGTGCTATGTCAGTGTGTTGAAACCTTACATTCTGAAGGGAACTTACTGCCAAGCACGCATACGACCGCAACAACAACTATTATAGCGACTATCGCACCATGGGAAATTTGAACAACGCCAGGGCTGCTTCCAGAAGCTCCAGCTGAATTATCGATGCTTCCACCAGAGCTGATCGAGCCAGGGCCGCTATCGCCTTCGCTGTAAGGCTGGTCCGTCGCTAGGGGGAACGAGTTCGAAGAAGTAGAGGTCGCCATAGTGACTCGCACTAGCAAATTTTGAAAATGAATATAAGTGAGATCCAGCACTCTGGTTCAAGGTGGAACGACGTGGGACGACGTGAGGCGACCGCTAAAGTATTCGAGCAAACCTCATCCAGCCATATACAATGGTGTCGAGAGAAGGAAGAAAACCAGGATTGATATCATACCACATGGGGGCTCTTGGTACTTATGAATAAGGTGTTCCTAGCGGGGAAGGAATCTAGTAGAGGCGCTTGGAGATATCGTCCCGTGAAGGCACAGTAGGTAGCTATCCGATGGGTGTGACAAGTCATGCATGATGGGTGCTTGTAAAAAAATCCAAGTAGAGAACACTACGCATGGTGTACCTGGCCCTCCTAGAGGCTTGATGCACATATGGCAGTTGAGACAGCATGGGTCCCGGCATTTTACAACAGTGCTTATTGGGTACCACGAAGCTTCACATTAAAAGAGATGCATTAAGATCTCTTATTTAGATCGCCTCGGTCCGTCATTGGCTGTCGAGGTCTTCGCGGCGCTTAATCAAGGGCGCTTTGCGACTTGACCCCTTGCCGACCTACCAATCAGCGTGTAATAACAAGGGTGTGTAGCAAGGATGCCGCTTTTCTTAACCACCTTGTCACATCTGTCGCCCAAGCTCTCTTCCTTGGACTTTCGTTCTACAATTCGCTGAAGAAAATTTCCGTCACGAAATATTTCCTACATGATAAGTATCGGCGGCCTAGTCAAATAAATATCTTCTTTTCTCTAGCCGTTTTCAGCTAGTTCCATAATTATCGTGATGTTTTGGAGGACGATGATAGACGAATTGTCACTATCTGGTATAAGCCACTCCAGATACCAGTCATTCCGCCAGAATAGCGTCATCATGCCGCGCTTATTCGAGAGCATGATACCTTCTAAGTACAAGCCACCTCCGGATCTAATCGCGGCCCGTCTCATCTACCGCCCCCAGGTATGGTATATAGATTCAGGATATTATTGCGCTAACTTGTCTGAATAAGATGCAAAGACAACGGCTCAAGCATGTTTTAACTATCATTATCTGTGTAGTATCTCCTATTCCATCGACATCTTCGTCTGTTGCTCGCGACGAAGAGCATGGCGTCTCCAGTGTTGGGTATAATCAACCTTTATGTGCCAACCGTCTTCTTGCAGCACTGTTTTGTTCATGCTCGAATTTTTTTAAGATGGATGATCGTGTAGCAGACGCGAATCAAAGATGCGTCGCTATGCAAGTCAGCTATTCGGCCGGAAATCGGGCCTCTTCAATTGGCAATACCCATCCAATCACGAGCATCTTGCAACCGGATTCTAGGCATTCCGATACTGTGCTATCTATAGCAATACCACTTCCGGCGTTGCAGTCGCACTGCAGCCGGAAATGCGAGTGTTGCCGATGTTTGGTTCTAGCGACGAGGAATGGGCATCGTGACCAAAAGAAGCTATAAAATCGTCTCAGTTAGCCGGGCTTCATACAACGTCGCAGGATGAAAATAAACATGGACTTGTTGGTTTTCGATTTAACGCGCTATCGCTTTTTCGCTGATCCTTCTATCGCGTCTAGCCGCTTCCTTCTACGTTCGTACATGGTTGGGCGTCTATGGCCTAGATATTTATGGTTTCTCCTATGCCTGGTTAAAGCACGATTAATATAGGAACACTAATTGCAAGAGCTATAAACGCGAGTCGTCCTCTGAAGTTCAAGTTCACTAGCCAGTTAGGTTAGCGAGGGCACGAGGTGGATTCGAAGTCGTAGTAGACATTTTCACTTGCAGGTACGAAAATTTATACAATTATATATAATATCTTCTAGATACCTAATTCGTCGCTTTGCGAACGTTCGCTATTTCGCGACTTGCATTGATAGTCGTGCCACGTATCGTCAATGTTCAAGCAATTAAGTATTCATTGCGTTTCTATGGTGGAAGATACGCCCTATTCCAAACGCCAACCGTTCTCAAACAGTATCATAGATATGACCACTCTCTGTTCCCGAAACTTGACACGCGTATCTAGTCAGGACGTATAATTATAGCAAGAAATAAAGAAAGCCAGATGTATTTTAAGCGCCCATTCAATAACATCGTACCAATCACTGCGCCAACATAGCTTTGCATACAGGCGAACCCATTCCTCCATACTATGCCAGTGCTAGATAGTGGGAAAATAGGTATCATGAACTAATTCTAGTGTTAAACGAGGGAGCGATAATATCAGAGAATTCACCTTCCTTCTAGACCATCCATGGCTTAGATAGGACGCTTTCTAACCAGTTAACGAAGCACTATGTTGATAGCGAGGATTCTTCTAGGTACCTACCTAGGTAGTCAATATGAGAGTATTTCTATATCAAATGGAATACACTACTTACTGTAGGTTGTTTCGTAGGATTTAGTATGTAGGCGAACAGAATTATAGCAATTCGGCTTAATGATATTACGCTTCTTACACTCACCTACTAATTCTATATATATCCTTCTAGATATTACGCCAAATAGAACGACGTAAGACATACGGTTATTCGATATTGTGCCTTATTTATTTCCGTAGATATATACCTACCATAGGTAGGTACCTAGTTAAGGAGATTGTGAATAGGTACCCGTGGCTGGTCCTGTTCTTAGCATGGCTATTGTTGGCATTTGAAATATTCGCTTAAGGGAATCTGGCGACGAACGAATACCTTAGAAAGAGCACTCGGTGGAGAATGTAACTACTAGATACTAGATTGAAGGCTTCTTATTAATGTTCGACTGCCTATCATGGGTATACGGGTAGTAGGGAGGTAAAGTTAGAAGTGGCAACCCCCTGAATATCCATTGCCACTTCCTCATATTCATAGATGCCCACAATCCACTGTCTTTAGACCTTAATTCAATCCGAAATTCCAATTTCACCTCACTACCTACTTTTCTACGAAGTCCTAATCTCACTCCTTTGAGTGCTGGGCCTATTTGCACCCACTATACCCTGCACTTAGACAATAAAGCTGCGCCTACGGATCGCGCTGATTGCTTCACAAGGTATTGCTCTAAGAGCATTGATCAGTTGATTATACATCGGGCTCTTGCTCATCAGGATGTCGCAAGAAGATCTCTCAGCCGAGGCGCCTCGGCTTGAAGCATCCATCAAACCTCCGGACGTCAATTCTCGCGATATGCCAAGCCAAGCCGAGCTCCTTCAACCATTGAAAGACTCGCAGGACTCCAATTGTATTACATCAGATCGGGATTCGGTGGTTGGACAGTCTTGTACAGGACCCCATTCAATCTCTCCTATGAGTGTGAACCTTTTCACTCGCCCAGCAATTGAGACAGCGAAAGAAATAGGGGCTGGCTTCCAATATCAACCCCCACCAGGACGGATTGTTCCTCAAAAACCCGGCAAAACGCAAAGATTTCCAACTATATCAGCTCCATCGAGTGGAAAAAAATCATCGGAAGAAGGTTCGAGTTCTAGAACTCTAGGGTTTTTTGACCATGGAAATCCGGAGAGGGCTAACTCATCGAATTATCGTGTAGAGGACGTGGGACAACCTGAAGCTGATCCTCCAGCCACTTCTCTAGAAATTGCCACAGCCGAAAGACAAGAAATTACAGAACTTGATACGCAAGCGCCCGCTAACAATGTATCAGATCCAGTTCCTGAGGAGAATGCATCTGATTTCCCTTTCCCAGATGAGAGTCTGGATGCGACTAATCTGCTACATACGGAAGGGAGGAAGCATAGATCCCCATATTCTCCTCTCGCTAGTGCACGTCTCCCGAAATCCTTTTCTGATACTCGTCAAAAAGCTCTTGTGACAATGTCGTCTCGTAATCGGGTGCCACGACGGAAGCCTTCGCTACCGTCATTGACCTCTTCCGAACGTCAAGTAGCGCAAACCCAAAAGACGTCTATCAAAAGAAGCCATTCAGAGAATAAGCAGCGCTCCACTATTCATGGTCCAGCTTTAAATGATGATGAAACCACACAGGAAGGTCATCCCGACGAAGCCGAACGCACTTCGAGAAAGCATCGCTCAGGTGGGCGACAGAAAAGGAAAGATCTCACGCGGCCCGTGCCTTTCGAATCTCCTGAATATGAACCTATGTCAATGACAAGGCCTTGCTCTCAAGCGTCAAACATCTCAAAGCCGCGGGTCCCTCTGAGGACGCACCATCAACAACGCACCCCAACTCGTGAACAAAATAGTCTAAACCTTGCGAAGTTCGCAAAATCATGGAACACGAACTACCTCTATAACCAGAGGCTACTAGATCGTTGGGAACAGAAGATGGTAATGCTGGAGGAACACATCGCGGCACAAGACACGGCTATTCAAAAGTATCAACAAGGCATAGAATCTCGCGACCAGACGATTGACGACTTATCAACCAAAGAAGAGGAACTCCGTGTTCAGAATCAGAAGATTCAGGATGAAATAACTGCGTCCACGAACGCACGCAAGAAGCTGGAGGAAAAGTTGCGAGCTTGTAGAAATCGCTTAAATGATGCGATTAACGAGCAACAGCAACTTTTCTTGCGATGCAAGGAGAATTGCGAGAAGGCAACCGCAAGCATTCAAATAGAGGGGCACATCCAGAAAGAATCCGTAGAGGGAGCGACTGCAGCCGTCGAGGCAGTACGAGCTGAAGTCAAGCGAAAGGTTGCTGCAGTCATTGATGATACCAATGGACAAATTGGAAATTGTGAGCTTTACTGAAACTCTTGTTACAATGTAGGTGCTAACAAGTATTTAGTAAATAAGACCATCAAGTCCCTTGAAACCCAACTGATTGAGCGCGAAAAGGAGCTCGAACGCGAACGACAACACGCTCTAGACCTGAGCAACCAGCTGAGTGAGTTTCACAAACTGAATGAACAATCAATCCAGTTGGTGGCTTCACAGAACCAAGAGTTGCTAGAGAAAATGAAGTTAGATCGCGAGAATAGCGAAACTAGAGATCTCCGGATTCGGAAACAAGACGAGAAGTAAGGAATTATCTCCTTAAAGTAAGGCCTTCGCTAACTAAATAGAATCGATGCCATTATCAAGGGTTTGGAGGAAACAAGACTGAAAACAGCAGATCCGGAAACCTTGGTGGAAAGCTTGGAGGGACTCCATAACGCCGCAGTCAAAAAGTACGTGTTCAAGGGATGTTTGTGAATGCTATACTAACTCGCGAATAGGATTGTCGAGAGAGTAGATAATTCCATGAACTCACATCGAGATTCCATTCTTGCGGACCAGGAGATTCTAAAAGAAAAACTTGGTGAAATCCGCCTCGTATGCCAAGGACTTTGCGAGGGAATGGTAAATGCTAATAACATTGTTGAATGGCAAGGTAGAGCGCACGATGCCGACATGGCTATCTACACTCACATACAGAACATTCAAGAGCTACAGGACGAAATTAATCAGATGTATATCCTTTCGAATGAAGAGTCGGAAGAACGGGAAAGACTCAAGAGTCAATTAACTGATCTTCAAAACGCTGCAACCAACGAACGAGCCGCAAACGAGAAAGCCGATAAGCTTGCTGAAGAAGTTGAGCGGCTTCGAGGAATGATAAACAATAGAGATACAACAATAATTAAGTCTGGTGAGGATCTCGATGCAGCCCGAGAAGAACTGAGAGCACAGGCTCTCATTTTGCAGGGCAAGGAGGAACAGATTCAGAATGAAAATGAGCAGCACCGGAAAGCTATTGAACTGAATGTTCAACAACACAAACAGGCAACTTTTCAGATTGTGTCCACGATAACAAAAGAGTTCGAAGATAAACACCGCGATACTGAGAAGAGACTCCAAGAAGCCGTCACGGCCCGCGCGGAACTCGAACACGAACTGGCCGAGTTGCGGCAGCAAGTAGATAATTCGAGTCAGGTGGATATTGACGAAGGCCTCAACAAAATCCGAGGCGAACTCGTTGAGCTAATCACTTCAATGAACGGGTTGACAAGAGGCCTACAAGAGTCTGAAATCGAGCGGGAGGCTTTGCAAACAAGTCTGGACAAGTGGTCACACGACAGAAACGAGGTTGGCCAAATGAGAAATCTCCTGGGACGATTAGCAAAAGATCAGCCCAATGCGATTAAAATGAGCGAGCAGCTAAGGGAGTTGTTGGAGATACAGAAAAAGTTATCAGGCACTCTCGAGTACCACCAAGCGGGACTAGCTAACGCTGGAATTGCGGTTGGCTCTAGCGAAAGTCAGCGAACCGGGGAGACGTTCATCCATTCAGTAAACGACTCCACGGTGGTGAGCGGCTTGCAGAACGGTGTTGTTAATGCACAGGAGGAGTTACAAAATCTCAAGCGAAAGGTCGTTGTAAAATCCCCAGCTAACGACAACGATCTCGCATCCCCAATGTCGGTCGAAGAAGAAAGGAGCACTAGGCGACACCTACAGCCCGTACGAGGAATCATGAAAATAGCTACTCGTGGTCCTTCCACAGAACAGGAAGTGGAAGGGAATGCACCGACCGTAGATTCCCAGAGACCAATGGCACCTCAGCCGGCCAACCGGAGAATAGCAAAGAGAGGTTCGAAATCCCTTCTCACTACTCATAGCCTATACAACAGGCCTGTCGCAGGATCAATTTCGGGAGTGAGCACCAGACAGGTTGGTGCAAGCCAATCTGATTATAAGGGGTCCAGAGATGACGATACGGATAACATTACACCTGGCGCAGACGACTCTGGGGAAATTGTCGAAGTGGGCGGCAACATCGACGAACCTCCTCTGAAACGACAGCGAATTAATGGAACTCTTGTCGCCCAAAAAGTCAAGGTATCCCACTCCATGTCTACCCAGTTCTCGGCTAAGTCGGACAACTCAAAACCTGCTGAGGAAATATCGTCGAGGCCGAAGACACCGTCATTACGAGGAAGACCCCTTGAAAGAAGACCGTCTGGCCTGTTAACTTATGGTTCGCAGGGTGTCGGAATGAAACGACCACAAAGTAAACCGTCTGATGCTTCTAACGCGATGAACTCAACAGACAGCCAATCGACCATAGCTTCATCGCAAACGATGAAGTCGTCAGACAGCCAAGGTTGAGCGAAGTGGTACAACACCTCTGTTTCGTGAGACCAAGACCGTGACACATGAATTCTTTCTTCCTAATGACGGAGCCTCTCAACGATGCTAAAACGCGGTTATTTTTAGCTTTGCTTCAATCAGCCCAGTTAATTCGCTTCTACTTGCTTCGATGGTGGATAATTCACGGTGAGAAAATCTAACGATGCGCCTTGTCGAAGGACCCTGTCAAATCCATGCTTGCACATGTTTGAGACGTTGGGACAGATGTGGAGATAAAAATATATATAAGAAAAACACGAATTCGAGAAGCTGGTTCATCTTGGCCTTATTGAAGGGTGAGGCGAATGTAGTAATCAAATATTTACTTCCCATGACAGGCGCGGCTTAATGCATCGCGAATATACGCCGGGACCATTGAGGGGTAGACCACGTTAGAGTATAGTACATTGTATATATTTATACAACCATGATGATATCCACGAGGTATTATTCCGGACCGGTCCCTCCACGCATCTAAGTCTTTGTGACAGGTAAGCGATAGCGGTTCCTATAATACTCGAGACTTTTTGGTCATCGTAATGTCGTGAGGTGTCGTAAGAATAGGCGGAGCGCGCGCTCCCACTATTTTATTTTCCGTTTCTGTTCGAGGAAAAGCACCTTTTTCCGGACTATGAAGAACGTACGAGAGTTAGTCAGGTACTTAACGCGTAGAGATTTTCACCCTGCTAGGGATGTCGTCTAAACAAATCGGACTCTTCTATTCCTCGGACGCATACCCCCGGGCCCTCCTATCCCAACGGCTATGATTCACATAGAGTCACGGGCGATCCGCTTCCCGATAGCCTTCCCCCACACCCGGGCAGCGTATTCCTCAACTACGGCGGACAAGCGGAAAAACAAGGGACGTACCGACGGGGTCGTATTTCAGCATGCTCATGGGCCGCGACGCTCGCGGGCGCGAGTAGGTGTAGAAGAAGCCGGTCATGGCCATCGAGATGAGGCGCACGGGGATGAGACGGGACTTGGCTGCACGCGGGATTCAGGAGTTAGCGGGTTCGTTGTGCGTCTTTGGTATGAGCATGGGATTGGAGTGTGAGTTACCCTTCTTCGCCATTGTCTAGATCGGGGGCCGTCAGGGCGGGTGACGGCGGAGGTTTGGGGTCTCGATTGACTTGGGGGATTGACTGAGAAATTCCGAAGTGGGTTTGTTCGTGATGTGATGCGATGCGATGAAGTTTTTGGTGGGGCTCCGGTGTTGTGGCTGATGCTATGCCGAGTTGTGCGGTGGGGAACTGAGTGTCGGGATCTTAAGCCACGTATGGCTCAGTAAGTATGGCTTAAGTAAGCGAGATATTAGCCCCCGCGGCTCGGAAATGTACAGGTAGGATGGAACGTGCACTGCAGTCATATTCTTTGACCATCGTCATCGGGATTTGATGTATACCATGACTCGCCTTCTGCAAGTTCTTAGAGGGCGTTCCTTATAAGTTAACCCGCCATCGGCCTAGAATTTCTAATCGGATGTACTATATATTTCCTTGTTTACTGATATAACAAGCTACATCGCATGGACTTTCTAAGAATGGATAGAGCAAGTGCTCTTCCCCAGGTTGTACCCACCCATCTCGCATCCATCGATCTATGAAGCTAACCAATCATCTACTTCTTATTTGTCTTCACTGTCGCTGCTTGATATAAACATCTCAGTTCATTCATATTCATTTGTTCATCGAAGGGCGCAGTATAACTTCTTAAAGTGGGTTTTGATCATAAGTTACAAGTCTCAGTCGTGACTCATGCTCCGATGAGAACCCCTATAAAAAGGGGCTTGTATTGAAAGAGACGTCGTTGTTGATCTCGAGACTATCAGCACATTCATCGGCTAGATATCTTTGATGAGGACTAGCGTTTTCTCATATTTTATCCAAAGTCATAACCAGACAACCTCACCGGTTGAGAAGGGAATTTCAAATAATTCAAGATGCCTTCCGTCGACCTAGAATATCCCAAGCAACCTTACAGCAAGGTCAACCGATATGACTCACGAGGTAAAGAACTCACAGCTACCTTCCGTAGCAGCTAACTAATAATCCCCCCCCAAGCATCCTACGCCCTGGAGACCATCCACCAGATCGTCAACACGTGCCCCATCCTCCACGTCTCCTTCACAGTCCCCAACTCCCCCTTTCCCACGATCCTGCCCATGATAGGGCAGATGGGCTCGTTCGCGCGCCCCAGCGCCGACACGGGCGACGTGCTGGAGCTGTACCTCCACGGCTACGTGTCCTCGCGCATCATGAACCTCACGCGGAAGGCCGACGGCAACAGTGGCGAGGACAAGAAGGAGGGGGACGAGGAGGGCCTGCCGCTGTGCGTCGCGGCCAGCCACGTAGACGGCTTCGTGCTCTCGCTCACGCCCAACTCGCACAGCTACAACTACCGCTCTGCGGTGCTGTTCGGGCACGCGACGCTCGTCAGCGACCCCGAGGAAAAGGAATACGTCATGCGGCTCATCACCGACGCCGTCGTGCGCGACCGGTACCGGCACACCCGCGTCCCGCCCAACGGCGCCGAGATGCAGAGCACGAGCGTGCTGCGCGTCAAGATCGCGGCCGGGAGCGCGAAGATTCGGTCCGGGCTACCGAAGGACGATAAGGCGGACTTGGAGAACGGGGAGTTGTTGGATAAGGTGTGGACCGGCGTACTGCCGATTCATTATACGATTGGTGAGCCGGTTCCCGGGGAGTATAATAGGGTTGAGGAGGTCCCGGGATATTTGCGGGAGTTTAGGGAGGAGTTTAATCGCGATGCGAGGGAGAGTGCGAGGGAGGCGGCGACGGTGGTTAGGAAGGGGGCTAAGTCGAAGTTTGATGATTGAATATTTGGTGACGTGATGGTTTTGACGTTGACTGGGTAGGTATTTATGGTATCTGGTTGATGATATACAGTCTTCGATAGCAAGCTTATTGCATTATAATTGTAACATTGGCATAGTAGCTTGATTTGTTTCCCGCTCCGAATTTGATGATCAGGGGTACTGGTACTTGACCCCGTCACTCCTTCGAAACATGTTTACCTCTTGCCTGAACCTTTTTGATCTTCGGCTAGGCCGTCGCGAGTACGTCATATATTATACTTTCATTTGTTCTAATATCAATTACTTCTATAAACAGGCAAGTATTCATGAGCATTTCGTGGAATGAATCAAGCTAGACTTGACCTACTTAGACTATGCTGGTATGCCGTGTCAAAACCTAATACAAACGACTGAAGATCTAATCGGCGGCCCATATGGGATCATATCGCATATCTATTAACCACCAAGGCATACGCCGAAGCTTACTATACGTGCTTATCGGCAGACGTATCTAACCTAGACTACCTACTTGACTGGGTATACGATAAGACTTACTTGACTTAGATGTCGCGATCCCCAATGTAACCTTGTTTAGCCAATGGAGAGTGAGCAGTTGTACATGGATAGCAATGAGTTCTTCGATATGTCTTTTCTTGCTCAAGATAATATAAACTTGTGGTCGAAAAAACTATTCACTTGATGCTTATTGATTGTAAGTAGTGAAGTCGTGGCACTCATTAGAGAATGGTTCTTCAACGGCTGATCTAGTTCGATATAATTCTTAATGCTAGAAATTGCCTATCTTTATGCGTCTAAGAGTGGGATTTTAGCACCACCAAATCATGGGCACACCTCCAACACCGGCGGTAGTCGACGAAAAGACACCAAGCTCAACCGACGATGTCTCTCCCGAGCCAACAGATACCACTCTTGCCAGTAACGGCAATGTCATAGACGACGGCCTGCAGCGCGGCCTCAAGAACCGCCACCTAGTCAGTATCCCCTCCACTACCCGGGCACATGAAAGAGCCCCACAAACTTCCGGAATCTAACCTCGAGCCCAGCAAATGATCGCCTTCGGCGGCGTCGTAGGAGCCAGCATCTGGTACGGGACCGGGTCCGCGATCGCGTACAGCGGGCCCGTCGGCGCGTTGATCTGTTTCCTGATCATCGGCGTGGACGTCTTCTTCGTGATGCAGAGCCTCGGGGAGATGACCACGCTCTTCCCGGTGCAGGGCGCCTTCATCGAGCTGGCGGGCCGCTTCGTCGACCCGGCGCTCGCCTTCAGCCTCGGCGTCAACTACTGGTACGCGTGGGTCACCAACATCGCCAACGACTACAACAACATCTCGCTGATCATGGGGCTGTGGACCTCCGCCGTGCCCTCCTACGTCTGGGTCCTGATCTTCTGGGTCGGGTTCCAGTGCACCTCGCTCCTCGGCGTCGTCGTCTACGGCGAGATGGAGTTCTGGCTCGCGTGCTGGAAGCTGTTGTGCGTCGTCGGCGGCTTCCTCGTCGCCATCCTGATCAACACGGGCGCCGTCGGCGGGTCGTACATCGGCTTCCGGTACTGGCGCGACCCGGGCGCGATCGCGAACGGCATCTCCGGCTTCGGCCGCACCTTCGTGCTCGCCGCCGTCTACTACAGCGGCACGGAGATGCTCGCGCTGACCGCGGCCGAGAGCCGCGACCCGGCCCGCGACCTGCCGCGCGCCATCCGCCAGACCTTCTACCGCATCCTCGTCATCTTCCTCGGGCTCGTCTTCTTCGCCGGCATCATCGTGTCTTCCGACGACCCGGGCCTGCTAACCGCGACCAGCAAGTCGGCGCAGTCGCCCTGGAGCATCGCGTTCGCGCACGCGGGCTGGGCCGCGGGAGGCAACCTGGTGAACGTGGTCATGATCACGGCGCAGCTGTCCAGCGTCAACAGCGCGATCTACGTGGCCTCGCGGGCCCTCGCGGCGCTAGCCGCCCGCGGACGCGCCCCGGCGTTCTTCGCGAAGACGACGAAGAACGGGGTCCCGGTCAATGCGATTGTGTTCTCGAACGCGTTGGGACTCTTGTCGCTGTTGAACATCGCGGCGACGCCGGGGAAGGTGTTCACATATCTGATTACGATTTCCGGCGATGCGACGTTCATCGCGTGGGCGATGATCGGGGTCACGCATATACGCCTGCGCCGGGCGTGGGTACGCCAAGGACGCGGGATAGAGGAGTTGCCGTATAAGGCCTTCCTGTACCCATACGGCGCGTGGTTTGTGGTGGCGCTCAATGTCTTCTTGGTTTTCATTTCCGGGTATGAGGTTTTCGTAGACGGCTTTCACGCGGTGGACTTCGTCTTCTCGTATGTCGTGATCGCGATTTTTGTAGTCTTGTCTATCGGCTGGAAGATGGCGAAGGGGACGAAGATTATAGGAGCCGCTGAGGCTGACCTCGTTACTGGTAGACGAGAGTATTTGACGGGGGAAGCTCAAGGTGGCCCCTCGGAAAAGACTAGTATCCCATGGTATATTATAGTTAAACGGTTTCTCTTTGGCTAAGACAGGATGGGTGGGATGCCTGGTATTAGGAGAGGCTGAATAGAAAATCAACGAGGCCATGTTGAATATGAAAATAGACGATACGGCCAATAGTGGTGATAAATAGGCATTCATATTTAATTGGGTATCATTATGCGAGTTGAACTGACGCCAAAGTGTGGGTATCTAGAACGCTCATTGCGATATAAACTTGTTTGGGTTGCTGGGTATAAGTCTCCTTAACACCTCGATCTGACGGGCCTGTGCCTTGTTTTTCAGCTCCGATACGCCACGCTTGTCGATTCGTCTGGTTCCGTTTGAATAGATTACAGTGAAGTCCGGAATTACCTCGAAGGGCTGTACTACGCTCTGTGGAGTTAAAGTACAATGCTTTTTCATAGTTAATATCAGGGTTTCGACATCAGGAGATATGGTGGACAGACCTTTCCAAGTTTTGCACCTTTTCCGATTTTACATCCTACACCGATCAGACATCCGTCGCCAATCTGTGTGCCTCCAGACTCGAGCACAGCGCCAACCTCTATCGTAGCATAGTCGCCAATAAATACGCCATCACGAGTTTCACTTGGTCTTGGGTCTGCAGATAATTGCCCAATACTTGTCCGTTCATGGACGATGCATCTCCGACCAATGGTTATTCGTCCATTGGAGGAATCTAGCTTCGCCCGAGGATGGACGACGGACTCGGAGCTAATGTTGATCGTGTGGTTACCGGTCAGAAGCGCCGAGTCAGCTATTATTATGGATTGGGAGAAATTGACTGGTGCCTTAGGACCAGAATGGACGCGTGGGACAATAGATTGACGTTTAGATGATGACATTTTGCTCCTATGTTTAAGTGGGGAAGAGTATCGACGACAAGGATGTCGATGGACTCGAGCAATTGTTTGTTTGAACTGTGAATTGGCATCAAATAATTAAAGTACATGTCATATTCCTTATCAGCTTTATCAGTCTTATCATTCTTATCGATGACGATCTATGCATTAAATAGAGCATCTAATATGTGCTTAAGCATATCTTTAAATATGGGTATTCGTGGACGAATGGACGATTAGAATGACCTCATTATTCAGCTACTAGCCACAGTCGAAGGTGGTTCAAGCTTCGATCGCCACAAAATCAGACCCACTGTGGAGGTTGAGCCAATCATGAGGCTGTCATTTCTATTCAAAGGCCTCACCTTTTCAACGACAAAACCTACTAAATAATTCCCGTCGCCTTCCGGACTCTCCACTCCCTATGCTCAATTGAGCGCCCGAATACCTTCAACATGCTGTCAAGGACCACTGCGCCGTCGGCAGCCTCTGCGAAGGCGTTGTCGCGAGTCGCGCTGCCGGCCTGCTCCAGAATACCACAAACCTCCGCATCCCAACAGAGCCGATCTTTCGCGACCGTCCAAGAGGGCACCCCGAAGCGCACCTATGGCGGCCTAAAGGACCAAGATCGCATATTTCAAAATCTGTACGGCCGATTCCCCGCCGATTTAAAGTCTGCTAAGAAGATGGGAGATTGGCACAAGACGAAGGAGATAATTCTGAAGGGCCATGATTGGATTATCGGCGAGATTAAAGCATCCGGATTGAGAGGCAGAGGAGGAGCCGGTTTTCCTTCTGGCCTGAAATGGGTATGTCTAATGTTGCGGGTCTAGCAAACTTAGCTAGCAATTCGTCACTGACGAACGATACAGTCGTTCATGAACTTCAAAGACTGGGACAAGGATACGAAGCCCCGATACCTTGTCGTCAACGCCGACGAAGGCGAACCCGGCACATGCAAAGACCGAGAAATCATGCGAAAGGACCCCCACAAACTTATCGAAGGATGTCTAGTCGCTGGCCGAGCCATGAACGCCACCGCCGCATATATCTATATCCGTGGCGAGTTTATCTACGAAGCCGCCGTTTTACAGAAGGCTATCAACGAAGCCTACGCTGATGGATTAATCGGCAAGAATGCCTGCGGTTCCGGCTACGATTTCGATGTATACGTTCACCGTGGCGCTGGTGCATACGTCTGTGGTGAAGAGACTTCATTGATCGAATCTCTAGAGGGTAAGCCCGGAAAGCCCCGTTTAAAGCCTCCGTTCCCGGCCGCTGTCGGTGTGTTCGGATGCCCGTCCACGGTTGCCAATGTGGAGACTGTTGCCGTTGCTCCTACAATCTGCAGAAGAGGTGGTAGCTGGTTCGCCGGCTTCGGCCGAGAACGGAATCAAGGAACCAAACTTTTCTGCATTTCCGGTCACGTCAACAACCCCGCCACCGTCGAGGAGGAAATGAGTATTCCCTTACGGGAACTCATCGAGAAGCACTGTGGTGGTGTGAGGGGTGGCTGGGACAACCTACTCGCTATTATCCCAGGTGGATCATCTACTCCTATTCTCCCCAAGCACGTCTGCGATGACCAATTAATGGACTTCGACGCGCTCAAGGATAGTCAATCCGGTCTCGGTACCGCTGCGGTTATCGTCATGGACAAGAGCGCCGATGTAGTCCGAGCCATCGCCCGGTTAAGTCATTTCTACCGACACGAGTCTTGCGGACAATGTACGCCGTGCCGAGAGGGTAGCAAGTGGACGGAGCAGATCATGAGCCGGTTTGAGAAGGGAATGGGCCGTGAGCGAGAAATTGATATGTTGCAGGAGTTAACGAAACAGGTCGAAGGCCACACCATCTGTGGTAAGTGATCACCCTTTATTATCACCATCATCACAATAGAAAGAATACTAATACTTCATAGCTCTTGGTGAGGCTTTTGCATGGCCCATCCAAGGTCTCATCCGTCACTTCAGACCCGAATTAGAGGCGAGGATGGCGAAGTATAGGGCTGAAAATGGGGGCCCGGCTCTAGCTGGTGGATGGCATCCTAACACCCGAGCAGAGGGTAAGTTGGTTGCTCCCGGTCAATAGACTTGAGTGGATTGCCTATTATATTACATGGCTAGAAGGCGTAATTCCAAGGGTGAAAAGAATTACTCTGTACACCACACAATATTTATTACCTTGTACATATCCATGCGGAGACAGCACTTGATTCCAGAAACGCTTTCGAGATTATGACGTCTAGTGATTCTGAGGGTGAAGTTATATCACGAGTATCCTTTTTGCAGATGACAATCATCCCACACACATAACGCCTATATGACTCTATCTTATACCCAACCCCTCGTGGTCTCATTCCCAAGCCTTATTCCCAGCGTTGCATCGCCCATCTACCCAATAAGCACAGGCGAGATGACCAAACTTGGTATTTAAGCCTCCCTGCATAGACAAACACCCAACCATTGACTCAAGCCCGCCGGGGAATCGCCCACGACTCTCCCTCCGCGGCCTTGACCCCGCGGACCTCCCGCGCGCACCGCTCCCACACATCCATGCTCGTCAGGATCGTCGTCACCAGCATCGCCACGCCCACGGTCCCCGGCTCCGCCTTGATCCACCCCACCGCGACGCCCGGCAGCACGACATCTAGCGCGTTCGCGGCCGCCGCGCGCCCCAGCTTGCGGATCGACCGCGAGACCTGGACCGCCCAGTCGCGGGCGGCCTCGTCCCGCTTCGCGGAGGCGCGGCGCAGGTACGCCGCGTGCTCGGCCTCGGTCATTTTGGCCGCGGACAGGCGTTCGTCGACGTCCTCCTTCGACTTCGGGGCTTCGATCTTAGGAGGTGGCGGGTAGTAGGCGATCAGGAGCGGGATCTCGAGGGCATGGTACAGGGCGCCGCAGACGAGGGAGAAGAGCCAGAAGCGCTGGGCCTCGAGGGCGACGAGGCGCTCCTGCGGCGCGGCGAAGACGGTTAGGCCCGGGATTTGCAGGGCGTCGAGTAGAGTGGACGCTTCGAGGAGCAGGTACAGGCCGTTGAAGGTCTTGGCGAAGACGTCGAGCCAGGGGTGCGCTTTGACGAGGAGCCCGCGGTGGGCGCCGGCCCAGGTCGCCGGGGAGGAGAGGCGGGCGGAGAGTTTTTGGGCGGCGTTGAAGGATTCGAGGGACCGGAAGACGCGGAAGAAGCGCCGCGCGAGACCGAGGCGCTGGTTCAAAGCCTTGAGGATGGCGCGGACGGCGGACGAGGAGGGGATTTGCCCCGTGCTGGTGCTGAGCACGTAGAGGAGTAGGTCGAAGGGGATGGAGAAGAAGGAGAGGATTTGCACGATGGATTGGAAGAGCCGGAATGTGCGCTCTAGGCCGACTGTGAGGGGAGTTAGTTGGTGTGTAGGAGTGTGTATGAAGATATTGAGCGTGTATTGATGAAATATGAAGGCAAATGAAGATTCAATGAAAGTAGACTACTATGGTGAGATATGAATTATGAGATATAACAGGATAACATAGTATTATGCGAGCTTGCGCTGATCAGAAGGTCATAGTTATAAGGTGGAAATCATCCTATAACGCCTTTCGAAGCATCTACTTAGGAAGACTCGGTCATATGTAGTTAGAAGGCTGTTGAAGCTGCTCTTAAATATACCAAGAGTCAGAGTACCTATCGGCTGAGCGCCGGACTTCAAAGCCAGGTATGTGCTCGCCTCTAGCTCAGTTCATGTCCAGGACTTCAGCAATGATGTACGTTATTTTTTACATATTGAAATGTGAATTCGCTGATTTTCATGGATAATACATATGTCTGGGGATTTGTAATCATGAGATGTCGGCAATGCGCCAGAGTCCATCATTAAGAAATTAAGGCAATCCAGCTTAAACACCGTCTTATCCAAACGGAGCAAATGGCATCCAGGTGGTTATACTAAGCTCATGTCCATTGACATGATAGCCTATCAATTGAGGCGGCTCTATGAGATGAACTACTTCTCCGGCAGAACCGCTTGGCTCGCCAATTATCACGGAGTTCCGACACCCCACGATGGTGGCTTGATGGCGATGGGGAAAGAGAATTAAACCGTACCTGAGTCGGTTGTGAATTTAATAAACGTCTCGAACGTTTGAGACATCCTGACACTATGATGTTACGACAAGATGAACGATAGATGTTTTGTATAGAAGGATATAATAGAAGTTGAGAATTCTAAACACCTGGATGAATTGACGGAGGGGTTATTATTAGATTGGTCAGATCGCATTATGCGGCAACAGCCGAAGGATTTGCGGGTCCATATCCCCCTTTGCTTTGAAGTTTTAAGACTCCTTGTTATGTAAGATTTGTATCCTTGTTTTAACGGAGCAAATCAAATGTCAGCACTTAGGAAGCTAAACTTCTGCCCTCAAACACTCAGAGCGATGTCCTTCGATTCGTAGGTTGTCAAAAATTGGTGGCATCAAGCACATGAGATATCATAGCTTAAGTATCACTTATCCTCAATGATCATTGAGTCTCCTTGCCCATATATGACCTTTGGTACAGACCCTATCAACACCTCCGAAACAGGTAACAGTTCGTCGATTCCTGATTTGATTCTTCCGGAGTCCACAATGTAGAATCATATGCTCAATACGATCGTGTCCAGCACTGATCGCATCTTCACTCTGGACGATGAAAAGAGTGGCATGTCTCGGCGGAGAGTTTACTAGGGTAGCCTAGAACGAAGGGAGGTAATGCTTATTGGGAAATACAAGGCCTTGAACATATCGAAGGCGGAATTGCAACTCCCTCTCATTCAGCCTTTCCCGTCCGAGTTCCAACCCGGGCGTACAATAGACTCTAGACTATTGGCTGTATTGCCCATACCTAGCTGTGAGGAGATCAAAACTCATGTTGGCCAGTTCCATGCTTTGGGACGCTATAGTGTTTGTAATTATTCGTAACGATCAATATAGCCAGTATTTCGTTACGCTCCAAACACTTTCCTTAAGATGAAATTTGAGAAAAGATGAGGCCATAGTAACGAGACCTCTAAGAGGGTATCAATCCTCCGCGATGAAGGGGAGCTGTTAGAATTATTGGGTTAATATCTGCTATATTGTTGTAATTACGACCTATATTTTAGCAAGGCTATTAGTGTTTTGTCCAAGTCGACATGTCCTTAGGTAGGTAGTCCGGAATTCAACTTAGCGGGAGGGAACTACCTACCTAGGTAGGTATTCATCGGTTTAATAGAGCCTTCTCATTTTAATGATTCATACTTGAAAAAGAGGTTCTCTAGCAAAGTTTAGCTTCTAGAGAGATGCTCTTTTACTTTTTATGATACCATTTTTACTGTCGTCACCCAGATGTCTATATGGGCCTGTAGACCCCTGGACTTCACTATCGATAAGCCCTTCACCTTGATCTTCAATCACAAATCCCTGCACCTCCCCTGGACCCGGTCGACCAATTCATGCAGGCGGTGAGTCAAAATGGCAGCGGCAGAAAGTGGAGTTCTTATCTCGATCCACAATTCTTTTTTTTTTTTCTGCTGCAAGTGAAAAGATGCGATTTCTCTACCCTCCAACCGACTTCGTTTACGAACTGTAACCTGCCTCTTCTCGGGTGAGAGAAACCTCCTACCTTGACCAACTAACCGCGAGGTTATGTCAAGCAATTCGCGCGCCAAACCTCTTTCTACAAATTCTCAACGCCCTCCCGCTTGGCTGTTTACTAATAATTCTACCAACTCATCCGCATCTGCACCATCGAACGACACACAACCTACAATGGCTAAGAAAAGCCAAAAGGCGGTTAAATCAACGACCGCGCGTGCTCCTGCGGCATCATCCTCAACCTCCGCAAGCGGAAACCAGGCCCCGCCGACCCAGCTCATGGATCTCGTCGAATCATTCTTATCTGATCAAGGATTCAACAACGCCCATCGCGAGTTTCAGAAGCACAGAGCGAAGAAGGGCTGGAAGGAACAAGGCACAGGGAAGAACAAGGATAAGGAACATCATTCGCTAGTCAGCGTCTTCCAGACCTGGAAGACTTTTGCTAGTCAGGGCAACACGCCAGTTCTTGTCAAAGATGACCCTCTGCAGAAGATCACCAAAGTTAGCAGTAGCAGCAGCGAGAGCGACAGCAGCGACGACTCAAGCTCCGAGAGCGAAAGCGACAGCGATGACGCCGAAGACGTGGCCATGGCTGATGCACCTGCTGATGAAGAATCTAGTTCCTCTGAGAGCTCTAGTTCATCTGAAAGTGAGAGTGATAGCGAGAGTGAGAGTGAGAGCGATGAAGAGGCAAAGCCTGCCACGAAGGCTGCTGGTACTGTCAAGCCTGGCGCAAACCCACTGAAACGTAAGGCAGAGTCCGACAGCGAAAGTTCCTCTGAATCCGATTCTGACTCAGCAGACTCGGATTCGGAGGACGAACGACCACAGGCCAAGAAGGCCAAGACCAGCGAGAGCTCTGACGAGAGCTCATCGTCGGAGTCTGATTCATCTGACGACGACAGCTCCTCTGATGAAGATGAGGCCAAGCCTAAAGTCGCTAAAGCCCAAGATGACGATTCATCTTCCGGATCCGGTTCTGATTCCGACGGGTCAGACTCCGACTCTGATGAAGAACCAGAGGTGGACTTGAAAGTAGCTGCTGAAGTACCGCTACCCGAATCCGATTCGTCCTCCAGCGAATCTGACTCTGACTCTGATTCAGATGACGAGAAACCGCAGCAACCCGCCAAGGGTTCTGTCATGAACGGTACGGGATCGGATACCTCTGCAACCTTAGATAAGGTATCGCCCGAGTTCGTACCAGCCCCTCTTCCCCCTGACCCGACCCTCAAGGCGAACAACCGGGGCAAGAATGGAACAAAGATTGCCAGGACGCAAAACACGCCCTTCTCTCGTATCCGCCAAGACGTGACGCTTGATCCGAGATTGTCGTCCAATGCCTACGTTTCGCATGGATATGGTGAGAAAGCCCATCAAGACCTAATCATAACCAAGGGCAAGGGCTTCACCAAGGAGAAGAATAAAAAGAAGAGGGGAAGCTATAAGGGTGGTCCTTTGGACATCAACACGAGCCGAAGCATTAAGTTCGATGATTAGAAGCCACGAATCAATGTTAGGGAACTCAAAAGAACCCCTAGGACACTTTACGGAAGCAAGAGCGAAGAAGAGACGAAGGCATCTCGGAGCCTTGACAAGTCGAAAACATCGTAATTCAGCATCAACGAACCCATCCATCGCTTGGGGCAACTGGACGCACTGTGTTGAATTGATTTGCCCAAAACATGCGACTTCAGTCAACCCCTACATTGCGTGTGTGTTGATAATATCCCGCATGTGTGTAGCGACGCTAGCACCTATTCTTTTCCACTCGATACCAATTCATACAACTTCTCGGAAGCCCAGTCGTCGTATTTATATCAAGCACGGCGGCTATTGTGAAAATACCATGCATTAGATTTTGGCGAACCGCGCTTTAAGCGGGCTGGGCCATGTAATGGAAGCCGATATTGCGCGGTAGGGCGAGTAATACCAGCCTGGAACTTTGTGTATGGCTAGTGCAATGGCACGGTTCTTAGTTGCTTTTTTGATAGGATTTCAAAAGACTTCGACAGTTCTGATGTTCTGAATTAGTCTTGATTAGCAAATGAACAATTGCTATTCCACCCCAGATCGCCTCGTATGATCCTACTATGTCTATCAATGTGATATATTGGTCGATTACTAAACAGAATAGGTGAGCTGTCGCGCGGTCATTGGATACCCCTTAAATGGAAATTCTTGTTACACAATCCTTCGTGGTGTTTCAATGGAGAAGTCGATATTGATTAGTAAATACGTAAGAGCCTATCTTGAGAAATAGCCTTCTACAAGGCTGATCAGGACGCCTGTGCCGCCCAGCGGCACCTGCGTGTTCTTCCGCTCACAAATGTGTTGGAGTGGAGCATCCCTCCAATGGCCATACTTATCACATCAGCACTGCCTCTTCCATATCGGCCCTTACGAGCGGTGAGCGTCTTAAATTTCTAGACTCGACCTAAACTATAAGGGATGATCGCTGTGATATGGGACAACCCGGAAGCGAGATCGAAAATAATAGTGTATATGCGTTTGGTTGTGATAATGCATACCAGATTGTAAGACTCTAGGTTGACATACCGGGTCTCCCTAATCATCCTAACCTAGGTGGTTAATCCATTATCTACCTATGGATGGTGACTTCGAGTTGCAGTATTGTCCATGAATAAGCTCGGTAAACTCGGGGTTTAAGACGCCCTAACTCTTAACAGGTGAGATAAGCCAGTATGACTTACAAAGAGAATGAAAGAGGTGTGACCACAAAGAATTTTCATTGACCAAAGAAATGATCTCAAGATCAGTGCATTGCATGTATTCCTTAGCAGTAATTAAGAATCCTAACCTGATGTACTGATTTGAAACGATCCATACATAGCTGATACGGCAGCTTGTCAAGCAGAACATGATTAGATCAGCAATTGACTATCGTGAAGTTGACCGGATATTAGTATGTAATGTGTGTTATTTTACTATAAAACCAATGAGTCCGGTCTAACTCTGCGAATACAACGTTGAATAGCAAAAGGGGTAGTTGGTGACTGTAGTATCGAAGTTGCGGTGTTTAAAAACGCCTTGCATATCGAGGCTGTGATATAAAGTCATGGGAAATCCATAGCATCGCAAGGCTGACTAGAATTCTCAGTTGTGCGTCATAGCTTCAAGAGTCCTGTGATCATGAATGATAGTGTAATCGCCGTAGAAGTTAAGTAAGGGACAGGAGACATGATAATATGGCGATGTCTCAAGTGGCAGCAATGGTAGATGCTCAGAAGGCGGCATAGCCTCTATAACACGTTGATTAGCTTGAGCCTACAATGAACTGGGGATATCCAAGGAGGAGGAAAGACAAGAGAGCGGTAACACCCAAGGTGGGGTCTAGGAAAGCGGAAGGAGTCGAAGATGTTGTCTTTAGATCAATGATCATGGTGGATTGCTTCTTTCTAGAGGATTGCTCAAGGTGATGTTGTCATCAAGCCTCACTAAACCCACAGAACTAAATATCGTGAGCAAACAATATCCTGAAACATCTCGTAAAGCTTCGCTACTGCCATGCCACTATGTTATGACGCTAGAATAGCTCCCCCCGCTATCGCTCGATTCCTTCAGACGAGAAGGTCGGATTTGACCGTTTCAATAGGGGCTTGATTTGAAGCATGATCTTCAATAGTAGTTAAGCGAGAGCAGTAGTCGATATGTGAGGGATAGAGCTGTTGTGGCGAAGCATTACGAGCTGTCAGGAACAAATTTATCAAGTGACAAATACCACATTGAAGCTGCGACGGCGAAGTAGCGTAGAGTAAGTTTGGAGAGCTTGAATTTCCACTTGAGGTCTTCTTTTAGTTGACTAGGACGTGAGTAGCTGTATGATATACCTACATGTAAGAAACACCAAGGAGGCCCCGGTAAGCCTCAATTCACAATTGTGTAAATGATACTGTGGCTTAGCAGTCAGTACAGAAGCTGGTAACAACATGGTATTGTCATAATCTAGAACAAGCGTCTAGAGCGGGCAGATATTTGCAAGCGCGCGGATAAGAATTAGTATTAGCTTCGGACGTAGCTACGAATTAGGCAGATATAGAACGTGAATCCATACGGCAGTCATCCGTACTAGTCATATGGATTCCACGTTACTCACAAGGCCTATCAAGGTGAAGAGATCAACTGATATGCAGGTACTTAGACAAGTAAGGGGAGAAAATGTTTGTCAATGGGTCGTCTAAGACCTCATTATCGGGCTCATATCAAATGATAACTTAAAGTGAGTTGGGCGTCATTTATGATGTATGAGTCGGAGATAATTTGAAAAAAGTGACTTAGAGCATGAGAATAGGTACCTAGGTATGTACCTCTTACATACTCCCCACAGTCAGCCCCTAAGTCAGCCACAACTGAAATCGCTTCTATTTTCTCGGTAATACAGATTGCAAACTAACCTAGATAGTACACAGTCTAGCCCAATTAGGGCTAGAATTCTAGCCTTACAACACACTCGGGAAAAGCACAGCCTTTATGTACAGCCCACCTTAAGTGAATTCCCCACGCGACCGTCATCTTGGGAACTTCTAGTTTCATCCACATTCTAATCAGAGACCGTCCGAATGGGACAGAACTAGCATTTGAAGTTTGATCCAACAGACTCAACGCTATAGAAGGGCCTGACTAGGGTTTATCTACACAAACATTCACTGACCCACGTCTCACTCGCATGTCATAGCCTTTTGCGCATCACGCGCAAACGGAAATGTACTGATGGGTTCTTTTTGCTGCAGTATACTTAAAGACGGCGATGACGACCAGCAGGAGAAGGCTGTAGATGAACCTCCTCGTACACCATTCGGTTTATCTCACCTACGCTACATACTTCACAAAATGACCGGAAATTTGGGTCGCGAAACAGAGCACCACCGCCCCAGCCCTGGGCGCGGGGCTCAGGTCGAACTCGACTTTCAAAATCTCATGATGGTTCATGCCAGCCCGGAAGAGCAAGCCGCGAATGATATTGTACTACAGAAAAGACAAACCGACAACAAGCAGTTCTATGGTGCTGATGGACAACAAAAATCGCATATTGCTACCGATCATTTTACTCGAAATGTACACATAATCGAGCAAACTCAACTATTGAAAGCTGCACGTCATATGCCTAAGGGCGCGCATCTTCACCTACACTTTAACTCTACCCTTCTTCCAAGATTTCTTTTGGATATAGCCAAAGAAATGCCAAACATGTACATATCGAGTCCTACCCACAAGCTACGGTCTAAATCTGATTTCGATCATTGTGAGATCGTATTCACGCTTCAGGATTACAGGAAAATACAAGGCATGAAGGAGAATCTCTCATGTGAGGACGAAGAACCCCCATGGTATTCGTATAATGAAGATGTACATAAGGTGGACGTGGTGGGCCCCAATCTATTTGAGGAAAACTATGAGCCGCGCGGACTGATGCGCTATGGATATTTCCGCGCTGAATGGGATGCTCAGCGAAAAAGTCGGAAATATATGCGAGATAATGCATCACAATCCGAGAAGCAATCGACAGCGGATGAACTTGAGCTATGGACCATGGATATGGACTGCGATGAATGGCTTATTAGCAAGCTTATTTTTAGTCGACAGGAAATCGACACGATATTTAACCCGCTGGATAAGCCATCAGATCCGACGCTAAAGCCGGAGACAGAAGAAGAGAAAGAAGAGAGACAACGGAAAGCAGAAGAGGCGAAGTGGTCTAAGGATATTGAATTAGACTTCCACAACAGCCCCTATAGAGATGTTCGCCAGAGAGCAACAAGGTATTTTGATCCACGATTTCATTGGCGCCAATTTACTGACAGACCTTTAGAGCATGGGAGAAATTTAATGGCCGCACCAGAATGATGAAAGGCCTATTCAATTATGAAAAGGCATTTAGAGCGTATACTAGAAAATGTCTAGAGGAATTTGTCAAGGAAAATGTCCAGTACGCCGAGATCCGGCCAAATTTTATGAAGAGCAACCAAGTTCTCCGAGACAACGGAGCAGGGAGCTTCAACAACTTTGGTTTGATGGAAATCATTGTCGAAGAGTATGAGAATTTCATGAAAGACATCGGCGACATGGACGAGAATGGGAAAATCAAAGACAATAGGAAGCTCGATCCTCAAGGAAATGCAATTTGTTTGGATAACAGCGAAATTCCTCTTGGTAATGGCCACAAGCCATCCTTGGGAGGGATGAAAGTTATCTACTGCACACCACGATCTTTCGCAAAACCCATGGTGAAGGAAGCATTAGGTGAATGCATACAAATGAAAAAGAGATGGCCGCAATATATTGCCGGTTTCGACCTCGTAGGCGAAGAAGCTTATGACAAGCGGTTCCCGCTGAGATATTTCGAAGAGGAATTCAGACAATTTCAGAAAGACTGTCGAACAGAACAGGTCGAGATCCCTTTCCTGTTCCATTGCGGCGAAACCCCAGATGACATCGAAGGCAATCTTCAATGCGCACTTGACCTTGACGCCAAGCGAATCGGGCATGGATACGCGCTACCCGGAAAGCCAGATATTATGAAGCAAATGAAGGTCAAGAATGTATGTGTCGAGGCGTGCCCAATATCGAATATGGTCCTCGGACTAGTGGAGCATATGGACGAACACCGGATATACGATCTACTTGCCCACGAAGTTCACTGTTCATTGAATAGTGACAACGGCACTTTATTCGAGTGAGTTTTCACATTTTTCCGAATTGAAGCAGTGTGCTAATTTTTACAACTAGGTCTACATTGTCTCACGATTTTTACGAAGTCATGGTTGGAAACCAGAATATGAACCTGTTTGGCTGGCGTCAACTTGCGAAATGGAGCATAGATCATTCTTGCCTAAGCCCAATCGAACGCGAGCGAATTTTGGCAGAATGGGAAAGACGGTGGACAGAAGAGTTTATTCCCGAGCTACTTGGGAAGCCTACTCAACGCCCGACCAGGCTTGACAGGTTGGACGAAATCGAGAAAAATCGACAGATAAGAGTGGCTGAGCACAAAGTGTAAAAACCTACAATAGGTAATGATAGTGCTACGTCATCTGTCAGGCATTCACGAGGCGTTTCTGTTCGTCGGGGCTAGGTGCGGAGACGGGGTATGAAGATTTATGATTTTACGAAGTTACTAGATACCTGATATGATATGGGCGTCGGTGGTAAGTAGTAGAGTCATAGAATACTAACCTATCTACGTCTGGGAGTGTAATGCTCGAGCTGAGTATTCTTGGACCTGGGAGTAGGTACTTAAAAATACACTGTTGTTTTTCTTATTAGATATACCTACCTGCATACGAAAATGACTTGAATCGGTACTAGGCAACCTACCTAGACGACTGAGTGGCTTCGAATTCACTCGTCAACTAATCACAATATTTCCGTAGATTGTTTAATATGCCTTACTTTGTTGTCCACCGAGATGTTGTTTGCACATCACAGATTGCACCTAGGCCGAAACAAAGACTTGCTTCCTGATGTGCAACGTAATGTGGAGGCGATGAGAAGATGCTACCCTCAAACAAAGCAGGCTGAGCAGGATGGTTGTTGCGCAGTGAAGATCTGCGCCGCTCTTGGCCAAATAAGGTAATACTAGTGGATTCGCGTAAGCTATGGTGGGGTTCATCGCCGTCTGTCATGTATCGTGCCAGCGCACTGGGCAGAACTCGGCCGGTTTGCAGTATAATAGCGCGGGCCGTAGCGGCTAATGGCGCGTTGAAGACCCTGTAAAAGATGAAACTTTTGAATCAAAGAACAAATAAAACCCACTAGATCCACTAGGAAAGAGGGCCTCCGATCGATAACCAATCACGAAAAGAGAAAGAAAGCGCGGGTAGGGATACCCCAACTTCAAATATCTTTTTTTCGAGCTACGAACTACAAACCATTCATTTTCCTCTTCAGCTTCTAGAAAAGGTTTCAACGTCTTTGTTTCGAGACTCTTTTTCTTCCCCCTTCATCTTCTCCTTACCATTGCACTTCGACTCAACTTGGCCTCTTTTACTTTGCTTTTTGGATTGAGTTATATATATCTTATTTCAAATGTACTTGTTAAACAATCGAACATGCTATTTCCCTGCCCTTAGAAACTTGGTCGGTTGAACTCAATCGACTCGTTTCTCTTCCATCATTCCACCAACCCAACCCGAGTCTCTTTAGCCCCGAAGTAAACTGCCCTATCCGCATTCTTCCCCCGCCTGTTTCAGACGGGTTCAAACTGGTTCACAGCTACCTCCCTAGTGATCAACTAAGTCGTTCCGAGTGTCTTTGCAAAGAGCACTAGCAATGGCTGACGGTAGATCACCAGTGGCCGTATGGTTCTCTTCTGACCTGGACGACCCTGCTGATCAGGGTCCCTGGGGTTGGCGGCTAGATGTTGTAACTCTACTTGCTGTCATAGGCGAATCGTCTATAGCAGAACATTCACAGACCATCACTGCCAGTATCTTCTGCCTCCTCCCGCGTCTCATCCCTGCCCCTCAAGCTTTCTTGAAACCCTCTCGTCCCGTTCGCCTTCCCGAGACCACTGCAAAGATGACCGGTGTCTATAGTGGCGTCACCCTCGATACTGTAGGCTTCTTTGCGAACATCATTCATCCCCTCGACGAGCTACAGCCATTTGCCTTCAAGGTCCTCGAGATCAAACACACTGATCGGAATAACGCCGGTGGCATGGAAGTCCCGCACACGCTCACGGAGAAGACTAAGTGGTGGTTTAATCGACGACATAGAAGCAACTCTTCCAACCCTGCTCTGGAACTCAGGACCCGACCCACTCTGCCGCGTTTTAACGACTCCCGGTCAGACACACCCGAAGGGAAGAGGTCAGATACTCCAACAAATACACTGTTCAACTCAAGCATCGATGTCGAGGCCGGAGGTCCAAAACAAGGGATCAAAAAAAGACCTACATTCAGAGAAAAGGCTCAAGATTTCGCGGCTAATCCAACACTGGTTAATACTAGCGCAAGGCCTGCAGTCCCGGCAACCTTATATTCGCCTCTCCATATCCTCTCCCTGTTCTCTTGCTTGTTGACATTAGGCATAATTGGATTTGCAGCCTGTTATCAAGACGGCACGGCCATTATCGCTGTGTCACTCGTGTCCTTCGCCAGCTCTATCGTCGGGTGGGCCTCATGGTGGAGACCCATCCTGATGAACCGAAGCCACACCAACAAAGTCCCCGAAGGTGATGTGATCATTCGCACACGCGAAGGTGCCTTTCTTCTTATCAAATGCACAGAAGAGGTTGCGCGAGAACTGTATTCGGGTACTGAAGAATGCGAGTACCACGTTAGCGGACGCGCATACAGAGTGCTCATGGGGCTAGGAACCTGCTTGCTGATGATATCTGTGATCTTGCTAGGTAACTGCAAGTGGTATACCCAGATTTTCATCGGCTGCAGTTACATCGTGTTGAATGGTGTCTATTGGGCTATGGGATTGCTTCCTAAGAAATTATTCTGGGACCTCAGTCGCTATGACGTTAAGGAAATCATTTCAGCGGAAGATCAGGACGACCGCGACTCGAAGTCTGAAGACCCACGTGAGGGCGTAAAAAGTTTCACGCGTACGCTGTGGTTTGCAGTCCGCGAGACTAAGCGTACGGCCTGGGTCCACCGGAGCGGCGCTGCCCCTGACACTCCGCAGTGGCGCAAATGGCTTGCTGAAGCCGAGCAGGCCGCCATAGATGGAAAAATGGACTGGCCTGCGGTCGGACGGAAGGACGACATTATGAAGTTGAGAGACAGCGAACTTAACGGTACCCCCATCAATTCGGACACTCGGCCCCGGGATTACGATGCAGCTGAGCAAGCGGCACCATATATCGAGGTGCAGCCCCAGAACCGGCGTCCTAATGATGGCACTTTGTAGGCGACTTTGCTTATGCATATACTGCTAGTCACGTTTGTTTTAGGAGTCAATTGCGTTGGATACCCATGTGTGAATGAGCGAGTTTGTCTAGGAGACCGACATTCAAGTCGAGGTCTATGGATTTGGTAATGATCCACATGATATGATTATCTTCTCTTTTACTACGGTTTTGGGGGCTGTCTTATCTAGGTTGTTTCATCTATACTGCATATTTGTGTATCCATATATAATCGAATTCTGCATGGTTGGGGGAGCATAACGACATGCGTTCAACGAAATGTCATGTTTTGCATGATACCTCCGGGGATTTCATATACCTACTCTATTTGGAAAAAGGGTTCGAAAATTGCATTTATAGGTGCTATTATTAAGCGAGGAGTTTTGGTGTCGAGGGTGAGCATTGGCTTATCGGGAATGCTGGTGCTCTTGGCTCATGTGTAAAGCGTCAATAGAGTTTTATGAATGGTCGATGATGCCTTTTGAGAGGTGAACTGTTGTACGAGTCTTTTCTATGAGTAGAAGTCGGGCGGATGTCAAGCATCTGCTAGCCTGTATTCGTGTTAGATAGTGCCGGTACAAGCACCTAGACTCCATGTGCCGTAGTACGGTATGACAACTACGTACTGCTACCATATGCTTAGAATTCATATATGAGTTCTCACTGCACGACCATTGCAATGCGAAAAAAAAAAACTAGGCAGTCTGAACATGTAGACCTTGTAGAATGTCATATAAATAGCACGAATGAAATTTGAGTCGTAAAATATCTGATTGATTCTAGATGGCTATCATTTACTTAGCGAACTTCTTGTTAGCCCCTTTATTGGCGAGCAGATCACCCAGATACCTACTGCGTACTAGCCAAATACCACTTGTCCGGTCATAAATTCATATTTGCTGATACAAGTTCATAGATACCTACAGAATTCTAGTTCAATATTGAGCCAAGCTATCTCCCCAGCTAATTGTTATCGCCACCAACTTCGGTATTTTAACACAGCAATTTCAAGTTATCTATTGCCCGTCGATATTATAGGAAATTATTGATCAGAAGAGAAGCTCATAATATAAAAGCTCTAATGTACTAGCTATTTGAAACGCTTCGGACAGTTGTAACCATGTATTCAGCTAAGATATAAGGGTGACTGACAGCTACTAGTTAATGAAAAGACCCGGAGGGATAAACGTGCTTAACCACTTAAGTTTTCAATGATTTCAAGCTTAAACGGGCAATAAACATATGTAATTCATATGAAATACCTAAGTAATATGATACCTAGACATAAGATCCTGAAACATATTAAACCATACGCTACGCTTAGGCACTTAGTGTATGGGTGTATAGACAGGTCAGACTCAAAGTCTGAATCCATTGTGGACTTATGTCTTTAAAGAAGGGATAACTCATGGCTTCTTATATGCTTTTCAGTTCAGTAGAGAATCTCTTATAGTAAGTAATACCTACCTAGGTACTAATTGTGACAATATTCTCACCCACCTATTTAGAAAGTTACTTTATTAGAATATAGAGATGAGGTAGCAAAGATCTCCTCATGATAAGTCGGTGATTATCTAATCATTTATATTAAATTCAATGTTGTCATTCATACAGAGGACGCAGGCCCTAAGTTAATTTGAAGGGAATAAACAGGAAAAGATACATCGCATACTTTAACCTATTTCAAATTAGAATGTCAACACACTAATCATAGACGGGGCCGGTGGCGAGTGGCAAAATCAATCAAATCAACCACATAGCTTTATGTGAAGATTACAGTAAACAAAGGATTTCACTAGCATCAGGGGTTAGTTGATGATCTAAACTTAGTGTCCGCTACCTATCTAATAGCGTACAATATCCCAGCTACTTGGAATCAATGACGTCGTGTCTTGAAGTGTGCTCATCATTAATATCAATGGTGCTAATAAATCTCGTGAGAATTGATGTAAGACGTGTGTTACGCTATCTTCTACCTTCAGAAATTATCAAGCGACGTCGCTTACTTCCAAAGAATCAGAAGACAGATGGATAGCAGTAGCTTCAAAGGGGATATCGAACGGCAGGACGAACATACCATGGCTCAGAACGGACATAAGGTCTCAGGGGGGCGTAAGAAGGTGCTCATTGTGGGCGCCGGCGCTGCCGGGTATGATTCATTTGAGCCCCTATACCTAAAAGTTCATGAGTCTAACACGTTCACTCTAGCATGTCTGCAGCACACCATCTATCACAACACCCTGATAAGTTCGATGTAACGCTCATAGATGCCGTCGACTATTGTGGTGGTCAAGCATTCTCTATTCCACTGGACAAGGAGCGTTACGGAGCATCGTGGTGTAACCAAGGAGTCCAGGGCGGTTCCTATATTTTCCATCACACATTGACCATGTTTCACAGGCAGGGCTTCCACGCGGATCCCGTAAACCTCCAAGTTTCATTCGGGAAAGACGAAATGTTCTGGTCCAACATGTTTCCCACGCGACTGCTGGCTCGTCACGAAAAAGAGGTTCGGCGTCTGCCAACGATGTTGAAGCTGATGCGCTGGTTCGAGATATTCTTCGCCCTGATTCCCCTGAAGATCGTATTCAAATTATTTGGGTTTTCTGAAGAATTCACCAACACCATCGCTCTACCGATGACAGCCCTATTTCTAGGCACCGGAAATGCAACTCCGGACGTTCCGGCCGTCATGTTTGAGCGACTGTGCACCTCGCCGACGTATGGCATGTGGTACACTCCCGATAGGAAGACGTTCATCAATAACAAACCTCCTATGGTCGTGTTTCCCAACTTCTCCGAGTTTTATAATACCTGGAAAGAGGATCTTATCTCGCGTGGCGTGACGGTTCGATTATCCACAGAATTGGTCGAGATCGTTCGACGGGATCGCAGTGGTGTGGTCGTCAGACTTAAAGCACGCACCCCAATGCACGATGGACATAACCCCACCGGCGGCGATCCCGATGCTTCCACTATCGAAGAAATGCATGACGAGATCGTAATGTGCTGTCTAGCGGACACCGCAAGGAACGTGCTCGGTAAGGCGGCAAGCTGGAGCGAGAAGAGAGTACTGGGGTCAGCTAAGTTTAGCGACGACATTACGATCACTCACAACGATTCGGATTACATGAAGAATCATTATGAGAACTTCTATAGGGATGACTTGGCGGTGGCCAAACTTAACGGAGTAGACCAGACCTCGCGTCTAGACTCTTCGAAAAAGAACTTTCGGCCAATGTACTACATCAAGATGTATGGAGAAGACAAGTCGAAGCTAGAGATGTGTTTCGATACGACGAACTACCAGAGCCAGTTTCCCGAAAAGGTACCCTTCGAGAAGCACGTGTTTCAGACGATTTACCTCAACAAAGAGCGCGACAGGAAACTATGGACGGATCACGAAATCAAAGAGGATAAGATTATTCGGAGGGACTGGTGGCATCAACTCTGCCACAGCTACACGCATTACCTGTTCGTGGTGCCGTGGATGATGTTCCTCCAAGCGAAGAACCATACCCGCTACGCGGCGTCGTGGACCTTGGTCAATGCGCACGAGGTCGCGGTCATTTCTGGCATTGCAGCCGCTGTGGACCTCGGGGCAGACTATCCTGAGGACCTCGAGAACGACAGGTTTGCTTTCCTATGCTTTCGACTATATTACCTCCTTGCATATGGGAAGTGGTATAGTAGCAGACGCAGACGCAGACACACTACTACGAAACAAGGGGGGTCCACCACGCAGGCCGCAAAACCAGGGGGTGGCTGGGGCACGGGGCTCTACGGCAGCGTATACGAGGGCCCGGGAGTGACAAAAACGGAGCGGCAGACGTGGAAAGAGGAGCTCAGGAAAGGTGCTAGTCTTGACAACATGGCCGGCGGAAATGCACCTGGGAGGAGCCAACCGTGAAAACGAAGCCCGCTGAACGGGGGTCCGTTCTCAAGCCACACTGTAAACTAGCGTCTCTACTATATTCAAAAGACCATCGTAAAGCCACGAATGCAGCACCGACTGAGTCACCGAGTTCGAAAGTGTGGTTCAGTGAATGCAATAGACCAAATCGGGACACCATGGCCTTAACTGGCACGTAGAACACGAGCCTCACCTTTTCAATGCACCGCCTGACTCCGCCTTAATTTCAGCTGTGGCTAACTGGATTAAACCCTTTTGAGCCTCAACCCTATACTACCGTCTGAGCTATAGAATTTGAGTAAAAACAAAATGAAACCAAAACATGTCTCCAACTAAGCATAAGCAATTTACAGTCTACGCGGCCTTACATGACATTATGTGGATATTGGTCCATGCCATAAACTCGTGTTGTCCGTTGTTTTCTATTGAGAAAAAGCTCGTGTCTAAAGCAACCACTGTGTTCCAGTTATTATAAGGGGGTTTATACTTACCCCCTTTTGGCTAATATAGGGAATCTATATTACCTATATCGGGATCTATCCACATGCCATGTACGGATGTATGTATAAGCAGGAAACCCGTCAGCAGCTGTCAGCCTTTCCCACCCCTGTGGGGCCAAATGTTCGAATAAGAATTGTCAGGTGTCAGCAAAGAGAGCCCGCCGCTAAATTAAGTCCCTCAAGTTTCCATTCTTCATTTGCCGTTTTAAGGGTATTACTGGTATTACTATTAAGGCTAAGCTTACTTACTTACTTAGTAGTTACGGGTCTGACTCATCAAAGGGATCCCGTGGGATCCATGGATCTCTGCTACGCGCATCGCATTGGGCAAGCGGGATCGATATATTTGCCTATAGAACCAGATATCGACCCAACATGGAGCCTCGCCCAGCAGCGACGCTTCCCACAGGCCCGACTGCGTCGCGGCGGCCGCCAGTGATCGTGAGGGAAATCTCGGCGCAGCAGACCTACGCCCTGCGACACGCTGTGCTCTGGCCCGACAAACCTATGTCTTACGTGCAGCTGCCCGACGACGAGGCCGGTCAGCACTTCGGCGCGTTTATCAGCAGCAGTAATGGCAGTAACGGCGAGGTTGGGATCAATCACAGCGTCGACGCCAATAACAACAACAACTACAATAACATCCGTAATCATGACGGCGACCCTACTGACCAGGACAATGCCAACAACGCCAAGGACAATGTCAGTCACAGCAGCACGTGCGGCTCCGGGAACTTAGCAGGAGCAGGCTCTTCCTCAGAAGGAGAAGAACTAATAAGCGTCCTCTCGCTATTCGTCGACCAGCCCAACGGCGCAACCACCACCACAACAAAAGCGCGGTTCCGCAAATTCGCCACCGCGCACCGGTGGCAGGGCAAGGGCGCGGGCACCGCGCTGCTGCGGCGCGCCGTCGACGAAGCCGCGTCGCGGGGCGCCACGAGCCTCTGGTGCGACGCCCGCGCGAGCGCCCTGCCCTTCTACGAGCGCTTCGGCTTTTGGCGCGCTGAGGGTGAAGGCAAGCCCTTTTACAAGGGCGGGGTGGCTTACCTGCGGTTGTCGAGGCGGTTGCCGTGAAGTGGTATTCGTATTTTAGGTATGTAGGTATTCTAGGTACGTATGTATATCCTAGGTACGTACTGGAGGTTTGGTAGGTTGGTTGGCAGGTTGATAGGTATGTAGGTGCCTGTCCAGCCTTACCTAGCCTTACCTGTGATGAAGGGAGGCCGCCGAAACGTTGTTCAGTCTGGGGATTAAGGGTCTTTTTTTTTCTCTCTTTTTTGGTTTGGCGGTTGTGTTGTTGTTGCTGTGTCGTGTTGTGTTGTTCGGGCTCGGTCTGGGCTCGATGGGGTTCGACTGGTCTAAATGTTCTGGATACCTAGTCTTGCAGGGCTATGTGGTCTGTGTCCTTAAGGCGGGTTGGGTCTGGTCTGGCCGTTGTTTAGGGTATTGTGGTGTATTAGGGTTAAGACCGGGGGTGGTTTTATGGAAGAGGGATTTCCGCCTCCGTCAAAATCGGGCGAAGGAGTGGAAATAGACGCGCTTCGCACCCAAGACTCACGAGACCACCGTACGACCAATGGCCCGCGCTTGTATATATAGGGAGCCGGTGATTGGGGGCCGCTGGAAGCAGCTCCGCCGCGGACAGCGCGTGTCCTGTCGTTCGAAACAGGCGATCCCCCGCGTTTCCCGTCGGGGGGCTGCGGGCGGCAGACGGCACATACATACCTACCTGTACATATCTACACTAGGCGGATGCATAGAGAGGCGCATACATTGGATCTCTTTTACTGGAATAAGAAAAAGAAAAACCTGGGTCCCCTTACCCTTACCTGATTAAACCCGAGTTCCCGCTAACGAAGTCAGGGATGGTGGGCCTCGAACGACCGTCCAGCCGGCCTTTCTCGTCCCTGATTTCGTGCTTGGGTTAAAAATGAAAACGCCGATGACGTATCAATCAGAAAAGAGTCCCTTTGGGATTTATCATCGCTGACGGGCCCCGGCACAGCAGCGCGGTAAACCATTCTAGCATTTTCCGCATTGCGTGCCCTTTGGAGCCCAAGGTGATACAGTCCCTCGCGAATAAAGGGGGGGCTGGTAAAATACAGGAAGTACAGCACGAGTACTCGATGTACCGTGGGTATACACAGAGGTAGACCGAATGTAGACCACATGAATATAGATCACGTGCAGCAGCCAGAAGATGTTTTGGTCGTCAAGCATGTGCGGTATGTATGGCTTTGTATGGTAGGTGAACGGTATTGGCTTAGGTTAGCATGAATTTACTTAGCACATGGACGCTACTGCGATGCAAGCTGATGTGTATTCTTACTTGAAAGCTTTAAGAGTCGACGATTCAACGATTCAACGATTCAACTATAAGGCACAGTGCAGAGGTGGAGGATGGGGATGCCCTCTCTATGGCATAGACGGCGATTCATCAACTACGGTATGAACTAGTATGAACTGGTGTCATTTCCACCCTTTCCCACTCGCTCCACTTACGCACTGTTTTATGCAGCGCGTTCTGGTATTACCTATCGGAACAATGTTTATGAGAAAATCATAAGGAAAGTTGAATCGAATAATGCATGCAAGCAAGTATTGCACATTGCACATTGCACCAAGAATCTGGTTCTCGAGAGTTATGCTGCTGCTGTCAGTGCTTGTCTGGGCAATCGATGAATCGATAGACAATCGGTGATAGACACCGAGATCTCGATGCGGTCGTCCATCACCCATCACTTGATATCGGCCGGCGATATATGACCTACCTAAATAGTATAGTCACTTGTGAGACATTTTGAATCCTCCAAAAACTTGGTGTCGACCGTTTGATCAAATGATTGTCTCACATTATCGACAATCGTCGGCGGACCCTTCGAAAACCCCCCAAAACGATACACAATCATCGTTCTTCTTCATTAATTAATTAATTCGTGACCAAACCAATGAATAAGTCGAAGCACAGTGTAGATTTCATAAGCCATCATAAGTATCATAAGTTTATCCAAGTGTAGTAAGGATGGGCGCGACGAACACGAGCCGTCACCGTAGGCATCTATCGGCGTCGTTAATCGCTCTGCTAGAGGAACGGTCGCCCTGCCAGTGGGAAAATTTCAATCGGACTATCACGACTATCAGGGGCGCTGGGATGGACGATCCCCCCCATTGTCCACTGGAAGAGCCGAGATGCCAAGTTAGTCCGCCATGGTCTGCCTTGGTCTGCTCTGGTCTGCCTAAGTTTGACAACACAATTGACGACTCAATAAGGGCGAGACGGTTATGACGGGGTTCTTGGCTTCGTCGGGGGGCGTGTAGCACTGAAAATAACCTCGAAACAGATTGAGAAAGTGGCTCGACTGCTTCCGTCGGACAACGGTTGGCTTATGAGGGATGCAGAAGTGTCCAATCCTATATAAATCAATGTAAGTCAATGTAAGTCTAGCCCTTGTGCGACGGTCCGGAGAATGTTAGACGGGCTCGGACTGGCTCTCCTTCGCTCGCTAAGGCATCGCATAGCCCTCCGGGGGGTGCAGACGCGCGAGGGTAATATTGGGAATAATGAAAAATTGTAGGGCAGAGGAGACCTAAACGACGTCATTAGCCAACGAAGAATTGCGTACGAATGTTTCCGAAAACTGTGATGGCCAAGGAGATAGGTCAGTAATTTTATGAAATTCTTGTGATTCTAGTGCCTCTTGTGACTTGGCAAATGGTGGCAAATATAGGGGGTGGGGTGGGTATGGGGTTGGCATCCATTCGCATCCATTAGCATGATGGATCCGTAGTGGCCACCAGTAGCCTCCGTCGTCACCTAGCCTCCGACCAATCATCTTATACGAAATGCATGCGTGCCCAACGTCGCAAATAAGTCGCAGTAGTAAGTTGGGCAGTCGAGCATCTGATCCAGCCTCCGTGCTCACCAGGTACAACTTTGTAGGCAGGTGGTAGACCTCTTGTACGCTTGTTCTGGCTTGTACTCTTTGTACGCCTCCTACGCTATCATGGCCCCTACAGTGTTACTTTTTTTCTTCCAATTTTTCCACCGGGGCCCGTTGGGCATACGTTCCCTAAACTAATTGGGCGCCTCGCGGTGAGTCAGGTAGGTACAGCACTTCCCTTGCAGGCAGACCCGGGGATGGTATCCTGGTAAGCACGCGGGTTGCGCAGTCTAGTACATATTGTATATGCGGCTTTCCAACAGCAGCTAGATGATTCTGTCATCACACCTACCGTGTCATGAAATATCCAATTTATTATTCAAGTACCCGTCAGCCTTCCCTTTGTGGTGTCTCCTGATCCTCACTTAGGAAAAGTCGACAACCAGTGTACCGTTTGCCTCACCTTGTCTCATAAAGAGCCCAGACAACAAAAACCAACCCCATCCCAACGAAATGATCCATCACCACACCACTTCTTCAATTCAAGAAATTGTACCAATATCACTAAGCCGGGCACTCTTCTCAACAGCACTAACTTACCAATTCCACCCAGAGTACGACAAAGTACGCTGAAAGATCTGAATATTTTGAAAAGTTTGAACGAGGAAGAATGAGCATCGACGTTAGAGCAAGCCGTCCCGCCGAACGGCCCTTCATGCCGGGCGGGTTCCCATCATTTGTAGAACGGCCCCGGGAAGCATCACGACCCCGGGAATTGTCACGGCCTCGGGAACCCTCGCGGACCCCCACTTCAAGAGAATCCGAAGCAGAGACATCACCTAGCCGGATAACAACATCATCATCACAAACCCCAGCACCTCTCAGAGGTATACTGAAGAACGCAAACACACCCACACATACACCCACAGCCCTAACTCCCACGCGGCCGCAAGACCCGCTGGCCGCACGCTTCAACCGAGGCAGACATGAGCAACAAGTGCAGATGTACCAAGTTGCGCCTCAGTCGCCGACATATCCATCGGACAGCGACATATACAGTACCTTCGACACCGACACTCAGTCCGTAACAGACTCGGACCTGTCAATTAATACTCAAGCCACCAGCGTTATATCAGAGTCAGACGCACCACCGAAGCCGACGAAGCCTTCAACACAAGTGAAGCATGTCCGTCACGTGCCACCAGCAAGAAGCGTAAGGACACGGCCACGGACCCGGTCGACGTCGTCTGAGGTAACCAAGCCTCCTGTTCCGGAGAAGAAGAGGACTGTCCACATCCAATTCGTCCCCTCAACAACACAATCCTCCTCCTCCCAGTCCCAGACCCAGTCCCAAGCCCCCTCCCAATCCCAAGCACTTCAGCTCGCTCGGAGATCAGACAAGGATCTCCAGCACAAGATTGATCAGTTAGAGTTAGAAACTGACACTCTCCGAAAAGAAGGCAGTAGGTTGAGGAGGGAAGTAGACGATGCCTCCGTCCAATTGTCTACCCGGGGTCAGGAGAACAAGGAGATTATCCGGATACTCAACCTGGAGCGGAACTCCAAGGAGCTCATCCTCAGAGATCTCGAGGAGCAACGGCAGATCTCCGACGAGTTCAGAAGCAACTATCAATTGCAGCAAGGGATGCTAATTGACCTAGAGAGGGAACGGGACAGCCTCCGAAACGCCAGTGAGAGATTCGAGAAGGAGCTCAACAGACTTCGGCGAGAGTTGGAGGACCGAGATATCGCTCAGAGGGAGCAGGAGGACGCACTCAGGCATGATATCGACAACCTTGAGTCTGCTACAGTGAACTTCGAGAAGCAGATTGGTTCTCGCAACAGGGAGATCAAGGATCTCAACAAGGAGCTCAGGGACCTGGACCACGAAGTCAAGGAGTTGACGCACGAGAGAGACAGCGCTCGAGCAGAGTCCGTTCACTTCCAAGCTAGAGTCCGGAACCTTGAGTTAGCACAAGCAAGCAACGTTCCATTGGTGGAAGAAGTCGAGGCACTCGAGAAGGAGAAGGAGAAGCTTCAAGGCCACATCGAGGATCTTGAAAGCGACAAGGCTGCTCTCGAGGAGAAAGTCAAGAACTTCGAGCAAGAGATCGCATCCCTCAAGACACAAGTCGCCGCGATCGAGTCCAACAAGCAAACGCTCGAAAAGGACATCGAGACCCAGAGGGCCGGCAAGGAGGAGGTCCAGAAGCAACTCGAGGCGGCACAGTCCGAGAAGACCGAGCTCCAGGGCCAGCTAGATGCTGCCAAGACCGCCAAAGATGGTCTTGAGAAGCAACTCGAGGAGACCAAGGATGATCTTCAGAAGCAGCTCGACAGCACCAAGAACGACTTGGAACAACAGCTCGAAGCGACCAAGAGCGACCTGGGCAAGCAGCTCGAGACCTCCAAGCAGGAGCGCGACCAAGACACGCTCAACTTCAAGGACATTCTCGACGACAAGCAGTCCAAGATCGACGGTCTCATGACCGAGGTAGCAGGCGCCAAAGACGCCAACGTAGCCCTCGCCTCCGAGAGCTTAGCCCTTCGCACCGAACTCACAAGCGTGCAAGCCAACCTCGTCAATGTCGAGACCGAGCTCGGCCAAGCGCGGGAGCAGAACAAGAGTCTCGAGACGGAGAAAGGAGAGCTAACGACGCGGGCTGCTGACCTCGCAAAGCTAGAGGCAGACCTCGAAGCCCTACGCCTAGAACACGCGGGCTGCGCCGAGAAGTCCGCAGGCCTCGAGGCCGACGTGTCGAAGCATGTCGAAGCCGCGAAGGCACTGCAGGAAGACAAGGACAAGCTTGCAGCCAGCGTCAAGGACCTCGAAGGCGGGTCGGCCTTCACAAAGCTCGTGGAGGACAAGGTCACCCTCGAAGGCAGCGTCAAGGATCTCTCAGCCCAAGTCTCCACTTTATCTCAAGAGAAGTCCGAGCTTGAGGCTAAGACCAGCGACCTGGAAGCTGAAGCGGCCAAGGTTGGACCGCTGACGCAAGCGAAGGCGGAGCTGGAAGCCGGGCTCGAGGCCAAGACGAAGGACCTCGAGGCGGAGAGCGACAAGGTAGCGGCACTGAAGCAGGAGAAGAACGGGCTCGAGGGCCGGATCGACGAGCTGCAGACCGAGGCCGACAAGGTGCCCGGGCTGACGTCGCAGGTTCAGTCGCTGATGTCGCAGTTGGCCAAGGTGACGGTCGAGCTCACCGAGGCGAACGCCGGCCGCGCGCTGAGCGACACCATGATCATGGACCTCAGGGAGCAGGTCGCGAAGCTCCAAGACAAGGCCAAGTCGCGGAGCAACTCGCGGGCCGCGAAGCGCCAGAGCAGATCCCCGTCCAGCAGCTTTGTCTTCGTCAGAGCAAGCAAGGACAAGGATGCCTGCTACATTACGACACGCGATGGCTTGAAGGGTCGGGATCGGTCGCCGTCGTAAACTTGTGCGATATCGAGGCTCGAATCGAGTCGGGGGAGTGGTGAGAGGAGGTAATGCATACCTAATGGAAGGAAGCCCACTCTAACGTGAAAGAGTGTCGACTTGATAGAGGAGGAACCGAAAACAACGATACCAAGAAAACGACCAAAAAAATTCACCAAAAAAAAGCGAAGCGGAATGGGAAGCGGAACGAAAATGAAAATGATAGAGCGGGACCGTGAGGTTATGATAGCGGGAACTGGGTCGGCGCTGTTCGCTTGCATCATCGTAATGAGTGATGAGTTGAACGAAGTCCACGATATCCATGATCCGTCCCCGTCGCGGTCCTACAGGTATTGGGTTATTATTCCGGGATACACAAAAGCATGGGGCGATCGACGAGAGGGAAGTCGATCGCGTCCGGCACATTTTCTTCTCTTATTTTTTTCCTGATCTATTGTCAGCTGTAACATGTATTGTTGTCCGCTGTCGTCATTCGTACTGGGGAAGGGTTGGAACGCAACGAACCAGTGGATAAGATTGTCAACGTGTCAACGGATTTCAGGGGATTCGCTACAGCAGCCAACCCCACTACACACTCATTTTCATCTACTCTTCTCCTTTGTCCATTCTTTCTATTTTGTCCAAACACTTGTCATACCATCATCGGGAATTGGGAGAGGGAAAACGGGAAACTAAAAGATTTCATTCGGGGGAATGGGAAATTGAGGCCAACCTCAAATCATGTATTCGAATCCCTCACATATCTGTATTGCTAGTGTAAGGTTGTCGCGGCCGTCACTTCATGTTTCATGTACCAAGGTCTAGACAATGAGCACGAGCTCCAAAGGGGGATGTTGGGATCTTTAGCGATTTTAGAATTTTGCATAGTAATCTTGGTTTTTATTAGTTAATTCAACAACATACATACCTACTTCACACTTTCCCTAGGAAATTTCGATGTGATCAACAAAGTTTAGTGACACTTACCTTTCCTTAGCAGCTTAGAAGTAAAATGGTCGCTATTTCTAGTGACTTAGACACTTATGGTACCTGTAGACTAGCGTAAGTTTAAGCAGGCTATAAATAAGCCTGTCTTTCCCAGTCCATCCAATCATAACGGTCACTACTACCCAAAAGCGGTAGCGGTTCAAGTATGCTAACTCTTTGCTGGCACCTATCTGTTTGTTCTACTAGCTATGAAATCCATCTATTACAAGTAAACCACCTAGGTATGTATTCAAATCAACTAGAATCAGATAATTGCAAACCGCTCGATTGGTCAAGTATCGAATGCTTTGTCACTGGGTCGCTGTGAAATGGGAAGCGAGTAAGTACTGGATCTAAATGAATATTTTTACTGGCGAGCTTAGATACTGGATAGGGAAATAAGGGTATCCAATTTCCATCGTGATAGAAACCTAGAGGCCATATTGGTCGGGCAAGACATCTCTCTCCCCTTCAGATTACATTTCACTACGAACAGAGTCATGGCTCTCGTCGACGATTTCCAATCTTGATATGGGGCAGAGAAAGGGAAATTGAATTGTGTCGCCCTCGGCCAAGATAACCGAGGTCTTTCTAATTACAAAATTGCATTTGAACAAGACGGTTGTGAGCAAGAAAGCCAGTGGAGCTTATCGCAACATCTGCCGCCAGCCAACGTACACACAACAGCCGCACTTCTGTAACGGCGAAACTCGACACAAATTCCGGAAATGGATTATTTTTCGTAAGGTGGGATTGACAAATGCGCGAGGCGCCATTTTCTGTTCGACCCTTCGTCAGTTGCTGCAGCCCAGAAAGAAATGAGTATGAGTAAGGGTAAGCTGACCTCGGGAAAAACTGACCTGAAATATATCATCACAGACTGCGGAAGTCCTACCAGGTACCAGGTAGACGTTCCTTTTCCGTTGTACCAAAAGCGGAGTATAGCACACCATTTGCGGGATATGACCATCCTGACCGTTCCTTCATCATATAGCATCACCGAGAGAATATACACCAATTAGTAGCGTTGTATGGTGTGGCGCAAACAGCCAAGTTCAACTGTAAACCACGACAAGGGGAAATGCGAGAATTGGTGTTTATTGCGATTGGACTTTGCTGCTTAAGAGTATCCCTAATCCTCTCATGCCAATCGTACAAGCGTCCCATGTAAGCTCACTAGGGATAACCATATATCGAGCCTGTTTCAAAAAGCTCGTAGTGTGAATCAGTACCAAAATTCCAACACCTGACGTTGGAATTGCTAGCTAAACAAAACCATCTCCATTATCGAGAAATTGGAGAATCAAGTCTTAGGTTGGGCTGCTGGCGCCGAAGTTTCATTCGTCGCCGCAGCGAGAGTCGTCTGAACGAGACCAGACGGCGCTGAGTTTGCTTGCGGTCCTGGCTTGCGAACATTGTTACCATCCTCCGTAAGGAGCTTGCTCAGAAGCTGCAAGTCGCTGCGGGCTCTGCTGTCTCGTTCCAGAGCTCGTCGGACAGCTGTCCATTCACCTTCCTTCATACGGGCGGCGTGAGGGAGTAGGAACGAGACGATGGGGCTATCGAAAAGCTCACCCAGAACTTCCTTGGCCTTCGTCTCCCCTTCGGCTTGCGCAGCTCGTAAAGCGGGCACCATGGGATCCTGGGTCACCTGCATTGGGACTGCTGGAGCCGGGCGCTGTGTTGGCATCACCGGTTGACCTGGAATCTTGGGCGGTGGAACTGGCGTTTGGCTATAGTGGGGCGGCGCTGCATTCTGATTCCCGAATGATCCTTGTGGGGTTGCGGGTGACCATGTCGGACCCGACATGGATGGTCTCGACTGAAAGGGAGTCGGGGATCCTTGGGCCGGCGACGCTACCGAGGCGGCCTTCTGCAGCTCGGTTCGTTGCTGGTCTATTGGTATCTGAAAGTGCTTCTCATCTCGATACACAAATATCATCAAGAGCATGGGCTCCGAACGCTTTAGCGGTACAAGATGACCGTCAATGTTCTGTACCGGCTCTGGAATTGGGCCGTCACCCTCCGCCACCGGTACCAAGTACGTGTCTCTAACATTACCAAGCTTCTTCTCGTTGACGACTCCATATCGTTTCTTTGATTGAAAATAATCAATGATCTTCTGGAACTGCTGGCGCGCATTGGAATCTGCTGGGTGGCTTGGAGTGAGACTGGTGATTACCAAGTCGACCTGGTTGTTATATCTCATGCCACATAAGTAGGGAATAGCCTTCTCCTCGGTGATCCGACCAGCAACCATAAGCAAAGGGGGTATCAGATCTTTCCATGCGACATTTCTGACCTTGCTAAGGTCGGCTCCGCCAGCATACTTCGCTACAACATCGACTTCGCCCACATTGGTCATGACTAGAGGACCGCGCCAGACAACTTCCGGGTCAATATTCTCGGACGGAGAATACGGTGGCGAATCTGTTCCGTCTTCCTGAAGCAATCGATCGACTTCGGGATCATCAACAGGTCCAGTTGGTTGAACCTGAGCCGAAGCTCGTCTTTGGTGCGTAGCTGAAGGTGAGCGCACGCTAGAAAAGACCTTGCCAATATCAAAGTCAGACTTCTTGGGCGAGTGCTGGGGTTGAGTCTCGATTCGAAGAGGTCCACTAGTTGAATTGGATCTACTAGGGTTGGTAGAAGATGGCAACTTGTCAGCAGAGGATGGAGCCGGCTCGCTATTCGCGTTCGCGTTGGCGGTTTCGCTTGTCTCCCTAGGCCCTTGGCGGCGAAGGTTAGATGAAGCGTCCTCAGCCTCAACTGCAAAGTGATCCTGTTCTACTAGCTCTTCTCCCTTATGGGTTCGTCGAACCCGAGGTCCATCATCCGTAATTAGAATAGACTGCTTTTCGGCACGAGCCTTCATCTCAGCAGTCTCGCGTTGTTGCTCCTTGGTCGCCAGTTCATCACCAGTCATCACCACAAAGGAGGTAGGCGGTAATGATCTATGTAGCACTTGAGCTGCAAGCTCAACATTGTTTTTCAGACTGAACATAAGTGTCCGAAGCTGTGAGGCGTTGTGGGAGGTATTCGGATGGGTATCAAGAAAAGCACGCTCAATCTCAATAGCTAGACGTTCAGTAACACTTTTCTTGGATGAACCTTGGGGAATAGAATAGAGCTTTTTCTTCTCGGCGAGATCAATAGCGGCATCGAGCGACTTCTGCAGGCCTTGTGCTGCTTGTCTTCGAGGACCCTCTAGCTTCTGGATACTGTCTGGGAGATCACTCGGAGGAGTATATTTCGGAACTGATGGGCCCGCCTGGGTCGGCTCTGCTGTAACCTTGCGAAGCTTGCTCTGCGGTCCTTGCGAGTGATCGCGGGACTTACGTTTGCCCTTAGCGACCGGCTCAGACTCGGCGACGCTACCTTCCTTCTTAACATCGGGCGTCGGGGATGGCTTCGCTTTTGCGTTCGCAGCGGCAGCACTCGGCGATGCGCGGTCCTTCGTGTCGCTTGTTCTCTTGCCCTTGCTCTTTCTACCGCCCTTCTTGCGTTTCTTCTCTTCCTCCTCCTGACGCTTGCGTTGGCGATCTTCCCATGGCTTCTCTCCTTTCTTTATCGCGTCGAGGGTTACCTTATGGTCGGCAGGTTTACATACTTCGCAGTAGTATTCCTTTGGCAAATCTTCCGTGAAGATGCTCAACCCCATACATACGTTATGCTGCCAGGCGCCGCACTGATCACAAGCAATCCAGGCTTCATTAGCGTCGTCGTCTTGTGTCGTAGCACCGCAGATACATCGAATGATCTCTTCCTCGTCCTGCTTCTCGTCTTTCTCTACTTTCTTGCTTCCCTTTTTGGTCTGCTTTCGCTTCGGCTCCGGTCCGTTCTCGAGTTGATCGAAGGCTTTCGTGTGCTGACCCTTGGTAGCTCGCACGGATCGACGTGGTTCGTGCTCTGCTGACGCGAGAAGCGTCCCTGTTAGTGAACGTGTTGTTGGACGATGGGAGTCACTTGGGAGGGTTAGATCCAGCGTGTTGTCGGCGCTGGATCGAGTACGGGATGAAGGAGGGCTTGGACTGCCACTAGCAGTGTCGGCGCTGAAGCGGACGCGCTTACCAGACATCACGAGGGATCGGTTGACCTCAGGCGGGAGATATGGAGCTTAAGTAAAGGAGTGTTGAATATTCAGTTGCTCAGCAGTTGCTCAGGATTGACGGAGATTTGTCTACGCTGCGCCGCGATTTTGGAGAAATTGGCAAGGTAATCACGTCTTCTACAAAGCTGGATTGGTCTAAGATGTGACCCGAAGGCAGAGGCGAAACGACCGAAATACGATCCCAAGCACTTTTAACACCTATTGAGACCTAACCTCCTGTCTCTTTCTTCGTGTTTTCAGTTAGTAGAGGGATTCGCGAACCCGCGAACTCTGCGATCGGGTAATCGGGTGACGGCGACGCAGGTATGGCGGGGGTATATGGCGGAATATGGTGGACGATGTTGATGTCGCGATTTTGATCAATTAAGCTAGCGACGCGACAGAACCAACGTCTTAGCGGAAAGAAGCAGCAAAACAATGTGACATGCGTGTATAGACCAGGCTATGCGGTATGGTCCAGTGTCATGTTATGGATTGTGCTGTGACGTGGTCCAGCTTTTGCTAAAGAAATGGTCGCGAAGTGGAGGTCCTGACCGTTGAAATCAATTGTAAAATGGAGAAAATGGGGGATGATTGGGAGCACGGACCTCGGGCAAAGCAATACAAAGGTTATGTAAGCTATCGTACCGGGTTGCTGGGCAGCTCTTGAAATCTGGAGGTACAATTCTAGGTTAGTGTAAGCAAAAGGTTTATTCTAGAAGTGCTGTGTTTTCTGTGGCTTGACTGGCTTGACCTCAGCGGTACTCAACCACTAGCCACAGTAGCCTTGTAAGAAGACGGGGTACGTACTTACCTAGTGGATACTTGCATCACACTTTGGAGGGCACCTTCCAGACAGCATTGTACGCGTCGGAGCTCTTGCCTAGCTACTACCTGGGTAGCCTTAGTTTACAGCCCTGCCCTTTCCAGCAATCAATTCGCAGCATCCAGTCTTCTCAACTTCGATAACCAACTAACAAACAATCCCACCAAGAACCCACATCCGCCGGTTTCCTTCCATCAATTAACCTAAATACCCAAAGCTAGAGAAATCAACCCGCTTGACGATTTCTCACGGCCGGATTTCCCAACATGTCTCGCCGTTACGATTCCCGAGTAAGCTAAAGCTCGGGAGCTACCTACACTTTATGCGCAATAGCTCACATTTTCGACAGACTACTATCTTCTCCCCAGAAGGTCGCTTGTATCAGGTCGAATATGCCCTCGAGGCTATATCTCATGCCGGAACTGCGATCGGAATCCTGGCTAAGGATGGTATCGTCCTCGCCGCCGAACGTAAAGTTACGTCGAAGTTGCTAGAGCAAGATACGTCGGCAGAGAAGCTTTACATCTTAAACGAGTGCGTGCCAATTTTTCGTCTAGCCGTTTCTATTGGATATATGGGTAGAAATATTAACAAGCCTCAGCAACATGATTTGTGCGGTAGCTGGCATGACGGCCGATGCGAACATCCTCATCAACTATGCTCGACAAGCCGCCCAAAGATACCTCCTAACTTATAACGAGGATATTCCATGCGAACAGCTGGTGCGAAGACTATGCGATCTCAAGCAAGGATATACTCAACACGGTGGACTGCGGCCGTTTGGTGTATCCTTCATCTACGCGGGATGGGACCCCCAGCGACAGTTCCAACTTTACCTGAGCAACCCCTCAGGTAACTATGGCGGCTGGAAGGCCACAAGCGCCGGCGCCAACAATGCGAGCGCCTCAAGCTTGTTGAAGCAGGACTACAAGGAGGATTGCACGCTAAAAGAGGCCTGTGGTATGGCAGTTAAGGTACTGAGCAAGACCATGGATTCTACCAAACTGAGTAGCGAGAAGAGTGAGTTGACTAATACGTTGTTATGATGGCCTGCTACAATGCTAATATAACTTGCAGTCGAATTTGCGACGGTGGGACAGACCAAGGATGGTAAGATCTACCACCGTCTTTGGAGCGCGGACGAGATCACTGCGCTCTTGAAGGAGCATGATCTAGCAAAGGACGAGAGCGCGGAGGATAAATAAGCAAGAAATCTAGATGCCCGGATGTCTAGAACCCAGGCCCCGTAGACTTGAGTTTACGTGGAGTCGATAGTGTATCAATACAACTTCCAATGAGAGCACTATCCAGACATGAGACCAACACATCGTCGTGGTCAACATGACAAGCTCATGGCACTATGAAGTCGCGACTGCTTGGCTTGCTCTCTGAACTGGACTTAATTAGGTACCTACTAGTTAGGAACGCCAAGTCTGAATCCCATAAGAGTTCATAAATGACGACAGTCTCTAACGTTATATATCCGTGCTACCTTTTACTGCACATGTGTCACTGTAGCTTGATTACTTAATCGGACCAGGGGTACAGAATACATTAGGTATTAGGTATCAGGCACCTAGGCATTAAGTTGATCCAACCCGAGTCTAGACCCCAAAAGTTGATACCTTTGAAAGTCAATTAGGTAGGCCAATTAGTGCCTCCACATTTAGCACGCATGTGAGCGAATGCCCTGGACCAATCCCCTATCGTCGTCATTTCTGGGTCGCTGCAGCTGCATGAACCCAGGAAGTTACGCTGGGTATTTCACTGGACAAGAACCTAAAAGTCTAAAAGTGTTCAGTGTCCCTGCCCCGCCAAATAAAAACATCTCGAGCATACTTCCGTTCATTTTCATGATCTGACACTTTTTAGCTTAGAGAAGCTAAAACTCCTTTTTTTTATATACACGTCTACATCTTTCTCCATAATCATGCTTCAGGTTCCCCTTCGAGAGAAAGCCAATGGTGCTAATAAAGGCACCAAGGCCGTCATCTTAGTATGCGCATTCCTGGCCTCTAACACTTAGACGAGACCCCACTAACCAGATCGTCTATACAGGTCGGCGGCCCTTCGAGAGGAACCCGGTTTCGCCCTCTCTCGCTCGATGTCCCCAAGGTCAGTTTGCCGATCGACTCTGGATCCATTACCAACAACGTCGCCAGCATATTAACGGTGCTATAGCCCCTCTTCGACGTTGCTGGACACCCTATCGTATGGCACTGCTTGACCGCTATTGCGAAAGTACCCTCCATTCAGGAGGTTGTCATGATCGGTTACTACGACGAATCCGTATTCAAGGACTTCATCAAAGAAGCCGCCTCCGAGTTCCCTAACCTCCCTATCAAATACCTACGAGAATACCAAGCCCTAGGTACCGCAGGCGGCCTTTACCACTTCCGAGATGCGATTCTCAAGGGCCGACCCGAGCGCATCTTCGTCCTCAACTCGGACGTGTGCTGTTCTTTCCCGCTCAACGAGATGGCCGAGCTCTTCGACAATAAGGATGCCGAGGCTGTCATTCTGGGAACGCGGGTGAGCGAAGACGCCGCGACCAACTTCGGTTGCATTGTGTCCGATCAGCACTCCCGCCGTGTCCTACATTACGTCGAGAAGCCGGAAAGCCACATATCCAACCTGATCAACTGCGGCGTATACCTATTCAGCGTCGACGCCATCTTCCCCAGCATCAAGACCGCCATCAAGCGAAGAACCGACCGACCCAGGTTGGTCTCGTACCCGTCGTCCGAGAACCTCGAGTCGAGCTTCATGGCTGAAGAGGACGAGGAGCGCAAGAACGAGGTCATCCGTCTGGAACAGGACATCCTAAGCGACCTCGCCGATAGCAAGCAGTTCTTCGTCTACGAGACAAAGGACTTCTGGCGCCAGATCAAGACCGCCGGCTCCGCCGTCCCGGCCAATGCGCTATACCTACAGAAGGCCTACCAGACCGGATCCAACGAGCTTTCGAAGCCTTCTCCCAACGTCATACCTCCCGTGTTCATCCACCCGTCCGCCCACGTCGATCCTACTGCCAAGCTCGGCCCCAACGTTTCGGTCGGACCCCGTGTAACAATCGGACCCGGCGCGCGTGTCAAGGAGTCTATCGTCCTTGAGGATGCGGAAATCAAGCACGATGCTTGCGTTCTGTACTCTATTGTCGGCTGGAACAGCCGCGTAGGTGCCTGGGCCCGTGTCGAGGGTACACCTACACCCGTCACGAGCCACTCGACTAGCATCGTGAAGAACGGCGTCAAGGTACAAAGTATTACCATTTTAGGCAAGGAATGCGGTGTCGGAGATGAAGTGCGCGTGCAGAACTGTGTCTGCTTGCCTTTCAAGGAGTTGAAGAGGGTAAGTCCTTACATCTCTTTTCCCCCAAAACGAAATCATCTGTGCAGGATTGGACTAACATAACTCCAGGATGTCGCTAACGAAGTCATTATGTAAGAAGATTGGGTAAACGGATCAACTTACAGGCCTCTCATCTTCCTATGAAATGTAAGGGTCTATGGATCTAAGGAGGCACAGTCGGGTTCCGTCTTCGGTGTAATGGACTAATGGACATTAAAAAATGCGGTGATACCTACGGCGTGACATGCTAGCAAGCGAGGTAGTTAGGACTTTTATATAATTGACGACGCGCTTGCTTTGACTCAACTCATGATTGCGGTTTTACTGGCCTGCAGGCCTAGGCTATTCTCTTATCGTGTTGACCGTACAAGCAGATGAAATCGTCAATGTCATGCTGAAGTATAATGTTAAAGCATATCTCCAAAACAAATTATAACAATGATAGATTCGTATGATGTGAGATCGAAACCGATGGAATCACTTCATCGTGTTTGATGGCAGTTGAACACTCTTCACTTTGATCTTGGCAGAGAGATTAGGTGGTCGTAGGCAATGATCAATGCTATAGCTGGGTCAAATAAGGACTATTAGCTTTCTACTTACCAATTGGAAAGACCATGGTTCCGGTGTATTCGAAGTTAGTCACGGCTGAATATTGAAAATAGTCTATATCATAGTATCTGGGCGTCGAGAAACGTGAAGACTAAAATTGTACCGTACCTACGTGTTCCGAAGGAAGAGAGATCCAGATGTGTTCCCAGTTTCACTTCCATAAACTGTAGGGGCTTTTCATACTTAAACCTAATAACCATCATTGCCTGTAAGAAAGAATTTGAGCCATAGGTATAAATGCGTCGTTGATCAATTTAGCCGGTAGGTACATTGAAATGTAGAATCTATTTACACATACAGGCACCCCTGAATCTCAGTTCCAGTATCGAAAGAACAACAGCTAACTCGATATCTATTAATGTATTGATAGATACCTACCTGCCTATATAGGGCAGCTATGTGATTCAATTTCAACAAAACAGATATTTTCCAATACAATACAATGGCTATTTACTTATCTACCTAGGTAGGGTTAGTCCTGAGGCAGCAGTCTCTTGTGAAGGACTGGTAGTTTCTCGTTCGATCACGATTTATCTACCTAGGTAGCTAGAAAATTATTACATACCTATGTCAAAGGCTCTGCTTTGGTATTGGGTCCATAGGTACCTAATGATTCGACTAACAAGATTATCTCCCAGTGACACGACCACCGGGTTGTTGAACCAGTCCACCCCCTATTCTAGACAGATTTATAATCCAAGTCATCTTCCCAACTACGAATTGTAACTATAGCAATTTTCACATTTTATGGTCTAAAGCATTTATGAAGAGAAGTAAGACTACACACTTCGGAAGCGGCCATGAATAATATTAAGAATCGATCTAGTAATAATGCACATAATAACCACAGACTCAGTCCGCGAGACGAACGTAAGTAATAATACCGCTCCATTTTTACTTTTTTTTTTTATCGCAACTCCAGTCAACCTCTACCGATAAGCAAAGATCGTACTCTCCGTCTCGGCCGTGTACTCGGTCCGCCTATCATCCTCCGGCTTCGTGTTCTGCGGAGCGAAAGGCGGAAGCGGCGGCCGGGAGCCCGCGGGGAACCTATCCTGCGCCCCGACGACGGAGGGCTGCGACTGCCTCCACGGATGGGAATCTCTCCACGTCGGAGCCGAGTCCTGCCACGGCGGCGTCGCCATCCACTGCCCGCTCGGCGCACGGCTCGTACCGCCCATACCCCCTATCTCACCTCCCATCCCTCCTCCCATTGCCACTCCCACACCTGCTCCTACTCCTACTCCTCCCGCTCCTCCTCCACCCCTACTATCCCTCAAATACACCGACGGCGCCACAGCACTTATCGGCGGACCCCCTGCCCCTCCTCCCGCAAACCCTCCCGCCTCCGACATCCCCCTCTGCGACCTCTCCCTCTCGAACTCCTCATCGCGCAGCGCATTCATCTCCTCCATCGCCATCCTAGCCCTCCTCCTCCTACTAAAGAAATAAATCAGCCCCGCCAGCGCGACCACGGCGACCGCGCTCCACACGCCGATCGCGACTTTCGCGCCCGTGCTCAGCGCCGGCGGGTCCGCGGACCCGATGGCCGGCTGGCCCGAGGACGCGGCGGTTATGCCGGCCTGCGCGGAATTACCGTTAGAGTTGGTGTTGGAACCGGAAACGGCGGGGTTACTGCTAGTAGAGCTGCCGGTGGTCTGCGCCGGGTCGGAGTCGGCGGCGGCGGCGGCGGCCTTGCTCGGCGTCGAGTCGGCGGAGCTCGCGGACGAGGCGCCGTCTTCTTCGACGCCGTCGCCGCTGACGGATGACGCGGACGAGACCGAGTCCGCCTCTTCTTTTTCTTCTTCGTCGTCTTCGTCCTTAGGCGCCGCCACGACAGGCGCGGAGGCAGAAGCTTGTCTGGGCCCGACTTTGGTGGCAGCGCCGACGCCGTGCCGGCGCAGGAAGTTGTTGAGGGCTTCTTCCGGCAGCGCGGCTTCGCTCGCGCTGGTGCCCTGGATCCAGGCCGCGGTGCTGACGAAGGTCACGACGCGCGCTGCGCTGATGGTGCTGGGGAAACGGTACGCCATCCTGTGCGACTGAGTAGGTAGGTAGGTAACTAAAAAAAAATGAAGCGGAATAAAGAGAAGCGAATGGATCGTCGTCGAGACGAGTAGAGCTCTTCTCGCGTCCTCCTGACCTTGTTTGTCCGATGAATGAGTTCGGAATTACACGTTCCTCCACCTGGGATTAGTCGTGTAGCGTAATCGGGAGGAGAGACCGTGCTTCGACGAGAGACCGAATGCTGATGAGCGGGCAACTACCCTCCAACTCGTCCTGGAGGTGTGAATTTTGAGTTGCTAGAGAATATCGGGCTAGGAACGAAGGAAGGAAAAGAATGGATCTTCTTCGAGGGGGGAGGCTAGGTAGTTGTACGTATATAGTATCGCCCGGCAGAGCTCCCAAAGCGGTAATAGCGCACGCGATACCTCTTCTGCGATCGACATCGCTTCTCTAAGTGCCGTGTCGCGAGCAAGCCGACATTGGATCGTTTCGAGTGTTAACAATAGAAAAAGGCGCCGTGCTTTGATCTCTGGTAGGCTGTGATGCCATAGCGAGATTCCGGGGTAGCGATGAGATGAAACAAGATCGCAACGCCAAGGGGTATCAATGTCCTCTTGGCGAGCCGCAGCATTTGCTTGGCTACCGAATCGCTTCATCTGATCCTCCACCGTACTAACTTTGACACCTCGAGAAAATTGAGATCAAAAGATAGCCTCGCAAAAGCCAAGTCCCGCCTAGATTAACTCAGACGAGCGTCGTCGCGATTGTATCGAAACGTCGACGCTGGCAGCGATCATTAGACGAAACAAACATGTCTCATCATCAAATGTTTCAACCTTCAATTTTTCATTAACCTACAACGCTTATTAGATAACAATTCCTACTCAATCATATCCTTTCAAATGGTCAGCTTGTGGGGGTTTATGGGCCTACCTAAGTACCTATGCGTACAGGTTTCGCGTACTAATAGACTTCAAAGATCCACCGTATATGAATCAGGCCTTGGTACCAAGGTTGAGCCTCCATAAGTACAAGATTGATAGCAATCGCGGCTATGTAAGTAACTTGAGGCCTTGATGGAAGGTCACTATACAGTGATCAGATGCGTTCCCATAGATAATCAGTCCCACGGGGTTTTCACGTACCTAAGGGAATGAGCTGTTGTTAGGATTCCATGCCTGGTCTATCAACCATCACAATGTTAACGATGTCGACGAACACATCTTCCGAGATATACTCTCTTCGTACACTAACGGTTATCAGGGGGAAGGGTTTAGCATCCAACTCCCAGATATCTGAAGGGATTGCCATGGCGTGAGAGAACATCGGTTTTGTGTCCTGGCGGCAGTCTTGCCATTGAATTCCTTTATAATTTACTGACCTCTGAGAATCGGGCAAATTGCGGAAATGCACTGGAGCGAGTCCAACGAACAAGTGACCGTCATGTAAAACCCCTAGCTGAAGATGTCGACTAAAAAGCAGAGAAAAGCCATAATCCTCTCCTATTGTCTTTAGTTCGTAGCGGAATTCGAACAAATGACCATAGACTTGACCGTTCACCGCAGCCAGCTGCTCGCCACCGGAATAATCGACACCAGAGACAGTAGCCACATAAAACCATTTATGTGAGTGTCCAAGGATATGTCTTTGTATAATGACGTCACCACAACCGAGTACTTTCCGTTTCTCGGGTGCGATATGAAGCAACTCTGTGTTGTCTAATGCACGTTCCCATTCGTTAATTAAGTTAAACTCGTCATCAAAAATCAATTCTTTCGTCCTTCCATAGTTTCTTTGCCCTGATATCTGTAAGGGAATGCGAAGCAGCCAATGACGATGCTCCTCGTCGCCGCAGGGCAAGATTACGACCAAACCCGAGCGTATTTGCGATATCCGTGGTCGCTTCCAGTGATATACCGTGTCACCCTCATATGCAATTGGCAATTGAATACGGATCTCAGAACCAGCTACCACTGGTAAAGGGATATTGGCCCGATCACGATGCCGATAATACCCATCGGCTACTGGCGAAGGAATGAACTTTCCAGAAGATGCGAAATCTCTCGGGGACTCTGCGAGTAATCCAAGGAGAGGCACCGGTTCTGACCATGGGATATCCTTTCTTCCCCACAACACGTCGTCATCAATAAAGTATATCGAAGATCTTGGGACTACGGTGCCCCACGCGAAAATAGAATGATCATCGAACCTCACTTTGATAATCTCTTCCTGAAGCCTTCTGAAGGCTTTCTTTCCCTCCCCGTATAGCAAGGGCATATTGACATCGAAAATTCCGAGCAAGCAATACGCAATATCCTCGACCCGAGATGTGTTTCGGTTCGATGCCCAGGACATTCTCTTAGCCACGCTTGCCAGCTCGAGGTTCTTGCTGTCTAGGAACTTGGGTTCGATATGAGTGATGAAATGAATAATCGGGGACAGTTCAGACTTGTTGCCTAGAAGACACCAGTCCTTTGAGTAGAAGCGAAGGTCAGCCGGAGCTATTAGCTCCTGAAGCGTCCAACCCCGTGTATACCAGCGACTCCTTGAGAACTCCGAGTCCAATGTCAATGGTGCATCTCTCGAAACATCGGATAAGTAAGCATAGCAGATCCTTGAGTCTTGGTACCACCGGAACATGGAATTTATTGCTTCGGATAGCTCCGCGCTACTAGCCTTGTCGATGCAACACCTGAACACGAAGAGTTATTAGTATCTACCTATGTATGAGCAGGTGTTGTCACGGGGTAATCATGGCTCACGTATCGACCCAGACCCATTCGAGACCATCTTCCAAAGCCTGTCGGCAGCAATATGAGATTTTTTGATATCCTTTCCTGAGTTGCAGTTCGGATAATGGGATCTCCTGCCAATCCCGAAAACTAATTTCTTTCTCACCCCATGTATGGGAGAGAATCGCATACGCGGGGACTTCTCCGTCGACAATGAACTCCTCGAACTTTTGACGGGAGGCATGAAGGAGACGCATCTCGGCTACTCGTTGATAGGTAGTGTATTCGACCTCCGTGGATATGTAGTAAGTAATGGGGAGACTCCGCACTTTGCAAGAGGATTCTGTCGCAACAAACTGTTTTCTTGCTAGTTATCTAGTTTCTAGGGTTAGGAAAACATCTTGAGGCAGTTTGAACTTTTTAGGGCAGCTTGAAAGGCCGTTAAAAGCCATGGCTACCTGACGAGGCTGTACATATCCCTGATACGTCGAGTGGCATACATTAGTAATCTACCTACCTACCTACCTACCTACCTACCTACGTAAGCAAACTCCATTCCCGAGCTGTACAGTCACGTGTCTATTCATAGGTATTACTATTTCTCTTTGGTTTCATTTCCTTTGGCAATAAAAAAGAATTGACGTTATTCGGGACTATTAGATATCCAAGACTTATAAGCATGCATCAAGAACTTGTTTTTTGTTATCCTGACATTCCATCTAGCGAACAACGTACCTGGATATTTTTGAATTAGACATTCGTGGATTCCATCCACGAGACCGCCTAGGGGTAAAATAAATCTTTTCAGTGCAGCTGGTCGACCTCACAAGCACCCGGGTAGGTATCTAGGTCAAGCAGTAAATACGCACTGATGTTTATTAATGAATGTATATGATGTCCAACGGAACGAGTTGGATAACCTCGGGATCGTATTCATGTAGAACATCTATCTACCTATACACTTACCTATAACCAGTCCCACATCCCGAACCCGAAGCCGTAGACACGGAACGGAGTGGAGCACGGGGAACTAGCGACCCTAACGCCATGCTATGTTAGCGCCGTAATCACTAGGCCGGGGCTACTAGTATCGTACGGGCAGTGGGCTTACGCTACTTGGGTAGATACTTAGATAACCACGTGTTGTAGTACATGCAGGACTAGGCGCATTCTAACCCCTCCTTAGCCTTTCAGCTCCGGCTATTATTGGGTTCAGTATTTCTACTAAGTAGTACCTACTATAGTATGCATGTATAAAGCTGCAAATAGAACACCCTTCAGACGAAATTACGACATGAATCTGATGCCAAGGAGGCGGGATCGAAGATCGAGAAAATAGGAGGGCGAAAGACCGGTTTTCTCATATGGGGGAATATCAGGTTGAGCATCGTTGGCCCCTTTTTACAACTGGCGGCTTTTCCCATGCGAGATGTCCGTTGTAGGCACTCAGTCACGTCATAGAACGAGCAGGGAAAATATGAATCTGGTCGATTCTCCAACGTGTACTACCTAAACGCTGTGGCTATCCGACACCTTCCAGTCAGCCCGGCCCCCTCCCCTTAACCCCTAACCCCTCCTCCATGCTTGCCGGATGAGGGATGGCGAGGTTGGGCGTACAGTGATCAGGTAAGGCTACAATGGCAAGACTATGTACCTGGTAGGCAGTACACTACCTACGTACGGCGTGCTGCAACCTAAACGAAGTAGCGCCACAGCCGCGTATTTTCTCATTCCGAGTCTAAGCGGCCGTATTCAATAGGTAGGTACCACTACGTAACAATCGTATCCCTAGGAAACGAGGGAAGAAACTAGTACGATGACCCAGCGGACCCTCGTCTCGGGCAACTGTAATGAGTTGCGCTGCTGTCTAATATCATAAACGTTTCAGGGGCTGCAAATGCCACCCGTTCGTCATACCCGCCTTTCCGGTCCGGCCGGTACGGGCATAGTCCGTGGTGCGCCCTAGCAAAGCCGTTACACATTCGTGAGTTTTAGGACATGTATGCTTGGACGTACTTGACACATACCTAGGTCAAGGGAAAGGGGTTGGGAAACGTCGGCGTTAGTAGGTACGATATGTACCTAAGGCAAGGTGAGGCCGGCATTGGCTTGATAATACTGTGTATGTGACGTCTTTCATTAGACCCTGAAGAGCTGGAGAGTATGTACAACTTAGGCAGCATACAAAAAAGTTGGTGGTTGATAGATTGATCGTACTCCTTATGTCTCGGTCCAAGTCGTCCCAATGTGACGGTGGGCAGTAAATCTATTGGCGGGGAGTCCTGTCCCTCTACTTTCTACGTATGACCTGCATAACCGCTGGTACCCCTTAAGTTAGGCATTGGAGGAGACGGCTGGAAGGCCATCACCTGAGGGCATCGCAATTGCGGTCAATTGGTGTGAATACCATAGCCTCGATCGGGTCCGATGGTTCTGGATCAATTGCAACCAAGTGCTAATTACCAATCCTTCTTCACGGGCAACGAATTGACTTGTCAAACCACTTTCTTACCTAGTCGTGATTAGCATTTGCCTAGCTGTGTGCCCGACGGCCTCATGTATCACGCGAATTCAGCAATGATGTTCGCTCGTTTAGATGATATGATATTTCGGGCGGAAAAAAAAACGTCGCTGGACCGACTGGGTACGGAAACTGGGTCACGAACTTGGTGCCCGTACCCAGATAGGATGCCCAGTTTGTCGCCTATCTACCATCAAGAGAGGAATCGGTCCGCTACATATATAGATAGATTTACGGGCGTGCGCATATGCCCGCTGCGGACTAAGCCTTACGAGAGCCGTAAACGAGCGTCCCCCCTCCCGGGGATGGTGAGAAAGGCATCTAGAAGGCAGATGGCATGTTCTATCGCCACATTTCTCTCCCCGCGCTCGTTGCTTCTCGTCCGTTTTCGTCGCGCAAAGGCCTAATTCGTCGGGTGTGGGAATGTGGGATATACACGGTAGCACGTAGGTCAGCATCTATACCTGTTCCTATCCCGCGAAAGGTGCGACGAGAGATAAGACAAACTACGCACATACCTATGTCATCTCAGCTCTCGTGGGTAGCACTCAGTGAATTTTTAGCTGATGCTATTTCGGTCGTGGGCGAATGCGACTTTATGTATGCACTGCGCGAAGAAAGGCTGGCGCCTTGCCATTGCTTACACCACGCTACGGTACCCATACACTAGCTACTAAATACGCAGTAGCACTTACATCTCCGCCCCCAATCGACAGGAAATGGGTGTGTGGTCGCTCAAGCCTCAGCACGTAACATACCTACATACACACGGACGAGATCCCGGCCTGTGATTGGGGACACATGCGCCCCCCCGGGTCCGTGAGACAGAAGGACCCAAATTGGGAATCTCTGGATGAGATGGATGGATGGAATGAGATGGGGACGGTAGGACGAAAATTTTCTTGGTCTGATCACATCAGCACCGTAAATAGTCACCGGGGATGACCAACTGCCGCCGGGACAGACGCGGGTGGCTTGAGACGCGGACAGGGGAAGAGGGAAGAGACGTTGGTGAGACCTTTTATTTTTATTATTTTTTAAACTGTCTTCTTGGTTTTCGGTAGCCTTTCGCTATTGCGTATTATTAACGCTCTACCGATGTCGTCTGTGTGCCAGAATGCAACATGTCAATATTGTTGAAGACCAACCCGCCAACCTGCATTTATCGCGCGAAAGGTACCTGTGCACGCCGGAGGCTCTGATAGGGCCGTAAGGGCGTTGCAAGGCACCAAACTCGGATTACGTTGTTATTGTTTCGTTTTTATAGGTGTTTGTGCGAATAGAAACATTGTTCATACATGATTCAATCCATCCCCATGCCAGGGATATTTTGATATGTATGTACATATATGTGATCTCGGTCTAGAACAAAAACCAACACAAATTGCACTTTGGTCTCAGATAGGGGGGGCATGTGCTACCTACGCGCTCCCTTCTTTGCTACACGCCCCGTAATCCCATTGTCGAGAGCTGCGAGATGTCACCAGCCACGATTTTCTCGATTGCTCGATTACACGCAGGAGGATGATATACGATCTTCCTAATTGGAACGAGCTATGATTCGGCGGCCTTGGCCGGCGTACGAAAGTGGTATTTAATCTGCCACGGCAGATAATGGTCAAGGTTGCAAAAAAAGGAAGAAAACGAAGAACATCCTTTTCCTTGTCGCTCTTCGCGTGGCAGTGGATTCTCATGTACTGTAACCCTTCTGCCCTTCCGTAGCGCGGCCGGAATCCCAAGAAACTCCTAAGCCCGTTTCAGTGACCTTGCTGACCTTGGCTCCCTGGGCCGCTAGGTGCCGCCGTACCGTAGATTATTACTACACAATCCAGTAGGGGGACCGTGTGCTGCAAGGGTATGTACCAAGCTTTGGACTGATTACGAAGAGCAGCGGTGCGTGCCTGGGCGGATCCCGTTGGCGCCCTATTTGACCTTCATAGGTGCCTAACAACAATAGTATGACAGAACAAGTTGGAGCAGCCAATTCCACTGTGACTCGAGGATGATGTGGTAGGACAGCCCATTCGATTGAAATAACTTGTTTAATAGACTGTCGACTGTCAAAGAGGGGTAACGAGTTCTGGCGAATGAGAAACTCGACGGCCCGCCTGTTCGAAGGTCTCGATGTACGGACCTGAGGACGTTAGAGGCACGGAGGGCGTGGAGAGTCTAATCTGGGAATGTAGACATCCAATGTATGTACTGTAACCAAGACAGGAAAAGAAGTTGACCTGCAGACTGCAGCTTGAGCACGGAACACGGAATGGGCTCAGCTGTAAGACAACGGACATGGATGTTGAATCGCTAAATGAGCCTGTAAGAGCCCCTGGACGAGCGAAGTCCCAATGAAGGATGAGGGATGGTTTAAGGCCTGTAACCCTATCATGGAACCCTAACACGGGGCCTGTACTTCTGTATTCGTGAACAACAATAGACATCATCACCTCATCACAGTCAGATACGAGCGCATGGAAAGAGGCCTCAGGAATCTAGGTTGATCTCGTAGTCATTTCTCATAGTAAACAACAGCATGATCGTATACACGAAATTCCCTCAATTGCCATCTCGTGTTCGCGTTCCAAGACTCCTCGGCGCAAAAGCGCACACAGGAACGAACGGCGCGCGTGTTGAGTGGCTTGGGCATGAAAAGCAATTTCGGGCCAATTACTCCCGTCGGCACACAACAAAATTTCAACGGAAAAAAATATCGACAAAAAAAAAGCAAAGACGAAAAAAAGGAGAAGGGGGGAAAAAGAAGTTAGACGAAAAAACAAGCGAAGGATTTCGCAATGCTTATAATTAAAAATCGCTATTGCATAGCGCCATGGAAGTTGAGGCTGACATTGCATGACATCCTTCGAGAAGACACGTTTTTTGCCTCCCCTGCACTTCAATGCGGGCTAGATACTTTCTGAATTTTTGGGAAGTACAAAGTTATGACGAGATTAGGTACATCAATGCGACACAAGTTAAAGAAAGATGATTATATATGACATGGGAATGGAAAGGAGGTAACAGTCAGCTTGCTTAAACATGATTTGATGATTTGATCTTTTGCGACACACAGGAGAAGATGCCGTCAGATAGGAGTCCGAAGTAACAGACTTGTTAGTGTTATTCATCCTGCCCTTGGTACACTAGTGTTGAGTCATACTATCCATGATATCTCCATCGCCCCATTGTATGTGCAATCAATACAGATGGGACGATACACCGACGACATGGAATTGTAATTGGCGGCTAGTTTCTAAATATTCTACATTTTTACGAAAGCCAAACTGGTCTCCGTCTAGGGTCACATGCCCTACGCACCGGTAAGTTCGGCTGCGAGCATATGCATACTATATGCATACTATATGCAAACATCAAGTAGTAGCGGTACCATGGCAAGGCAGCTTGATTGGCCAAGCAGAATAATGGTAACACGGACGGTGCGGATGAAGTATGCTACTCAACATGTCACTCAGTCAAATCACATTCGTAGGCAAAAAACGCAGAGATATTGAAGGTAATACTAAGATTGGTGTTTGTTTTGTCTTCCTGAGATTATCCTGTTACAAGCAAGAAAAGTAAAAATGAAAGAAAGGGGTATCTCCCAGCCAGCCAGTACAACCCAGTCCCGATCTCGAAATCGTAGAGATCCTCTATAAATGCGTCCAGAGCAAACAATAAATCAAAAGTGCCGCCAGTTCTGACAAAACGCCCGCTAATATCGGCGTAAGCTGCTAACTGGCGAAGCAAACACGACTCGGCTGGTAAACGAATCCATCAATATCCATAAGACAATAACCATTAAGCTCTTTTCTAAGGCTGGGCAATAGCCAGCCTGATGCAGTTCCCATCAACGGCAACCAAAAACGGCCGTTGCGCGCAAAAATAAACAATCCCTCTCTCCATAACCAACTTTTGAGTTCCCGAAAATCCCGAAAGGGTATATCTCGCTTGTGTCCTCGTCAACTGCTTGCGCGGCGAGCCTGTGTGTAGTTTAGACACGCACTCTCCTATCATCGTCCGGGGTATCTTGAAAAACGAAAGATGAGACAGGAAAATCCAGGCCCTTCGCATGCTAGTTTGCCCTGCGGCGAGTGTAATATGACAGATGAAAAGAAATCCTGAATGGGGATATCCTGGTATCGATGCCACTCCGGAAATACAACCCAAGCAGGAAATCAGTTTCTAATGGTACACGATGGCGGCGCCATCCTTCAATCTCCGATCAATTTTTGGTGGTGGGGGTGGTGGTGGTGGTGATAGTAGCAGGTAGTAGGTAGTAGTAATATGGTAATATAGTCCATCCGCGGAAAACCGGGAGTCCGGAGATGGATATCCTGGGTAATAAAAATCCTTTAGGTCCAATAATCTATTGCTTGGGCCTCTTTAGGATGTCCTCGCAGTTCGCGTCGAACCGCAAATTCCAAAGGCGAACTTGTTGCATGAACGCCTCCGTGCGCTCGAGTTCACGTTCACGGCCAAAGATGGTCTTCACGAACTCCACGCCGGCGTTCTGTCCGAGGTGGGACGCTTCCTTACTCTTGGCGGACCTTAACATGGGAGCTTCGCACTTCTTCAATAGGACACGCAGTCTGTCCGTCAGGCGCTCGCCAGACTCGATAAAATCTTCAATCATCTCCTTGTTTGCTTGGGTCCTCACCTCGGGAACAACCTCTTCGGCGCGCTTTACCTTGCCCGACAATTGAATAAGGAGGACCCATAGTTCGCCTGCCACGTCCGCGATGGGAGTGGCGGCTCCGTGGTAGTGCACGGTCCAGTCATAGATCCATTTTCCCAAAGAGTTGGAATCGAAGACGCTTCCAAGTAGCATGATGGGCTCCTCCGTGGGATCCCAGTTCTTTAGGGAGTATCCTGCGGGGATCCGGTGCTTCTTCGCATCCGCTTCCGTGGCCTTCTTAGGTCCGGAGGCAGCAGGCTTCTTCTTGTGGGAGCTGGAAGGTCGCGTGGTGGCGGGGCGCTGTATAGGAACAGCAGATGCCGAAGGGCGGCGGGCGTGGTGGCCCACCCTAGTGGCGGAACGAGCTGGTGGCTCGTCGAATTGAGGGTACTCGGTTCTCTCTTTCTCGTAGAACGACGTCGGCATGCCCTGCGAACGGTAGTAGTGATCAGTGCCATGTCCTGGAGCAGCAAAGAAAGACTCTGCGCGTTTGCGACTCTTGGACTCCGCAAACAACACGCATCTGACACCGCCGATCTCGAAGACTTCGTCCTCGTCGGAGTCCCCATGAGAGGCCCGATGGTATGAGAAGGAGCTCCGTCGCTCGCGCCTGGGCATGTGATGATGCGACCCCATTGAGAAACTGTGCTTTCGCGAACTCACATTCGGGCTTGGGCCGGTGGCATATTCGCCGTTGCTCTTGTAACGAGGAGAGAAGGCGGTCGACGGTCGGAAGTTGGGGTAGTCGGTGCTGGCGTTGCGAACATGAGCTCGAGTAGCCGGTCGCTGGGGGGTCTGAGCTGGGTAAAATGGGTAGTGACGTGGCGAAGGTGTTGGTGAGGGGCTCTGTACGTCGTAGTAATAACCTGGTTCACCACCTCTGAGAGGGGTGCCGTATGGTGACGCGTAACTCATCTTTCCTAACTCTTTGCGCGAAGCTATCCCGCTGAAGTAGTAAGATGTCGTTGTCGTCGTCTTCGTCTCAACTCGTTCGTGAATGTGACCGTCCCCGAACGCGAATCGATGGTGTGAATGGGTTTGTTGTGATCCGTGTATTTCGAATATTTTATAGTGCTATAATGGCGCCTGTATCGGGACGCTGGAGGAAGTGACACCTGTCACCTTGGTATGTGGTCGGTGGGAAGAGGAGAGGAAAACCGTCTTCTTTGAGAGAACATGTCAAGATTTGGTGTTTATATCCCCCGGGAGGATTGGGCATCAAAGTCGATCGATGGTCGACTTTGGAGAGTGAAGTCGCTGGAAATTGCTGGACTTTTCTATAAAATCCAGATTGAGAAATTCGCCTGGGATAGCGAATATAAAATTCAAATAATGTGGTTTCGAATGATTGATGAGTCAATACAAATGGCAAATGCCAAAATTTGGTGGAAAAGGTAGAACCAAAAGGTGGTTGGGTAGGCGAGCGACCTTTTTAATAATAACAGGAATATTTGGAGACCAACAGAGTCGAAAAGATTTTTTTTTCTTTCCTGGGGGGCTGGCAGGGGGGGTACCAGAAAAAAAGTACAGGGGGCCCCCTACGCAGGCCTAATCCTAGCCTAAATGGCAAGGTACCTTGGCAGGCGTGGGTACGTATTCCGGTACGTACTCCCTCGACCGGATGTACTGGGGCGTGTGCGAAACTTGGACTAAGACAGGGGGGAGTAGAGGGAGTAAGTGCAGCGTAACCCACTGTGTACCTAGGCCAAGTAGCCAAGATGTGAGATTAGTCAACGAGGGACTGAATCTCCCAGAGAGGAAACACAGCCACAACGTCTGAGAAAAGATCCGCTCGCACTTTGTCTCTGTTTCGGTACCCAATCGGCGTGTTGAGTCGGCCACTATCGCCCACTGTGCGCTGAAAAGGTAGAAGGGGCAGAGGGGGCAATTCAATTCAGCTGGAATTCGGTCCGCTCAGCACCAAATGATTCGCTATCTTTGGTGGTGCACCGGCAATAAATAAAAGAGGCCACGCTTCCACAATAACGTATTCGGTAGTCGTATGGCTCCGGCAGCCTGGGGATCCTCCTAGGCGGCGAAGACGATTACGATGACGTTCGGGATTTTGCGCTCAATTCTTCCAATACCCTGTCAATAGACTATCACAGTTCAGGTATTTCTCAGGCTTGCCATCATAAGGGTTATCGTAATAGATATGAATCCCGCGGTCCCCGGTGAAAAAACGGAAACTGAAAAATTGGTTGTCCGACGGTCGAATGACGATGCTTTTGGGATCCTGGGCGGCAGGGTTGCTGAGATTTCGGCTGGCCTTAGCGAAATTGGAATGATGATTTTCTCACTCCGTCCTTGCGCACCGACGAATGTCCCAGCGATACGGGCCGTATCAAAAAGAAGATGAAAGAAATATGAAAATTTTTCTTCATTCAAGGATCTCTCAAAGATCCATCGGCAAACACTGAAATCCCGGGGTCCCTGTCTTGGAGCATAGATCAATATTGAGGCGCAATAGAGACTTGCGACGAATACCAGGTATCGGAGATAATATCGTGGTTGGCTCGTTTCGCAAAAAGGAAGAAATAATACACTGTAGCTTAGATCTGTCCCATGTCCTTAATTGCGCAAATAGAATTGAAATGCAGGCTCTGACTAAGCTAAGTCAAAAGAGCCAGTCGATGTCGATCCTGATGGTGAAGGAAGGATTGATTGATGAATGCGGCGGATAACACGGACCCTTTTTGACGGCAACTTATGATCCTTCTTCTGTCAAGCCGGGCCCGGGTCAGTAATAGCAAGCAACGTTCAATCAGATGTCGACTGTTCAGATGGTCGTTCCCGAATCCATGTAGGTATCGTACAATCCGGCCACGGGTCTCCAACGGGTGTCGGCAGCGTGCGGAGAGACGACTGCTCGATCGGCTATTCGCAGCACCGGACTACAGATGCACGGTCCTTGAGTTCGTAGGGGATTGAATGTCCCCTCTTCCGTCAGAGCATACCTGCCTACAGATCTAGGTAGGTTAACAACACGTATGGTCGAGGTTTAGTAGTTGGCCTAACCAGCGAGATATAGATTGGAAAGGAGGAGGATAATAAATCTAGAAAGAGAGCGGGCGGCGCCGAGTTACTTTATGTAGGTACCTACGTAGTGGTATTAAGTTGTGATCTAAAATGGGTAAATGGATAGCAACTTCCTATGTATCCATCCATATAGACATAGTACGCAGTATAGTAGACCACGAGGAGGAAGGTCGTAGTGCCCGCGCGGGGAAAGTGGGCAGATGCAGGAATGCGGGTAGCGCTTAGGCCAAAGTGCATACATAGAGTGCATAGGCTGCATACTAAAATACCTAGTAGTATAGCAGTATAGTGGCTACATAGTATACATAGTATCACCACATTTCATCATCACAAACATTAGTTCTGTATGTGTATGTGTCTACTCCAAGAATAGCTTCAACCGCGATGATCCCCCGCTATAGCTTGAAGAATTTTCACCATCAACCCCTTAAACGTGCCTATTGATGACATTTATACATCACAGATTTAAGTCTCATTATACCCCTTTCCACTTTATACTGCCGATATTTCCTGTATTTATCCGACCTCAGGTGTACGTAAACCCATGGTTGACTCATCTTTTTATCTCTCATCTTCCGCCTCGGTAACTTCGGCTGTAGCCGGGAACTACATATATTGACGGCATGGAAGATGGTGGACTAAACTGGAGGGTTGGAAGAGTCTTACACACCATTCAACTTCCGTAGAGTATCATCCGGCGCTTCTATCCTTGACAGAAACCAACAGTTGCCTTTTTATAGGAAATAAAGGTCTCAAGCTGAACACAACGAAGCCGTCAATTATTCTGCTGCGTCATCCATGAGTGTGATTCACAACGGGTTTCCAATGGGATCAAGATTGATGTGGCCTAACGAACCCCTGAACCGGCGATAGTTCGCTTCAAAGAGGGTCATCTGCACCATCGTGCATAACGCATAGCGGGGAAACGGCCAGGAAATAAAAAAACGTGGAGGTCGCAGCATAGGGCCTATCCCCTTTCGCGTCTCTAATGGCTTCCAGGTTCTTTCGTCATCAGCATCTAGACACTCAGATCTATTGTTGGCTTCATTGGTCACGTACGCCGTATGCGAGGCTTCAACCTCGATTTCCACAACATGGGAACACAGGATCATAGGATCTAGTTTGATGAGTAAATCTTATCATGACTAACAGGACAACCATTTAATCGGCTAGAAAGGATCTTGCGTTACAACCAGGCTGCTCAGGCTAGATCTACCACTTTACCAGCCAGCCACTTTATTAATAGTCTATTGTATGTGCGAATATATGCATCTATATTACTACGCATAGCTTGATGCTGGGATGATAAAATGCCCGCGTAGGTAAACCAGTAACTGTTAAATGTGATGGTATTCTGGTACGGTCTTTGGTATGGTCAGCTTATCCATTTCTTTTACTTCGATCTACGACCTATCATTTTTGGTAACTCATTGGTTGCTCAAGGACTTCCATTCAGCCTCTGTTTCGTCAAAAATTACTGGTTGCTATGATCTATCAACTAGATTTCCCTTCTTTTTCTTCGTTACATCGTAGCACGTCGCACAACTGCCTGACACCCTCTCGGTGTAAGCAAAGGGATTCTCGGGGTGGTTGGTCAATCAATTTGGAAGTTACCCTGTTTCGGCCTTATTCCCTCAGCTCAACGCCTCGAGTCCACCCGATCTTATCTATCACCTTCCGCCGACTCGAGAATTACGGTAGCTTATTCATGGCAAGATCCTTTTCTAAGGATAGGTACTATTAGTTGTTCGCCTCAAACACAATGCCTATGCGCCCCTGATAGGCGGGATCCAATGGCCAGCCTCTCGACCATTAAAAAGAAATCTACCCAACGCCTCAATTTGCCGTAGTTAGGACTTTGTAAACTCATGATGCGTTTCGAAACAGAGGGATTTTTGTGCGACAGTCTCGTACTTATTGCTACCCTAGGATCCTACTTCGTGCCGTAGTATGTACCCTACAGACTGATCCACGGCTAAGCACATCCAACCCGAGAGCAAACATTACTGTGCAGGAAGGTGAAGAGTAAAGGGTCTTGAGGCTCTCTAATTACATGCCTTCTATGGCAATTCTTGTCAGCTTTCTAGAGCTAGGAGCCCGGGCCGCCTCGGCTGACGATCGCCAAACCACAGCTACAGAGCAGCCAGAGCTACACTAGTGATGGATACTGCTTCGCGATTTAATATTCTCCATACAGTACGGGCAAGACTGTCCTACAGAATCAAGCCGCAGATGTTCTGGAGCTATCGACTCGCGGAGATTACACCCACTGCCGCGGGTCAATCCAACGGCGGACCAGCTTGGTTGGAGTGCAGTATTGAATCCATGCAGCCATGAGCAAAGTACATTAGGCATGGGCTTTTAGTACATACATATTTACCGGCCTTTTCTCCTGTCCATCCTGTCCATCCTGTCTTGCCCTGCTGCCCCATACATTTGCACTAGACAGTGGTAATTCCCTCCCCGTCAGGTCTACGGATACATTCACCGGCCACACACCTTGACAGGGACCCAATCATCCCTGACACATTTTCTAGAACGGCACCCCTTATTTTTGTGTAGGTACTTTTCTTTCTTTTTTTCCCTCGTCCCGCACCCGGTCTGGATATGACCAATCCACTTTCTCATTTCTCGATACGACACCACAGAGGAAAATTTTTCTAATCCCAAATATTTCATTTCGCTCCCTTCATTGCGAGACATGCGAAAAAAAGAGACAGGATGGGGATGGCCAAGATGGATACTCTCTGATACCATCGCCCTACCATAAACTGTGACTCATACGAGTTGGATGTGATGTATGTTCATGTCCTGATGCCCTGCGCGTAAAAATCGCTGGCTGCAATGATGTCCAATATCTGTAAGCTGAAGGCACTCTGCGAATTGTTTGGTCAATGGGACCCAGCGTAGGGCCACACTTCATGCATCTGTGCATATCCCGATTGGAGCAAGCAGGGGTATAGAGAGGTCAACTCCCCGATTAAGCCACCTAGTGTTTATTTTATCGTGATATTCTTTTTCTAATTCCGTACCCAACAGCCAATATCTTGGCCACATTGTTGAATAGCGGTCCTTCTCCACCGAAGCTTTCAACAAAACAAAAACAACGGTCGACTTAGACAGGAGACCTCACCAGACGACTCTGGCACGATAACGAAGTAGATCCTCCTCCGTCTTCTACCACTCACCGACTCTTGCCAGCCAGACAGCATGGCGCTGCAGCATTATTCGGAACCTTTTCTGTTCATGCCTTACATGCAGATTGCAGGTACCGTCCCTGGTCGTGTTGGTTCTGTGACTCTGTGACGTAGCGACGGCGCACAAAAAAAAAAGGGAAATTGAAAAAAATAATTTTGGAATTGGCATTGGAGAGAATACCCCTCCGCCCCTCTCCCGCACCCCTCCGGAAGAGACGAAAAGGGGAATACGTGTATCAGCGTCCTTCGAGACCATGATTACGTAGTTGATGGCTTTGAGGTCTGTGTTCTCTATTCCCTTGAGTCTACCATACAAACCTGATGCGATACAAGCCAGAGACGCCGTCGAGGCGGTCCTTGGAGGTACAGCGGTTGAGCCTATCAGAACTATCGCGACACCACCACCAAGGTAGGAGAAGATGCTTGCTCCAACTGTAAGTAGGACCCTAGGCGCACGTGTTTGGTATGTGACGAAAACGGGCGGCTGTCAATTTCCCTAACTAGAAGGGTCGTGATAAGAAGCCTTGCTGTCTATCCCTCTGCGTTGTTCAATCCAGACACTCCCATCCCTGTTCTCGCTCACCTGGCCCCCCTTTTCGTCATTGTCTCGCGGGGCTCCGAGATCTTGATTCGACATTGTCTCGCACATCGAGATTATAAGAATGCCGTTATAATCGGCCAAATGACAAGATGCCTTTCCAAACTTTGGGTATGCTGCGGCCTCCGCCTCGTCTCCCTTCGTTCACCGTAGCCAATGCTATGTTTGGGAACTCGAATACATCCCACGCGTGCGCAGCGCGAGGACACTTATCCTACGAAGCCCATACGGGCGGTGATACATCGGGTAGCTGAATAACCGGGACGGCGCGTCGGATCCGAGTCTCTTATTTGCTACGGGCTCGCGCACTGCCCGGAATCGCATACTACCTACATACATACTGCTATCTTTGAATATTGCACAGCACAGTCGTACGTCAAGCAGGCCACAGGGCCACAGGTGCATTGCTGGAAGGCCACTTCGTAACCCTACGGCATTCCAGTAGGATATTTAGAAACTCGCGACCCAGAAGCCTGGGTATGCCGTATGCGATTGACGTGTCACCCCTAAGAGCCAGACGAATGCATTAGAGCCGTTGCGCGCTTCTGCTGTGGCTGTGTTCGCTACATTCTATGGTATATTGCCCTATTATCTCTCCTGCCTCTATCGAGTCTAGGCCCTAGCATGTGACGATATGGAGCCAAGTTGGCCCTATATGCACGAGTAACCAGGGCATATCGCCACTCCACTTTGTTCCGGAACATTACCCTTTTCGACTCTTTACCCCTCTGCCTCATTTTCCATCATCCTGACAAATGCCCAACTCTCCCTATCACCGACCTCCATCGAACCTGATCAACCGTCCCTCTCTGGGCCTAGACGGCATCGCCGGCACCACTGAGTCTGCTGCTATGATAGCAGATGACACATACTTGGTTGTTGGGTTCGCTAGGAAGGGAGGACAGCTGGGGCGGACGAATCAGAAGCCCGCAACAGGTACGGAGGGACTAACAAGCCGCGGGCGAAAAAAACCCCTTCCAAAGTGACGCTTCCAGGGTTTTGTGGGAATATTGTGATGACAAGCATCCAATCTTGGTATGTAATTGATGACGATAACTACACGCCTCTCTTCACTTATGTTGCGAGGTAGTCCCCTCCGTTTCCCGCAAATCCGACATCTGCTCGCCCAGAGGTTGTTCCTCGATAGCTGGTCTCCGCTGGGACGAAATATCAATAATACGACGCATCGGATATATTGACTGGATACCACGAGGGCGCTAGCCTTGTTCCTTGCTTGTCCATCGAGTTTCACCGCTGTGGGCGGTGACTCACCGCAGGCGGTTTCGATTCGCTCGATATCCCACGGATCCGGGGCTCGGATGCTTTTCGCTTCGAGGGTTTACCGAATCAAGTAAACAGCCCTAGGATCTCACACAAAATCGCCACTACTGTGTATGTACTGCTGACTCTTTTTGGGGTAAAACTAGACCTGGCTAGATATCCAGACGATGGCGAAGATAGGAATCATTTCGATGACGACGACCGATAGGTAAGTGATGCCAAAGCATCCGCCGAGTCGAGTTTGTGAATTTAGCCATACAAATTCGCGCGGCTCAGTTCACGACGGCGCTGAACAGGCAGCAGCCTCGCAATATCACACCTTATCGACCAACCGCTACGACGCCAGAGAGGCGCAGGTGGGGGCGAAATGCGACACAAGATATGAGATTCGATCTGGCATTTCGGTAAGCATTCTGACTACAGCATATGGCCCAGTACGGCATCGACGCGACATCTTATTACGCGCTTAGGTTAAACCTATCGAATCCCGTAGCCTCGTCCGTCGCATCCGCGCCGCGTCACGCGCGTCAGCCTATTGTGCGCCCCATCCCGGCCGTCTAGATTTCCGCGAGGCTGTGGAATAGCATTTACTGGCTTCGACGTCGCACCGTCGCAAACCCCCCACGCACCACGGCGACTCATCTTCCCTTCGGACGCTTGCACATAGGATCTTTTTGCGTGATACGGGGTATGTCAGCTGGGCTTGTATAACCCACCGACAATGACTTGCTCGTCTTGTGAGTCACATGAGTCACTTCTACGTCCACACCCGAAGCCATCTCGGTATACTAAGGTGGATGATATCAGATTGGGCTGCTGTGAAGGTCAGACAAGACTAACAGTGCCGGCATACTGTGCCATACATCTTGGGACGGGTGTGAGATTCGTGGAGGTGGCTGTGCAATATTATTCCGGCATATAAATCTCGTATATCAAGTGACTTGCCGACGTGAACGTCAATGATAGGAGCTTTTTTTTACTCTGATCCTATAGATACGAGTCATTGATATTACAGGCTCTGCCACACGTATAATTCTACGCGTACCGTATATCATCGGCGGCCTCAGATGTAATGCGACTCTAGTTCAAGTGGTGATATCGGATGAGTAGTAATTCCCACGTAAGGGATAGGAATTGGCCCTTGTGGCGAACGGCGTGCTAGATGGTCCAGGCGTACCTTGAGTATCGCGCCTGGCTAAACGTGGTCCCCTATACCTGTTGCAGTTTGGCTGCCGATCGGTTTGCTGTCGAAGGCTTCCTCTGGGAATGTCACGAGGGATGGCGATCGGATTCACTATCAAACTTAGAAAGGGTCGGAATAGGCTCCCTCATTCCCCATGTATACTAAATAGCATCGGAAAGAGAATTATACATATTTTATTGTCGAAATCAGCAGATATCGCTTCTGACCCCGACGAATTCCGGCTGCTCACTGGGCAGCTTTCCTACCTCCACCTGCAGTTCAGACAGTTGTACGAATCATTTACTAGCGCGACTTCTGTACCGGGTTTGCTCTTCGCCTGCCCCTTTCAGTAGGTTCAGAAGAGTTCGATCTTGGGTTCGCGTTTCTTGGCGTACCAATGCACAGGGTGATGGTGTTCTGATATGTCTTCAGTAAGACCATCTGCTATAGGGTTAAGGGGCACATGCAAATCTCTTATTGCAAGTGTCTCCATATTGGGATTTACCTGCACAACCTGAATGCTTTGGGCTATTCCAGCATTTGGAGACATTCGATATTGATTATTACTAGACGAATGCTACCTATGTATTCCACATCCTTTAGTATCCAAAGTGATATGTCATATACAAACTTCAAGGTACAAACGAAGTATCGTAGTGATAGGAGGTACATAGTGGAAGAAGAACGATATCATAAGTGTAATGTATAGGTGGAGAAAAGGGACGAATAGCTCTATTGCTATGTTCTACAACAACTTGATGCTGGAGACAACACCTTTACTTACTACCTACATGACGATGACTCTTTTTGTGCACCTGGGCAGATTCCACTAGTCTCTGAACTGCATCATTGATTAGGTGTAAGAACATTCGTTTTCCTATTGCCTCTAGTTCACATCAAATGCGCCCGCTTCATCTTGTGAAATGTAGCCCCTATCATTACATAATCCCATGATTCGTGTATTAGCTAGTATCTAGATCTACATTCTCCTGAGTGTCGCGAATAGGTAAGCCCGAGTTCGCTCTATCTATATGAAAAACAATAGAGAACTCAGAATTGTCATAGAAATCCAAGTAGGAATAACTATATACCTCAGCCCTAAATGAACGTTATACAAGAGCTAAAACGGTTTTAACTATCCCTAATCCATCAAATGTAAAACCCCAGGCAATCATAGTGAATTACTATACCCTTAGGCCGCCATCTTAAGAATCTCAATGATCTTATCCTTGTCAAGCTTGACAGAATTCACAAGCACACACGGATCCCTCATAGAGTTTTCCGCCAGGTTCTCGTACTTGTCGCTCCCGATGCCGAACTGGCTCATGCTACTCGGCAGTCCAAGAGCGCTGACAAACGCGGCGACCAAATCTCCCGGATCTTTCGAGTCCCTGTCCGCCTCCTTCAGCCCAAGAGCCTCGACCACTACCGGCTCGTCCCAGAACGCGGACGTAACCTGGCGGAGCGACTCGTGCATCTTCTCGTCCCCGTGGGCCCAGTTATACTTCATCACAGCCGGGAGGATAATACAGCTCGTCTCGCCGTGTCCGACGCCCATGGGCCCAAGCTGATGCCCGATGCCGTGGCTCGCGCCCATACCATTATACAGCGCCCTGACCGCGACCCTGACCGAGAGCTGCGTCTGCAAGCGTGCGTCGAGATCATCCCACTTCTTCTTCGTCTTCAGCAAGCCGACGAGCAGGCCCCTTAGCGCCTTGGCCAGCTCGGCGCTCGTCTCCGGGCTCGCGCCGGGCAGGTTCGCGTACAGGCCCTCGACGCAGTGGTCGACGCCGCGCATGCCGGTCGACAGCCAGAAGCGGGCGGGCGTGCCGACCGTCAGCGCCGGGTCGAACACGACGAGGTCCGCCACCATCGACGCGTGCATCAGGTTGCGCTTCTCGAACGTGCGCATGTTCGTCGCCGCCCCGGCCGGCGTGAACTCTCCTCCGGACAGCGTCGTCGGCACGAAGATCACCGGCGCCTTGGCCGCCTTCACCTCCGGCGACGCGTTGTCCAGGTTCCTCAGGTCGGCGGGGCATTTGGCGTAGAGCGCGTCGGCGCCTTGCTGGTCCGATACGTCGTTTGCGGCCAGGAGCCGCGCGACTGGGCGACGGGTTAGTGATTACGTATTCCAATGTTTGATGAGCTTCCGCCGGCAAACCCTGATTTTACGAAAAAAAGGGGTTCGGTTCCGGGGTCACGTACGCTTAACGCCATCGGAGATCGAACCGGCTCCGAGTGTGATGATGAGATCCGGGTTTTTGGTCTTCAGATCGTTCGCGAGTTCTAGCACGTCCTCCCACGGAGTGTGGGGGAGAATGCCATATCGAACGCCGACGATCTTGTCGCCGAGGGCGTTTTGGAGGGTGGTGAAGGCCTCGGTCTTGCTGATTGACTTCGACACAACGACATAGATGCGCGAAGCATGAAAGGTGTTCTCGGCGTGGTGAGCACAGGCCTTATCGAAGGTCAACCCGTATGAGATGTAAGGTTTAGGCTTTGACGGGAAAGCCGCGACGTAGGTTTCACCTGGTGCTGCCATGACGTTTCTAGCCTTTAATACTGTTTCAGGATGTCAGTATGATACTATTTGCGAAGTTTGGGAACGATAAGCTTCAACTTAAGCCACAGAGACAGAAGTGTCTAGGTAGACTTTCTCAAGAATGGACTTACCTTCGGAGAATGACGACAAATAATCTATGTATTATCTAGTGATATTGCACATGTAAAATGCAGCTTGTAGCGTTTATTCGTCATTTTCCAAGATATCTCGAAGCGGTTTTATGTTGCGAGGCTCGCCGGTTCTCATGATAGGACGGAGCCGAGACGGTCAATACGTCTTTTGCATAATCGAATCCTTTCCATGTAACTGTACCTACGTAGGTACGCTTACCTATTTGACACTCCCATTTTCTCCACGTCCTAGGTATGCTACCGACGCCTATTCCCGTAGTCCCGATAAGTCCGTGTAACTGGGTAACTGCGATGTAACCCGTCATCATCAGTGGCGTCCTACCAACGCCCTAAGGTGGGATATCTAGGTAAAGTTTAGGTAAGGGAGCGTAGGTAGGGGCAAGGACTGTCAATTGCCTAAAATTCTACTGGGCGCAATGGTATGCGCTCGGCTATTAACATCGTTTAAGTGGACTGTCAGGGCTAGGTCCGTCCCCGTCACTCTTAATCGGTTTATTCACCTGGTACTTACAAGATGAATAATTTGCAAATCGAGCAAGATTATGAAGAAATGCGGCATGATTCTATCAATCATTATGATATGCATTGCCTCGATTTTATCTTGACCTTTGAAAGCTTTACAGCAGTGAGACAATGGAAGGAACCATTGGGAATTACCAAATTCGGACGACTAACCTCATAAAGAACCAATCAGAGCTCGCTCTTAGCTGGTCCGGGAGTCAAGCTCGTCTGTTTTAAGTTCCGGTAGTTAAGTATAACGTAGTACAGATGTTACACAAGCCTCGTTTTCCACATGTATGTTTTTTGGATGACGATCTTATGATCATCGATCAATGAATACGTCGGAACCGATTCGGCCAAAAGTATCGCCTACCATTGACCATAATCTACTTAATCGATAGCCCGTTTTTGCCCACTTCTGGATTCGTCGTTCGAAGTTGCAAACATGCCACCCTGGACCGCAGGGAAATGAGTTAAATATCTAGGTCAGGTTCCGGGTTAAGAAAATACCTGGAGTTAAGAAATTAGTCCACAGATCTCCTGTTCCAGTATGAGGTCAATCCGCACACCACTAGCGGATATCCCCAGAGCTATCCCTCAAGCATGTTTGAAAGATGGTTAGCTTCAAAGCCCGGACGTATTGGGTATATATCGCTATGTCGCGTATTCCCGCGTATGTGCGCCCTATGTTGCCATTATGCGGTTGATTCTCACAACGGCGAGTCCAACCCAAGCCAGTGATGTCGTTCACCGACTCGCTTTTCAGGAACTCGTTCTGGAGCTACGACACACAGGACATCGTGCTTCGTCGGCTGAGTGAGATCCACACACCTGACGATACCCCAGCGGCTAATCAACCGGAGCGCCAGTCTCGGTTCTCCATTAGTAGCGAGGATAACCAACCGGCGAGCTCAAGGTCTTCTGACCCGGTCGGTTCGCCGCTGTCGCAGGGTCCACGATGGATAGCACAACTCGACAAGGCTCTGCCGCCTATTCCACGGGCTTACCGTCTCACGAGGAAGCGGAAACATGTAAGCGTTAGGAACTCAGAGCTGAATGCCATCGACGAGATATCTTGGCCAATGCCGCCCGGGATGAAGCCTCCACCACCGCCGTCCGGAGATCCAGTCTACATGGCCGATAAGATGTCGAGATTTCAAGTATGCCTGTTTGTCGCAACAATCGGTATGGCCCAATTATGCGCTCGTAGGTAAAATGACACCATGATTCCTATGCCATCTTGTTGTTTGCCGATTAACACGAATTCTAGAAGTAGGTATCGGCCAGACGCTAGCAAATTTTCGAGACATTGGAGTTAGCTACGGCATCAAAAATGCTGGTAATTTGATCTGGTTTCTTTCCGGTTATAGTCTGGCAATTGGTACCTTTGTTCTGATAGCAGGCAGGCTTGGTGACATCTATGGACACAAGACGATGTTCCTTGCTGGATTTGTCTGGTCCGCCACCTGGTCTGCTATCTCTGGAACAGCTGTCTACTCGGGCTATATCCTTTTTATCGTATCTCGAGTGTTCCATGGTCTAGGCGCGGCCCTTTCCCTCCCAAATGGACTTGCTCTTCTAGGGGTCACGTATCCTCCCGGAAAGCAAAAAGCCGCGGCCTTCACTTTTACCGCGACGATGGGACCTGTTGGCATCATATTTGGGTCGGCGAGCGCGAGTTTATTCGCGTTGGTTTGGTGGCCTGTAACATACTGGGTTTTTGCGGGAGCACTACTTGTTATTGCTGGAGTAGGATACTTCACCATCCCTAAAGTCACTCGGAAGAACAAGACCCCTAAGAATATTAATGCTTTGATAACAGAGCTCGATGTACCAGGCGCGGTCACAGGAATCTCGGCCCTGGTGCTAATAAGCTTTGCTTGGAATCAGGCGCCGCTCGTGGGGTGGCAAGAGCCGTACCTCTGGGTTGCACTCATCCTCGGCACTTTACTTGCCATATTATTCCTGTTGATTGAGATCTACTACGCCCCTAAACCGCTTATCCCTTTTTATACCCTTTCGTCTGATGTGTCTCTTATCCTTATTGCCGACGCCTGTGGTTGGTCATGCTTCGGAATCTGGGCTTTTTATACCTGGCAGTTTGTTGAAAACATTCGCGGTGCCTCTCCGCTTCTGGTATGTCTGGGGATATTCTACATTGACTCGTATGGCTAACTTGAGTCCGAATCATAGGCCGCTGCGTATGTTAGCCCATGTATAGTCGTCGGAATTTTGGCCACACTATCGACGGGTCTTATCCTCCAGCGGTTAGGAACACTCATCGTTGTGTCCATCTCTCTCCTAGGATTTACATTGGGATCCGCACTTGTTGCGACAATGCCCGCTATTCAGAGCTACTGGTCCCAGCTCTTCATATCTGTGTTGGTGGTATCTTGGGCAATGGATACGGGTTTCCCAGCCACAGCATTAGCCCTATCCAATGCTGCCGAAAGAAAACACCAAGGGACAGCGGCGAGTCTGGTGAGCACCGTTATGAACTACAGCATATCGATTGGGCTCGGTGTCGCTAGGACCGTGCAGTCTCGTGTGGACATAGGCGGAAAGTCCATCGGGAATAAATTGACCGGGTACAGAGCTGCACTTTATTCTGCGCTCGGCTTAGCAGGACTGGGTGCACTTATCTGTACCATGTATCTTTTAAAGACGCTCTGGCGGAAGCGAGGACAATACTATAACTTTCATGGATCTGTAGAAGGGAATCAGATCTAGTTATGAATGGGCATTGGGCCTACTAATGAGCGTATGATCATGTCTCGCGTCACTATCAAGAGCGCTAATGGCGCTGGTGATACGAAAATTCAGGTGAGAATACTGCCACAGCTAGATAGCCAAGTGACTTGAATGTGCTAATATAGGGAATTCTAGAAAGTCATTAATTGTTGAATATTTTGTACATAGAGTGGTGAAAAATAGGTAGGACGTGACAGACCCAGGCAACTAATACGAGAAGAACTAGTAGCAAAGCCACTGTCCGTTACGTGGTATCCTAGGTAGTTGGTCGTCAGGGAAGCAGAAAATGAGAAGCGGTCTCATATATTAAGTCTTTTCAAGTTGATTAGCGAGTTATTTGATCCGAGGATGCCGATACGGTATGAAATGGTGTCATTTCAATGGCCCCTAACTATTCTAGTGAGATCTTAGTATCTTAGAGCCTTGTTCAACCTCAGCTAGGAGTCATTTTATTACCACGCTCGCCCACGGTGGTTAACTTGGGACGTTATGGCAGAAGCAATCGTAACACAAAGTCTCGTCTGCAGTGCGATATAAATTACCGCTTTTACTGGAGAGAATCGATGATGGCTAAACGGAAGATGGACTGTATCAGGTGGTCAGTTAACCATGGAACTGATTTGATTGCAACGCTCAAGAAGACGGGAGAGAGACTGAAACCTGATACATTGTACTGAATGTTGCCTGATTCTTGTAAGACCTCAATAAAATTGTCAACTCCAGCATGCCTGACGACACATACGTATGCCATTTTTGGTGGGTATATATTTGCATATACCCCGGAATATGCATTAATACCGCAGTACACATGTGAAAGTACCATACCGGCAAAATGGGGGTTTGACAAACGGTTATCGGACGTAAAAACGATGATCGCCATATGTATGATTCAGTTGGAGGCAAATGGGTTTTGACCCAAGGACGGTTTTTGATTTGCCAACGCAAATCTTCCTCGCTTTGATTGGCTAGAATAAGTGGGGTTGGTCCAAAAATTGAAAAGATTTGAAAACGGCGGGAATCGAACTGGTATTCTCTTGTAAGAGCTTTTATTAAGACGATATTTACTAAGAGAGTTTAATTTGTTTACAAGGTAATTCTTTACTGTTTTACTACATATCAAAGGCTATATTCTAGTCACTTCTCGAGAATATTATCATAATGAAGTTTACAAGCTTTACGGTTGAGCTAAGTGGTCTAACCATACTACTGAAGGCTTAGTTGTAAACTTATTTATAAAGCTAAAAAAGTTCAACCAATTAAAAGAATTTACAGCAAGATGTCTCCACTTTATAAGCATCTCAAAAACGATTTTCTACCAATGCAAATGATTATTGCCCTGCAAATGGTTTTTAGCTGCGAAGAACGGTAATTAGCTTGCAACAACGGTTTTTAACCATTAAATAACCGTTTGTGAAAACCACACATTCCCGGTATGGTATCCATATGGATCTTTGCCCCACCTTCGCCATCAAGCTGTCACAAACAGGAGGAGCTATGACCAAATGACGTGTATATTGCCCCTCGCTCCTTCACTAGAGGCTTGTGATGGGCAAGGGGTTGGAATCAGGTGTTGAAGAACGAGAAGCCGCGTGTTAACGAGGCCTCCAAAACCCGGCAGCTTCTAGTCTCGATTCTTCAACAATTTCATATTTTAGGATCTTCAACTTCTACATCCTTCTGAACTAGAACTTCTCAACGCTGAGTTAACTTCTTTACTCAATCACCCATCTGCACGCCGAGATACAATACATTATCTGCATTCGCATCCAGCATTAGACTACCCCTCAGTTACTTACCTACTAGGTACCTACACCAGCATCATGGCCGCCAACCTTACCGTTCTGGTGAAGAACATCAACGCTGAGACGGATGACAAGGAAGTCAAAGACTTCTTCAGTTTCTGGTATGTCACATATATCTATTTCACCATCTTGTGTCTACATACTTATTTCTTCTCAACAGCGGTAAGATTACTGAAATCAAGATCACGCCGGGCGAGGGCAACACCAAGGATGCTAGCGTCACATTCGAGAAGGAGACTGCTGCTAAGACCGCGCAGCTCCTGAATAACACGCAGCTCAAGGGCTCGCAAATCTCGGTAACCCCCGCTGATGGCAAATCTGATGACGGCGCTCCTCATACCACTAATACCGACCGCGACACCGACGAGATCACCCAAGAAGAGAAGCCCAGAAGCCGTATCCTAGCAGAGTACCTTGCTCACGGATATGTTGTTGGCGATGCTGCACTCCAGCGCGCGATTGAACTTGACACCAAGCACGGCGTCACTAACCGCTTCATGAATACCTTGATGAACCTTGACCAGAAATACCACGCCACCGAACGTGCTAAGGCGACCGACCAGTCGTACGGCATCACTAACCGAGCTAACAGCCTCTTCAGCGGCCTCAGCTCGTACTTCGAGAAGGCAACGAGCTCTCCTACAGGCAAGAAGTTGGTTAAATTCTACACTGATGGCCAGCGCCAAGTCCAAGACATCCATGCCGAAGCGCGTCGTCTAGCCGACCTCAAGAAAGAGGAGCACGGTGGCAGCGCATACAAAGCTTCGGGACTTGAGAGAGTCTTTGGCAAAGAGAAGGAACATGCTGCTCAATCAACTACTACTGGCGGCGCTACCTGTAAGTACTTCCTTTATTACCGTATAACAAGCCTGCTGGTATTGGTAAATGATAACAAGTGTTATAAAAACCGGAGATGTAATGTCAAGTGCCTCTGAAACACAGAAAATCGCTCATATCGGACAAGATTAGATGTTGCATTAGAACATTCACTGACAATTTTTAATTAGCTTCGGTTCCCGCACCTGGCCCTCAAGCTGGTACAACGGAATCTGCCCCGCTAGCCTCTACCGAAGCTATTCCCGCTAAAGCGCCCGAAACTGAGAAATCGTGAGGAATGAAAGGAATATTAGTGCTGTTACGACTTCATGACTCGGGACAGGTTTTTCTATAGCTTTATATTATTAGGCTAATGCAATTCGATTGTGCCTTTGATGATACTTCCATCTCTTGAAATGAAATTATTGTGATATGAGGCCCTGCTCTTAGGGGCGATCTGCGACAACAGTGAACGGATTTTAGGCATCGATATTGACCGTTACGACAAGGCTAAAAATGTCGTCAAGTACGTCAGCGTCGACGTTGTTGCATGGGCGATATGACATTGTTTCTACTACACAATATGATCCCTACAACCATTTATAACTTTCACGAAGCGCGAATAATAATATCAAAATAAAATACCTAGACACAAAAGCTAGAGTAGTGGTGCCTGATAACAATAATTGCTCAGGATGAATTTATCTGTCTAATCGCGAGTTGGCTAGACATAGACGCCTGATTGTATCGTACCTAACCCTTTGCTTCCTTGAAAATAAATATGTTGCTTTTCTAATAACCCTCTAACCATACATACAGCAACACCAATTGTTTACGATGACGGTTTCGCAGATTTGGTGAATTTCTCTTCCACCGAATCTTCGAGGGGTCCTCTAGGGTTCGAAGTCAAGTTCTACAATTAAACCAATATTAGTTACATGTTGATTTGAGTTATGGAGATTGACAATTAGGGCTGACCTTAAGTTGATCCTGCATAGATTCTTTCTTGTTGGGTGCTTCATCAGTACCTTGGCCAGAGGCAGGTGTATCTTTGAGCTGAGCGCCAGACTGGCGCTCAGGGGGAGGTGATTGACGGCCTTCGTTTGATGCAGATGACATTTTGATGGATAGGACTAGTTATTATGAGGTTTTGGAGATTTGATAGGTATTTTGGACTGTTGGATGATGAGGGTTGAAGTTTGAGGTTTAATGTTTTGAGCGACTTATGTTTAGGTAGGTAGTGTCTTAGTTGACTTAAATACACTTGTCGGACCTCTTTTGATATGCAAGAGATCGGTAATCACATAAGCAAACAACACAGGATCCTATGAGAGTTTGTTACGACCGGACATTGAAACGTAGTTTGACATCAGAGCAATTATCTATGCCGTCATCTTCACATATTCGGATGTTTGACAGAGAAGCTACCCTACGTCATTGGACTCTCTTATCGATAATTGACGAAGTGTATCACGGAGCTACTAGGCCAAAAAGAGCTTAGGTGAGAAGCTTTGAAGTATTTATGTACCGATGGTGCCTGCCCTGTGTCTGATAGCATGAATCAACTGCAGAATTCAAGCCACGGCCCAGAAACGGCTATCGATAAGGCTGACCGGACCCCGCATGTGCATGCGGAATGAAGCTCTAAATTTAAGCACTGACCGAAATGGGTGAAATGGGTGGAAGAGTGGAACCAGACAACTTTCCGATTTGGCGGAAAGCAAAGGCGACCACTCAACGCGACCACTTTCACCAACCATCTTCTAGTTATTGCTTGCCTAAACAAATAACAACGCCCTTTGATATTTCCTCGTGGTCATCTCTTACAGGGAAAGGCAATGTGACCTTACTGACAGAAGATTACTATCTGTTCGGCTCTGATGCTCCTCCTAGGAGCTCACTTTTAAATCAACCTTCGGTTGACGAGCGACAAACATACACCGAACAAGCCTTAAGGACATCAAACCCACTTGACCAGGTGATTTAGATAAACATGCCCGACCTCAATTCCGTCCCACCCTCTCCCCATATTCTTGCCGCCTCTCGTCAAACTTCCAACCAGAACGGCCAGTCTCAAGTCTCGCCCCCTCCTCAAACGCCCATCTCGCCCTCTCTTAACATTTTACCCTCGAATCAGCATGCTGTCAACCGAGCATCTTTGACTTCTCTCCCATCACCATCACTATCCGGAGTTTCTGCAATGCCTCCGCATCCCGCCCCAGGACAAGACAACACCGGCGTTGGTGCTGGTCCAGGTCCCTTGAGACATCCACGTCCCCTGACAGCTGCTGAGTTACATTCGCAGCTAGAGCAGGAGCAGGAGCTATTGGTATGATATCATGGGAACGTCTGGCGATATATGTGGTCATACTGACTACTAGTCTAGGTGAACCGCTTAACGCGTGATTTGACTATGCTTCGAGCGGCGCAGAACTCGTCAGTGGCCTCGAATACTTCATCAACGAGCGCATCGACCTCTGCTGATCAGACCCACCCATCGTCCTTCACCGACACCCATCTCCTATCTGGCCCTGGATTTCCCCTTCCCACGACTAGTGCTGATCGTCGACATCACCGAACGGGATCGAGTGCTAGTACGCGTAGTCTGAACCAGTCTATTACTGCCTCACAAGGCTCTACACCTGCTCCTATACCGATCCCTCATTCAGGAAACGCTGCTTCGGTTCTAGAAGCGGCAAGGAATCCTCGAGGTGCTCCAGGCATGAGCCGACAGAATAGCACCGCTTCTCAGAGAAGCGGAAGTCGAACTCATTCACCGCATCCGTACCACATTAGCACTAGCCTTGGCTCCTCTTACACGCAACCACACGGATTTTCTTATGATTATGGATCGAATTACTTCCCTCGTGGCTCAGCATCCTCCAGTACCAGTGTTGCCGCTACTCCCGGAGGGGAGCTCTCTCCGGGCCTCTTACCGGCGACTCTGCGGTACGAGGAGACGGCTCACTACCGACAAGAGTTAGACTTAGCTAAGCGCGAGAACGAATCTCTCAAGAGACGTATCAAGGATTTGGAGCGAGCTCTACGTGACCGTCGGCAGAGCGATGCTAGCCGCACTAGCGCTGGAAGGGACCGGAGCGAGAGTAGCAGCACTGCGGCAAGTGCTAACGTCAATGCCGGCGGTGCTGCTAGGGTCGGAAGCGTCATCGGAGGTGGTACGACTATAGCCGGAGACCGCAGAGGAGAACGTAGAGCCATGGAGCGAGGAATTAGCAACCTGAGTATCTCTGGTAGCGTTGGGGCTGGCGTGCCTGAGGAGGAACTGAAAGTGGGCGAGAGTGCTGCGAGCGCTGGTCTACCACCAGTCGGCGACCAGAGTCGGGATACGAAGTAGGGATATGGACATCGAGTCTCAGACGGGTATTGGACCGCGGTGCGGATTTCTCAAAATATCAATACCGATGTCTATGTGGACGGAGATCACTGTTGGACGGATGAATAAAATGATTGCACGAGGTACTGCACCTCTTGGTTGTGTTAGGCCAGTTAAGAGTCTTTCCCCTAGCTTTGGTCAAGGACGGTTCCTGAAGACATGCTCAATCTCACTAGGTAGCTGCTTAACTGAGTACCTAGCAATCTTGCTATCAACGTACGGTAGACCACACTGATTAATAAACACCGTATGTTAGGAGGTTCGATGTTTCAGTTGGTGCTCATTCTATCGTTTATGCTGAATACTGCCTGAGTCTTTTAAGACTCATATTAAGCCATCTAAATGTGCTAATAATAGTCTTCATTAAGACACTACCTCTTAACATTACACTGAGACTCAGAATTGGCCTATTATATTGTAACCTACTAAATCCGACCTGATACTCGGATTTTAGGTAATAATTCGGGCAGTACCCCGGATTCAGCAGATGCAGCAGCAGTTGCTTCCGTGAGTTGGCGCTCCTTTAATAACTTCGTTTCAATGGCGCCATTTCACCAAGAGTTTCGTTTACTCATTACACCGAAACTATGCCGCATACAGGGCAATCCCTGTACTATCCTGCCTGGCTAGACGCGGCTCTTAACTCTATTACCTACTGTAATTCCAGGTTTACGTTGTGCAATATCCGCTTGCTAACATGTCTCAGCTATAGCTTTGCCTCTCTTACTCCTAGTTACTTATATCATGTTCCAACGTCAACTTCATATTCCAGAGGCTCAATAGTCTCAAAAATCTACTTCTATTTGAAGACTTTGACCAACTGACTCGGATAGTAAGAAGATACAATGAAAACGATCGTAAAATTATCTGCGGCCCATCCCGGTGGTGTAGGCTAGTCAGCATACCGGCGCCTACCAACTTGTCACGCTACTAGCGAGAAAAGCCTGCATCCAGGCGATCACGCAATTGGGTCCACACGAAAATTTCGACCTTTGTCAGTTCGACGTCGCGACAACCATGCATGTATATAATGCGTGCTCGTAAGCCTATAAGGCGTGGGCGCAATGGCACTCCGGAAGAAGACTAAGAGTTTCTTTCGAGTCCGTTGCGCCCATAGTGACTCTACTCCTACCTGGTCGATACGGACCACTTAGTGATAGCATAGAGTAGCGACGGGAATATTGTCAAGAAAAAGAGAAAATGGCGAATTCAGCTTCGGATCATACCGAATCCTCCGAGGAGGTTATTGCTTCTGCAGCCTCCGCGCCGCTTAAGCACTCCATCTTTCGATCCGTCCCCTTCCAGATCGCCGTCGCATGTGGCGTCTCCTTCACTGCGCCGGGTATGTGGGATGCGCTGGGCGGTCTCGGAGCCGGCGGCGCAGCTGAGCCCTATGCCGTATCGGCGGCCAACGCTCTGGTCTACGGTCTCTTTTCCATCGTCTGCGTGGCGGCCGGCGCGATCAACAACCGCATCGGCCTGCGCTACGGCCTCGCTCTCGGTGCGATCGGCTACCCGCTCTACGGCGCCGGGTTATACACCAACAACGTCAACGCAACCACCTGGTTCATGCTGTTCGGAAGCGCGCTTTGCGGTATCTCTGCCGGCTTCTTCTGGGCCGCCGAGGCTGCGATTATTATCGGTTATCCGAGCCCCCAGGACCGCGCGTTTTACCTCGCCGTCTGGCAAACTGCGAAGGCGGCCGGCCCTATCGTCGGAGGTGCTATCAACCTCGGTCTCAACGCGAATCGCTCGACTTCCGGTTCCGTGGGCTCTGCCACGTACATTGTGTTCATTGTGATTATGTGCTTGGGGCTACCAATTGCTCTCTGCCTTAGCCCTGCGAGCAGGGTGTGGCGACGGGATGGCACGCTTGTCGTTGTGCGCAAGGAGCCGACATGGCGCGCTGAATTTCGCGCTGTAGGATCCCTATTGGTTTCTCGGCGCGTACTGTTACTACTACCCGCGTTCTTCATCAGCTACTTCTATAATGGCTTCGTCAGCACGTGGTTGACCAAGTACTTCACGGTTCGCTCGCGCGCCTTTTCGTCTTTCTTCACCAATTTCGCCGGTATCTTCAGCTCTTTCTTAGTCGCCGCCCTGCTCGACCGCCAACGCATCCACATCCGGACGCGGGGCCGCATGGCTTTCATCGCTATCGTCACCATACTCATCGGTACCTGGATCTGGGCTATTATTCTACAGAAGCGGTTTTACGATGCGCCTGAAGCTCCCGTGTTTGATTGGTTTAAGGGCGGTTTTGGTTCGGCGTACGCGCTCGTGTTCTTCTGGACTTTCGCGGGCCAGGCTTTCCAGCAGTTCCTCTATTGGCTTGTAGGCCAGTACGCAACGGATCTGTCGTCGCTGTCTCATCACACCGGTATCTTGCGAGGCGTGGAGGCGTTAGGACAGACGGTAGCCTGGGCGTAAGTCATCCTTTACCTACCTACCTTTTTCCTTAATCCGGGCGCTTCATTATATGCTAACTCAATTTTAGTATGCAATCTGAAGGTGGCGCCAACCACTTCGTCAGTATCGGGCTTAACTTCGGCATCACCGTCCTCTGCATCCCGTTCACCTGGATCGTGCTCTCGGAGCTCGACCACAGCCACGAAGTCAAGGTGACGGAAGCCCAGGTCACGACAGAAAACGCGCTTAATAAACGGGACGATGTCGATGCCGCTGCTGTTTAATATTTCGTGCTTATGGGCGTGTATGATACGACTTTTTGGGTTTACTAAAGTGTTCGGACATATGTATTGGGTGTGCCATATATCACGATAATAGACGGGATTGGGAGCTTTGGATGATACCCTAAGTACTGAATAGACGATTGATTGGCGATATACGAGGTTCAAAGGCGGGCTGGTAGGGACCTATGCAGCAAGCCACTTGATTGTTGCATGCGCACTACTAAAGACCTAACCTACAGGGAGCTAGCATGCACCTGGAGGCGCTTAATAAGTTAGGGCTCTAACAGAGAGCGCTAGATTTCGGAACTTTCCTGCTAGAACAGTTGCGACTCGCGGACGGTATATTCGTCATTTCTCCTATTCTTATGGCTAGGCGACTAAATGGCATATACTTTCTTTTTGCTTCGGTTCGATCTCAATTGTGCCGAAAGCGCGAAAAAATTGAATCAGATCATTCTGTGTTAAGATGGTACCACGTGTGACGGTTTAGCGACAAAAGTCTTAGTTGATATGCGACTTGGAGTGTAGTGGGAAGATGACTTGTAGTGATACCACTCGACTTTGGTATATTCACTAGCACAAAGGCTTTGATATGATTACATAGGTTTGGACTACCTATTATGCTGAGTTGAACTAGGTAGGCAGTAAATAGTGGTTATTCATCAACTGGAGGACCTATCTAACAAACAAAGGACTAGGTCCACCGTACCAGGGCTATTTTCTCGCAATGCAACATCTTTCCGGTCTCATTATTTCCCCTGTCGATCGGCGTTTGGGCTAAATCCGACGGAGACCAACGTTATTCAGTCAGCATGCATCAAAGCGGTGACCTTTCTTTCGGCGTGACTCCCAACTGACTTAGACGTTGCTCATATATGTCGCACAGCCTACCTCGCTCGGTTTCATCAGGCCAGGTAGTAGGTTGACCATATCGCAAATTCAAGGCAGTCAACTCCCTTTAGTGGGCAAGCGCATGATGGGTAGCGAAAACTCTCCGAAAGGTCACAGCCAAGGGCTTACGAGTGCTCTTGAGCGACTCACCTGGACGCCGCCATGGGTTAAATGGAACCCTGAAGCAAATCATGATCTTAGCTGGACGATGAACATTCTGTTTGGACTAGTAAGTTGTACCCAGGGTGTTTGACACAGCTTGATAACTCTGCGCGACCTACCGCTGATTCGGATCAGACTGCTGCTTTCAGTGTCGCGAACCTATACTATACCCATCCTATCTTAAATATCCTTGCGGATGACTTCGATGTGTCAGATCAACGTTCTTCTCTGGTCCCGACTCTCACTCAAGCTGGGTATGCCGTCGGGCTTCTCCTTATTGTTCCGATCGGAGATATAGTTCGACGGCGACCTATGATCCTCAGTCTGATATTCATGGCTGCACTGATAGTATGTATAGATCTATAGCAGAAGAAAACCCCGTTAACCCCTTATAGTGGCTTGGATGCACTCTGACGCAATCCTTCTCTGTTTTCTTGGGACTCTCCTTTTTGGTCGGGCTCTTAACCGTGACTCCGCAGTTTATGTTTCCGCTTGCGGTTCAGTATGCACCTCAGCGACATCGGGCCACCATGATTTCTATAGTCATGTCTGGTCTTGTTTTTGGCGTCCTAGTTGCTCGTCTTCTCAGCGGCATTGTCACTCAATACACGTCATGGAGAAACGTGTATTGGGTTTCTTTTGGCCTCCAGGTGCTTGCCTGGATCTTCCTCTTCTTCGTGATGCCCGATTATCCCATCTTGAGCCCTGGGACATCCTACCCAAGGATTCTGTTGAAGATCATTACATTGCCTTTTCTCAAGCCTGAACTTACCCAGAACTCGCTCATTGCTTTCTTGACGATGGGCATGTTCACCTCTTTCTGGACTACCTTGACGTTCCAGCTTGCCGACGTCTTCCACCTGTCCACCTTGGCCATCGGCCTCTTTGCGCTTATCGGAATCTCGCCGGTGTTTCTAAACCCGATCATATCGCGAGTCCTGATAGCACGCCTACATCCTCATGGTTCACTCATAATCGCACATCTTGTAACTATCGCCGCGATTTGCGTGGGCACGTTCGTGGGGACCTTCTCACTGGCGGGTCCTGTTATCTGGGCATTCTTCGGAGATCTCGGGATGAACACGATCATCGTTGCGAACCGTGTTGCCATAGCACATGTCGACTCCAAAGCTCAGAATGCCGTGAACTCCGTCTACATGGTCCACACCTTCTGCGGACAACTCTTCGGCACAGCTGTTGGCAATGCCTTATATGCGAAAGGAGGCTGGACGTATTCTGGTGCATTCAATATCGCCCAGATCATAGCGGGTCTGCTAGTCCTTGTTGTGAGAGGACCGCATGAGAAACATTGGGTGGGTTGGCGGGGTGGGTGGAATTTGAGGAAGTCGAAGACCGAGGAAAAGGCCCAATCTCCCAACGCGCAAACTGATGTTGAGGCGAATACTGAAGAAACCACGACGGAAGCGCCTACTGAAATACCGACGGAGGATGAGGCTTCTAAAGAAAAGTTTGAAGACCGTGTTGAAAAAGGGGGTGGGTCTGGAAATATCATGTCTTAGGCAGTACCTACCCCTATGTAGTATGACAAATATTAGGTACTTAGGTACCTTGTATATCAGCGGCTATTTGAAGAGAAAGACGCCACAACTCAGTCGCCATCGGTTCTTCTTCCAGGTCTGGTCTCGTAAGTAAAGTTTGATTTATGTGTGGTGTTGATTTGAGTTCACGTCAAAAGGTTACTGCCACCTCATTTCCTTCAGAGATAAAGTGTGCATCTAGGGGAAGGTGCAACGAACACGGCGGATGTAACTTGCTCAAAAGCGTTCTCGTTAGATTCAGACTTAAACATACAACATAAACGCTAATCGACTCGCTTCAGTTTACATTAATGATGTGATAATTCTCAGGCGATCTATCGAGGACCACGTTGGGCACTGCATCTATAACTTGGCCTAATGTGTGTGTCATACTTTTGATATTCCCCAACGCAGGATAGGTAATCACACTACGAGGGACTGGGAGTCTCCCTCTTCTAGATCATGTACGGCTACTCCCTATCTGGGATTTCGAACTCGTTCATCCGCCTGAAGACACCCGATCGCTCCTCACGGCCATGTGCTCACCAGATTGCGCCTCCTCGACCGATAAAGCCTTCATAAGCCTCATTGTTGACCATGTAACCCGCATAGAAAGTTGCCAAAAATCGGGTTCAGGGATACTGGAAACTTGTTGATGCAACTAGACCCAGCTACATTCTGGAAGAGAGCCTCATATGTCAAAGGATATATCTAAATATATTCTGTCAAAAGGGAAAGACACCATAGCTACGCGAAAAATGGACCGGACCGTACATCGTTGGGCTGCGAACTGGTTGGTCGTCATTCCAGTTACTGCAGTTAGGGGGCTCGCCTAGATTGAAACCAGGTGTACAGCGATGCAAGCCATTTTTTCCCTATTATTCTTGTTCCTACTTTTACCCGGACTAACTCTCCCCTGATGTGCTGATCTTCGTATGGATTAGAAGATTACGCCGACCGTACGGAACTCGCTCTTTAAGGCTATTTACCTTCTGGGTTCAACGCATATAGTTTTTCAGAGAACAAGTTTTCAAAATTACCGCTGATCGTGTTGGGACAACATAACTGGGATAGGCGAAGGTGGGCATTGGCATTTCACGGTAAACGGCTAACGTGTTGTTGGGGAATACCAAAAGTAATGATGTCGGATCGTGATCCTCTATGGCTTGGAGAATCCTGGGAAACATATGGCAGAAATTGGGAATCGAGCTTTTGTACTCCACGGCCTACCACGCACAATCAGCGGACAGATAGAAAGGGTAATTTTACGGGCCAAATCGGCATGTAGACACCTTTGCTACGCTTTAAATATGTAGACGAATTAGCCTCGAAACAGTCCAACATACAGCAATAGCCACCAAGCTATTACAGCAAGCATGATGAATCCGTGGAAACCGATGCTGAAATACGATACGATGCTTGACGCAACTAAATGATGATATATACACCAATGGCTCATAATACAATTCTATGATGGCAAGCCGAGGACAATGCTACTTGTACTATGAGGAATACATAAGATCATTCTTCGATTTCGTCGATTTCTAAGAAAACCTAACCAACCTACCTTATAACATTCCTGCCTCTTCTAAATCTATTTCGTGAGATGGTCTAGTGGGATTTAAGTTCGGCCCACGGGAGACCTCTTAGTGATTAGACCTAGAATAAAGCAAAGGAAGGGCTTCTCCTGGGTATGGTATTCCATTGGCACCTAGGCAAGGACAGTTTAGAGCTCCTCACGCAACCAAGTTATTATTTCCTCGCTATCTAGTTCTCTGTCGTGATAGGATACAATATACCGGTATTAACGTTGGACAGTTTATAGGTAGTTTTAAAGTTGGTCAGACATGAATATCTCATCAAGATCTAATGCAACTGTAATCATATCGCGCTTCCCGACGATCTAAAATGAACGGGGAAATTGTGCACACACATACATCCTGGTGTGAGATCCTCCTATGGGAATACTTGGTCTATACTGAAGGCATAGAATAATGAGTAGTTATTTCGTACACTTCATAAATTGCCTGGATGCCCTTTGCCCCTATTTCCGATGTCAACGTTAAATGGCTGGCGGATCAAACTCTAAAATAATGCTTCTATAAGCCACAATGTAACTACGCTGGGAAATATATACAATTTGTTTATGTTTACAAACGATCTCAATCATCTCCGAAAACGCTTTAGATTTACTAGTACCATGATCGAACCTACATATTAGAATCGGAGATACATATCTTTTGCGTATATCTTTCCTACTATATCCCTACAAACTTCCTTCCACTCCATGATCAACAACCTTGTCACTTTTCCACTACAACATAAGTCCCATCGAATTATCCTAGGATTCCCAGCTTTATAAGCTCTAAAATGGAGGTACGCAGAGTGCGGTATTTGCTATTTATTGATATTCCTTCTCGGGGAATGATCTTCCAAAAGCTTCGTACCATTTTCAATAACATTGAGCTGTCCCAAACAGCCTACGTTCTATCTAAAGTCAAGTTTCCTTATTTACTGCTGGATCGGATGCACTGACAATATATCAGCATCTGGAAGCCGAAATGCGTCGTCTCCCACCACGGAATGCGTATTTCAATGTCGTCTACTATGATACGCCGAATCCAAATCCTACGCTTCGAGAGTTGGCTTCTTTGACTCCAAAGTTAGCTTTTAAAACTCCAGATTCAGCTCCTATGATTCGAGCTTCAGCTTCAACGACTCCAGATTCAAACTTCACGACTTCAGGTTTAAGTTCCACGACCCCAAAAATTAAACTGCCTTCGATCGATAGATTTGGATACCCATATTTCGCCGTCACAGTCTCGTATAAAAGGGATATAGTGCAACAGAAGTTGCCGAATATCAGACATCCTCTCCCTAGTGGACCATATTCACGCAAACCGCAGGAGCCTAACCAACCGTGCCACAATTCCCGGCCATGCAACCGTGGCACTATCTCGCAGAAGACGGTCTCGGAGAAGACTTCGAGAGAGAAGAAGAGAGGAGAGGCATTGTTCAAAGACGGCATAGGACAGAAAGCACGCGTTCCTTGCACACATTGTACTAACAATCCCGATGGATGCTGGGTACCGACCAGTGACCATGTCAAACAGTACAACTCGCTCAAATGTGCGAAGTGCATTTCGCAAAAGTCGAAGTGCAGTTTCAACATCAACAATCCCGGTATCGATTACCCGCCCGGGGTGTTGGCGGAGATAAGTCAGAAGGAGGAGAACAAGCGGGCGAGCAGGGAGAAAGCCTTGGCGACCAACTGCAAGAAACGGAAGGAACCTCTTTGGGGACGCCCCGTAAGCCAGGAATCACAGGCCTCCAGTAGCTCGGGTACACTGGAAGGCCCCGTTGCTCCTTCGATTTGGAAGGAGCCACCCGCCAAAGAAACTATCGGAGCGCCACCGCCCGAGAACGGGCAGGAAGAGCCATCGACGGAGAAGAGATGAATGGAAAAGGACTAGGTTTTGAATTTTTGAAATACGACGGTGTTGGCAAATTTGTTTCTTGTTATGCTTGAAAGTTAAAAGTTTTGAAAATGCAGGCTAGGGCTTGGACTTGAAGGTTGTCAACGACCTCGTCTTGGAGAACTTACTGCGGCAAAATCATTTGTTTGGGGTTATTCACGTTTAACGGAGCTGTGGAAGCAGTTGATATATCCTGCATCACGGCATTTCGGCCCAGGAATTGGCCTGGATATCTAGGTATTGAGGTGGAGATATAGTACTACTTCATGCTATTTCTTAACCTCTACCTAAGACAGTTATGAATTGATTATTTTTATGCGAAACCCAGGCTACTGTATCTTGCATGGGCCATAATGTAGGTATCAGCTAAATATTTCAAGCGACAATCGTTTAGGCCGAGTCTGAACCCCTATCTCTGTCGACAGTCGTAGCCCCTATTCCACTAGCCACCACAGCCACATATCTTCGCCAGTATCGATATTATCAATTCATACTGTAAAATCATTCGATCTCCAACTAGAGTGTCTCTTATCTACAGCTACTCCGATCACGCTCAAATACGAGTGATTATATGCCGATACGTAGTAATTCGATGGTCTTATCTCATTAGGAATAGAGAACACTAGAGACATCTAGTCTATTTGGTACCTAGAAGACTATGTATTTAAGCCGCCATACGTAACTTGCTATTTTAATCAGATCGCTTATTCCACTAAGGCGTCACGAAATGGATATCGTGCCCTCTTGTCTATCCGCGCCTTTGCCTTCAACATATTGAATCAAATCATTTCTCACCTCGTAAACATGGACAAACGCGCCGCGATTCCCGTCGCCCTGCCAAGGGAAAACCCTACCCAGAGTTACTGGCAGCTTGAACCCGACGAGATCGCCGACTTGCGCTTGACCAACTCGCTGCCTGATAAAGCCGACGTCGTCATCATCGGAAGTGGAATTACCGGAGCTGCCGTAGCTTTCAACCTCTTGAGCAGCGGCGCCCGCGATGTTGTCATGCTGGAAGCTCGGCAAGCGTGCTCAGGCGCTACCGGACGAAACGGTACATCTCTCCCGCCCGAACCCCTCTCCGGCTAACTGTAGCTTACTCCATGTCTCATAGGCGGGCATACCAAGGCGGCGTCCTACCGCTCATTCTTAGCCCATCAGAAAGAATATGGAACAGCTATGGCGGCGAAGATTGCTCGCATGGAATTGGCGAACGTGCGCGCCGTCCATGCCTTCGCAAGGGAACACGGGATCGAATGCGACAGCACTCAACTCGACACCGTAGACGTCGTCTACGAAGCGGCGCAGTGGGAGCTCGACCAGATAGCTGTAAAGGCCATGCAGGACGCGATGCCGGGCGACGACGCGTCGAATTACAAACTCCACAGCCCCGAAGACATGCGGAACAAATTCTTCTGCGGCCGAGGGGGTGATGAGGGGGTGAGTGGTGGCGTGTCATACGAGGCGGGTAGCTTGAGCGCGTATAAATTCGGCATCGGCGTGTTGAAGCTGTGCTTGGCGAAAGGCCTCAACTTGCAGACGAATACGCCCGCGCTGAACCTGGAGAAGCTCGAGGGCGGCGGCGGCTGGAAGGTCGAAACGCCTCGGGGCGCGATCCGCGCGGGGAAGGTCGTCCTCGCTACGAATGCTTACACCGCGAGAGTCTGGAATAGGTTCCAAGGCGTCATTGTTCCGCTTCGCGGAAACGTGACTGCGCAGAGGCCCGGATTGAATATGCCGAAGGACGGGTTGCCGGCGACGTACAGTTTCGTCTACGAAGGTGGTTATGATTACATGATCCAGCGACCTAAGGGCTCTAAGTTCGAAGGTGACATCGTGATTGGCGGGGCCCTGGCTAAGGCCCCCGAGGAGGGGCTCGGGGAATATGGGACCACGGATGATAGTGCGGTTAATGACGTTATCATGAAGTGCCTTAATGAAACCTTACCAAAGTATTTCGGCGATAATTGGGGCGCCGACGACCCGGAGGGACGTATTCGCAAGGCGTGGTCAGGTATTATGGGGTTTAGTCCTGATGGCTTCCCCTTCGTTGGTGAGGTACCTGGGGAGAAGGACCTCTGGATCTCGAGTAGTTTTCAGGGGCATGGTATGGTCCTATGTTGGATGTGTGCTCGCGCGCTTGTAGCGATGATGGAGGGTGGTGACGAGAAAGAGCTTGATGTCTGGTTTCCCGAAATATTCAAGATCAATGAGGAGAGGTTGAAGTTAACTTTTAAGGGACGGCTATCCTGATCAGGGAATCAGCTGAATTGGTAAGGCTCGTTCAAGAGGTTGCAATCGCCTTTCTTGTATATAAGCTGCCCTACGACTATAAGTTTGAGTAAAGAGGTTTGGCGTGAAGTTCATCTAATTATCTATGTTATGGGCCCTGGGAGGGCAAGGAGAAAGCGTCATTTTTGAGGCCGGTTAGGTATGTTGCCTAACGTCGGTGCATGGTAGAATGACGTTGCATAATGATTTAGGTCGCCAACAAGGTGAGGTGACTCAGGACTCGTTGCTCCTTTCTCGAGACAAGGGCGGTCTAAGGCATTAAAACACAACGTAATTAGGATCTAGATCTGATAGTTGATAGAAAAAGGAGCGTCGTATGATCTCAGCCAGTAATCTCGAGAATGAAGTGCATCTTGTTTCACTCGTTACGACGCTACCGCAGTCTTATCACCTCGTTCATGCGCTGTATATCTACCCGGCACCGAAAACGAGATGCATATATTTCGGGAGCGAAGGACCTTCAGCTTCGGCTGGTCGGACGATCGGCCAACGCAGCATTAGTCAATCTTACTTTACTGATCGATACTATCCCCATCTGCCGGATCGGAAATAACTTAATAATTATAGGGCTGAACAAAACGGTAAGTGAGTTTAAAGTCAGAGGAATACTGTCGTATCTAGGATGACTTCGCGAATTGAACGTGTCCGTTATTGCCCCTGAAAAATTATCGTGCTACGTAAACGCATCGATGATACCATGTATTACAACTCGACGACGAGTGACTCATGATTTATCCTCGAAAACATGAATTGAAATGAAAACTGGAAATATAGTAAAGGATTTGATTGATTGGTAGTTACCTACTAGTTTGGAAATATTATACCTTTTAAAGTAGGCAGAAATTCATGCCTCTGTCGATTCTGAGGCGGCCTAACTCGCACTTTACGATAATAATATTGTCCGAGAGACAAGCGTGGTCCTTCTGATATGTTACATCATGCTGCGGAAAGCTGCTACAATATCGCGCTAATATTACACTACGAAATAAAAGGAGTGACGCGTCCACTAATAGGTAGGTAGTTAGTCCAATTGACTGAGCATAGTCTCGGACACCCCGTGCAAGGCATCTAGGTAGTCTCTTAGCTTCTTAGTTATAATCTTTGATTGTATGAAGCCTCCAGCTACTATGCTGATGCAAAACGGTAACAGGATTGCCTTAGGCGGAGGCTCGGAGGTGGAGAACTCACGTATTTTCCGCTCGCAAATGAGCTCGCGCCTTTCGTCGTTTCGGGTATGTCTCCTACGGTTTTCTTCTCGCGCAAGGATACACTAATGCGGAAGTCTTCCGCCGCCCGAGCTGAGGCGAGAATGACTCAACAGGATCTAGCACGCCCTGGTTATGGAAGCCTGAACCGTGCGTACGTCCGTCGGTCTTCACGGGCGCTTCTCGGATGATCGATTCACGAGAAGACGGCCGCCGAGGTGGGCTAGCTTCAGAGCTGAAATAGGAATGGAGTTGTATTATGTAACGACCTGTACGTTTCGTATAACCTCTAGGGCTATGTAGGATAAATAAGTTCCTTTATTATATAACTTCTGCCTCTTCCTACTCGAAATATATCTTCTTTCACTATGAAGTCTTCACAGATCAAACATCTTTTCAACCCTTGTAATCTTAATTTTCTTCCTCATCCTAGTTAGCACTCATACCACTAAAATGCCTCTTAAAGTCCTAATAGTAGGCGCCGGCATTTGCGGTCCCGCCATGGCTCTTCTCCTGCGCCGCACCGACCCGGAAAATAGCGTGACGGTAGTAGAACGCTACCCGGGGATCCGGCACAACGGGCTTCAGATCGACCTCCGATCCTGGGGCGTGCCCCTAATGAAGCGTCTCGGCCTTATGGACGTCGTGCGCGAGAAAGTCGTGCACGAGGCCGGCTTCGCCTTCGTCGACGGCAAGGGCAAGAGACACGGCGTCTTCGGCACCAGCGGCACCGACAGCGGCGCCCAGTCCTTCACGAGCGAGTTCGAGATCATGCGCGGCGACCTCGCGCAGCTGCTCTACGAGGCCAGCCTCAAAGACCCGCAGACCGGGGTCATGGACCCCCAGCCTACGCCCGAGCAGATCGACGCCGAGGCGGAGAACAAGCCCGGCGTGCGATATCGATTCGGCATCACGCCCAAGACGCTGGTCCAAGATGACGACGGCGTGGACGTCACGTTCTCGGACGGCACGGAGCGGCGGTACGACCTCGTCATCGGCGCGGACGGCCAGTGGTCGCGCACGCGGCGCATGCTCTTCGGCGAGGAAGCCGGGCTGGCCATGCTGAAGCGGCTGAACATGTACACGGCGTACTACACGATCCCGCAGCAGCCGTCGGACGGCGAGCACGCGCTCTACTACCACGCGGGCGCGGGGCGCGGCGCCGCACTCCGCGCGGCCCACCCGCCCAGGACCCAGGTGTACCTCGTGGTGCGCACGGCGTCGGACGAGGTGCGGCGCGGCGTCGAGCGCCAGAGCGCGGCGGCGCAGATGGACACGTTCGGCAAGGTCTTCGCGGGCTGCGGCTGGCAGACGGAGCGCTTCCTCGACGGCATGCGCAAGGCGACCGACTTCTACGCCGACTCGATCGGCCAGGTGAAGGCGCCGCACGTGGCGCGGGGCCGCGTCGCGCTGCTCGGCGACGCCGGCTACTGCGCCGCCCCCATCACCGGCATGGGCACCACGGTCTCGCTGATCGGCGCCTGGACGCTGGCGGGCGAGCTGGCGCGGCACAAGGGCGACGTGAAGACCGCGCTCGAGGCGTACGATGTTAATGTGCGCCCGTACGTCGACGAGGCGCAGAAGCTGCCCCCCGGGTCGCCGTGGATGATGACGCTCCAGTCGAGCTGGGGCATTCGGCTGCTCCATTTCATCGCGTCGTTGGTCACGTTTTTCAAGATCGATAAGATACTCTTTGCTATCGTGCCTGAGAACAAGGGTGGCTTGGCGCTTCCGGAGTATCCTGAGATGGGCATCCCTGCTGCTCCTTAAAGTAGGCATCGTGGATAAAGGGATGAAGAGGGTCTAGGAGGGAAGAGGGAGACGGTTTGGTTAAGGCTCAAATACCCGCTCGAGAATCTACTCCGGCTGTTAGGAGGCCGGGATAAGCTGTGGAATAATGTGGTGTCGGGCGCAATTATGGTGCTTTGTAAATTTGTAAAATACCCAACTCTAGTATTTATACCGCTCAATTAGGTAAACTTGTATTGAACTCGAATTCTATAATGGTCAGTTGCTGTGACTTGGTATGTTCCTGACCGAGATGGTGGAGTGTGGCCTCCCATCATATGTCGCGTATAAGCTGAATATTGAGTAAATGTTTCATTCTGAGTAGATTACCTATATTACCTACTTATTCTCAAGCTATGGTAGATGGTCATCTCATCATTAGTAGCACATCACTGGCGCACTATGCTTTTGGAAGATAGGAGGCTTCAAACCTGCAATTAATCGACAATTATCTCAGTTCAGTAGATGGCTATTGGCGCTCGCACCCTCAGGCTTCTTCCAATGGACTTGAACGCCGCCCCAGCTTTCTTCGTTGTAGCCTTCCTGCACCTTCTTGCACATCTTGAGGCCCCATTCTGTTACGCCAACCATTAAAGAGCTCTCGAACATAAAGGCACAACTACCTTTCCCGACCAATGCTGGCTTAAGCTCAGCGTTACTAGCCCCCTCGAAACTCTTTGCGTCCGGGCCATGTCCACTCATGACATTATGTAAGCTGGCACCGCCGGGCATAAAACCACCCTGGCCTCCCTTCTTCGCGTCATACTCGCCCGCGATGAGGCCCATGAACTCTGACATAGTATTGCGGTGGTACCACGGCGGCCTGAATGTGTTCTCAGCGACCAGCCAGCGGGGAGGAAAGATGACAAAGTCGGCGACGGCGGTGCCGGGTTGGTCTGAGAGCGCCGAAAGCACGGTGAAGATTGAGGGGTCAGGGTGGTCGTACGAAATACTCCCGATGGTGTTGAAACGACCTAGGTCGTATTTGTACGGGTAATAAGTGCCGTGCCAAGCTACAACATCGAAGGGCGTGTGGGCTTGTTTGGTCTGGAAGAGCGAGTTGTTGAACTTGACCGTAATCGCGTAGGTGCTAGGGCCGTCAGAAGCTGTAGCGCCAAAGTCCTCGCTAAAGCTAGCGACGGGAGCCTGAAAGTCGCGGGCGTTGGCAAGGCAGTTTGATCCAATTGGGCCCAACTCTGGAAGAGTAAAATGACCCTGGTAAAGCTCGAGGGCATATCCACGGACTGGACCGGAGGGGAGATGGACTTGGTACTTAACTCCTCTTGGAATGACGCATATCTCCATCGGCCTGACTAGAAGCCAACCTAGCTCTGTCCTAATGTCTAGTACCCCGTCCTGAGCTACGATTAAGAGGTCGCCATCTGCTGAGTAGAAAGCAGACTTCTCGTCCATCGATTTCCCGGCTGCATATATGTACATGCCGATGCCTTGTTTCAGTGTCGCGTCGCCGGCCCCAGCCACCAAACGTAGACCGGATACGAAATCTGTCTGTTCATCGTGGTCGAAGGGATCCCATCGTAGTTGATTTGGTATATACTCCAGTTTCGCCGATTCTGCGAGCTTGTCTGACTTGAAGGAGCTATCGGTTGCAGGAGCAAAGGGGGGATGTGCACACGACGGAAGTATTCGATAGAGCCACGATTGTTGATTCTCATGCCGCGGTGCCGTGAAGGCAGTCCCTGATAGCTTTTCGGCATACAAACCGTAGGGGGGTTTTTGGGGAGAATTCTGGCCTATTGGCAGAGCGCCCGAAATCGCCTCGGTCCTATGTGACACATCTTAAGGTAAGTTGGCCATTACACGATATACCTCGTCAACTTACTCATGATAAGACCCAAAGCCATTTTGATATCTATATTTCTCGTCGAATGAAAATGTTGTGATAGGCATTGTGAGCAGTTCAACTTAATTTATCCGAATAATCAAGTTGGGTCAATATTGTAGTTTTGGAGAGTTCTGTTACAAAATGGGCCGAACATTGAATCAGACAACATTGTCATCTTCGAGGTAGTACGGACGATGAGGGGAGACTTGAGTTACATAAAAGGTAAAAAAAGCACGGTCGGCTACTGAAGGTAAATAATGGAGCGGAATGCAGACCGAGTACAGCAGAGAGTTCACAAAAGAATTCCGATGCAGGTGGTGGAAATAATGAAGACATACTGGACACAATGACGGCAAGATTTGGAGAAGTGCGGAGATTGGGGTAAACATAATGCCGATAATATCCACTAATAGCCGCTTCTCCAGCCAGTTCATTGTGGCTTGATGCTTTTAGTTTACTTCAGCCTTAAGTATATGGCGTCAAACCGCATGGCAATTTTAATTATCAATAAAAGCTTCTAACAGCCTAACAAGCGAAGCTTGGGACATGATCAAATCTGATCCAATTAAAGTGCTATCTGGGGGTAGTTGGCGCACCTCCACCTCCACCTCACCTGCTGAAATTTGCTTGTGCGTTAAGCATACGGTTAAATGCCTTTTTCTCGAGAATCGAATTAGCAGTAAGTTACAAATGTCAACGATGTTAATCTTGATATTTGGTGGACTCACTTTGCTCAAATCCAAAGAATGTTCCCCTCTCAACTGGAAGTCATTTAAAGGGGGGTTCGCTTATGTAATATTCTTGCCAGGGCTTTTCAAATCTCAATCACTGAGGCATAATCCTTTGTGATTATTCTCTAAAAATATTTAAGACACCTCTGATACTTGCATGGAAATAATAGAAAATAACTTCTTTATTTAACTAGCGTATCGCGTAAGCACTCTCCTTTTACTATTGTTTCCGCTCACTTCGCATTGTCTCTAGAAACTCCGATCTATCTTATCGACGATCTTCTCATAACGGCAATTTGTCGGTTCCCTGAAGGCTCCTTGTTTTCGATATATGTTTCATCCGCTGATACACCAAGAAACCCTTTCCGCCATGTGAAAAATCCCACTGCCAAGAAGAGTGCAAAGTAGAGTATTCCGCAGAATAGACTCACGCCGAGGTAACCCGATGATGTTTCTAAGATTGCTCCGGCGATGGGAGGGCCTATTAGAAAGCCTACTCCCTGAAAAGCTTCGACGAAGCCCAACCGGGCCCCAAGGACATCCGGGTCTGGGCAGATGTGTCGCACACAAGATGGGATCAAGACGATCAAGCCCCCTACGTGAAATCCGTATAGGATAACAAATGTGATCATCCCCGCGAGGCTCTCTACCGAGGACCAGCAAAATAAGAGTATGCAGGCTCCCAGGATTGTGGATTGCCAAATCTTGATAGGTTTCAGATATTTTGCCAAGTACGCAAGAGCCAAGCGACCAACTAGCGATGATCCATTCATGCCGGCTAGTAAGCTGTCTCCTGCTCCAGCAGATTGGTGAAGCCTCTCTTGAACGAATGTTGAGATGTAGTAGTAGGGCACATCTACTCCCGCGTTTAGTAAGAGAACGCAGATGCCGAGTAACCACAAATCCCGGTTCCATAACGATCGCCAGTCGAATGAGCCCACTTTCGATGATTCATCTGCTCTCCCTCTCGGCTTGATGAGAAGACAAGAGATCACCAAAAGAACAGCATTAATTAGAGCTAATGTGCGACAAGTCCCTGGAAATCCAATGCTTTGTTCTAGTTGTCGAAAGATGATCGGATATATAATTCCGCCAAAACTCGAACCAGCCATAGAAATTCCATTGGCGAGAGAGGCCCTTGTGGTGAAGTAGGTCTGTATTGTTGCTTGTGCTGGCACGTAAAGGGCACCGCATCCAAGACCTAATGCTACACCGTACGAGAGAAAGATCAAGCTATAATTTTCCGAATAGCTAGTTCCTAGTAGGCCGATGACGTTCAAAATCGATCCGGCGTACATTAAATGTCTGATATAACCTCTGTCGTATAGAGGGCCGCTGATGATTCCGATGATGCTGAGCAGGAACCCTTGCGTAGTTCCAATCCATGAGATATGAGAGGATGAATAAGAGTTGAGGGTGTTATGTTCGTAGTAGGATTGGAAAACACCAAAGGAGTTACTCAAGCCGAGTGTGCATACATTGGCGAGAAATGAAGCGGTAACTTGGCTCCACCCCAGCCAGCCACCATTTGGCGGCTCGAATTGTGACATTTTCTTTCGGATAGTACTGGCTAGACTGTATCAGAAGGGACCTTAAATAGGTATAATGGGCAACATACCTCTAGTACAAGTAACTGAGGATTTGAAATGCAAACAATCTCTTGCTATTAGCAAACAAAGTGTTCCATATCATTTAATGCTGTTCTGAACACTCTTGGAAAGCACACAAAACGCTTTTGTGCAGGAGCTAAGACTGTTCTGAGTCTGAGCTCAGCTTTGTGAGAAATTCTAGTATTCCACCTAGAAATTACATGAAAAACCTTAAGGAAGCTATTCGAAACTTGGAAACCCAATAAGCTGCCTGGGTGTTATTACTGGCGATTTGATCATGTCAACCCTAGGGCATCCAAAACATACTTATAAGTTAGCATTGTCGCTTAATTTGAAGCGTCTGGCGAATTTCGAACGCTCAATCATAGATTCATCTCCTGCACGGCCACTATACAACTATCCCTTTAGTTGATATAAGACTACAGTCTCCACAAAACTGGTAACTGTACATTGGTGACAGCGCAGGCCCTTTAAGCCTGTAAGCGTTGCGGCTCTCACAGTGATCTTCAGAGGCATTCAACCATCTAGAAGTAAGGTTTTGTGGGTGCCAATGGAGCTCAGGGGCTGCTTAAAGTATAGTTACTAATCGTGGCGGAGCTGTAGTCTTATGCCAACTAAAGGGATAGGAGGCCACTTTTAAGACCGTAACCAATAAGTTAATTATACTAAATAAGAACTGAACCCCTGGATTATTAGTGTAAGCGCAAGTATTTAAATTTAACTTTTCAACGCATGGCTTGGGATGAGTGGCTTCAGCAAGGGGAACGAACTTAAAAAAAGAAGTGTATGATAATAGGTAATACTTACCTGATACGTGGGAGTTATTTTGAAATCCATTCGCAGTCACGATTTCGACAGTGGTTCCAGTTGAGTACAAGATTCTTTTATAGATATAGCATGCATTTGATGATTTTTATTGTTCATTAAGCTGTGTTCTTCGTCAAGTTACTCTTTGGGTATTTATACAATCGTGATTGGTTGGGCCTCGCATATGTTCTCTGGGAATGCATCTGTTGCTAACAAGTGCTGACATAACTGTCGAAATTCATTACAAGCTCGGTAGGCTTCAACCATTCCAGAGTCGCCATTCTAGACTGAACTTTAATGTAGAAAGTTTAGGTCCCAAGATTAAGTAGAGGATCCTGGGGGAGTGGTTACGTAATCAAAGGGTTTAAGTAGAAACTTGCTCACGTTTTAGACGAGAGTTTAAACTTAAGAAATCCAACATCATTTACTCCCCTTACAATCCCGAGAACAGATCTCCGAAGTTTGAGTCTCTTTACTAAAAGCCGTGTATAACTTCCCGAGCTTAATGCGCTCAGCCGAACTTAGCTCTTCCCCCTGTGACCTTACCTCCTGAAGATCCGCCCCGGGAATACAGTAAGTGAATAGGCTTAAATAATGTTCTATGTGCTGAGTGAGCATCATAGTTAATCCATCTAGTGCCGATACTAAGAATGGAAAAGTCGCGCAATATTCTGGAAGGTCATGCCTTGAAGAGGCCTGAGGGTTTACGTTGTGTTCATAGAGGTGCGAAAATGTCATCGAGTCGCCGATCATAATTGCAGCTTCATTTATTTGGTACTTTCGGTTGCTTTAAGGCTTCTTGCGATTCGATTCGATTCGATTCCTCAATTGAATCCATGCGCATTTCAATGACATCGATAAATTTCTAGGTCGCAGGTTGAGACTAGAATTTGAGCACCTCTGCTAACACATTGCATATGCTGATTTGTTCTTGGGCGTAGACGACTCCATGTAAAGTTGTTCTCTAAGTCGACATCATATTCCAGATTGGGGACGAAGAGACCCCCATTTCAGCCGCGAGGGGCTCTGTTGCTCCCTTAATTTGTGAGTCGTTTAACTTCACGCTTTAATAGTCTTTGAGACATGATATAAACTTCTTAGGTTCGCTTTCGTGTAAGGCATCTAAAATTTGAATGAATGGCTTATGAAAGCCATAGAACGCACAGAGGGAACTGTTCAAGGAGATGATACGATGATAATTTGATTCTACATCTGTATTACACACTAATATCCGGTAGGAATTTTCTACTAGCTCGTAACTGGTTACAGTGCTGCGAAAACCCCGATCAAGCCAGCTGCTGCGGCAGCGAGCGCGTATCCTGTCTCTCGTGGCGATGCGGCCCCAGCATCAGAGGCAGAAGATGACGGAGCAGAAGAGGTTGCAGATGAACTAGAGCTCTCCGTAGTTGTGGATCCCGTCTCAGACCCGGAAGTCACAGAGACGGTAGTACCGCTGGTCACGGTGTCCGTTTGGATGGACAGCACTCCAGTTGTAGTCTGGTCTGTTGCGGAGGATATTGATTGGACAGGTCCTCCGGGGTTCGATGTCTGTCCCGATGCTAGACCGTGGCTGAGCAAGGCGATGGTAAGAGCAAGTTTTGCGTGCATGATGATTCGCGTTGGCTCGATTATCGAGTGTTCTAGATTCCGAAATATCTGCGTGGCGCAATCTCGATGATAGACAGTTGAAATCAAGAGAGCTGACAGATGCGTGAACCCGAAAATAATTGCAAATAATTGCAAATAATATTCCAATTGATTGGTATGATCGATATTAGCTCTGATTGCAATAGGGATTGAAATCTCAGTTTGCGAGGGGCGATTGTGGGGAAGATATATCTGGGGGGCGACAAGGGTCAAAATGATCTACGCCTGGTGTTAGAACATGACGTCGCTACGTCGCCGTAGCTTGGGGACCCCTCGATTCCCCCATGCTGTCCATGATGCACGATCGAGACGATATTGAGGATATGATAGGAGATAAATCCAGGGCGTCACACGAGAGACTCGTCAGCTATGCAATTCTGGCAGTTGAAAGGCTGCCTCGGCCCGTGTTCAGGTTGCATCGATTTAAGGAACTGCCGTCAATGGTCTAGGCTGTGCTCATGGCAGCCAATGCGGCATGGTATTGACGTAAGCATAACAAAACCCGGCTACTCGGATGTTTCACCTATAGTTTATCTCGAGATACGACGCTCGTGACTAAAGAGACGAGCAGAATTGCAATGAGTTTAAAGTACTGTCAAGCTGCTTGATTATCTAATATAAGGGGTAAAAGAGAAGGGTTTGTAGATGGGGGCTTATGGTTAGGGTTGCTAACACATTTTCCAATAAGCTTCTAACCCTAACCCTAACCCCCGCCTCCAGTACTGACCTCAATAACACGTTCAAAGATATTACGAAGAAACTAACTGATTCATGAAACTTCATTCAATTCCTGATATGAAGCTTGATTTTTTTATGTGAACAGACCTAGGCCAGAAAAGCCAGGTATACATTACAGACTCATGCCTAGGTAGGTGCCGAGCATCGCATTCCATGGCAACAACAAATTACGCCGGCTCAGCAGAATCGATATTCAGAGCAACAGGTGTCCCAAAGTTTAGAGATCCATCAGCGTTGGTATTCAGAAGCTGAACCATCGTGTAACGGCTGTCGTCGCAAGCACCGGCGCTGTTCGAGGTAGCGTGGTAGACGTTCCAAGTCTGAGAACCATCAGGGCTCTGGAAGAAGGCGTTATGACCGGTGCCGTAGTGGCCATTGACACCGCCCTTGAAGAGACAACCGTCGGATTTGGTCCATGCTGAAGCAGACAGCGGATCTGTCGTGCCGTCCCACTCGAGCGTCGCGATACAGTAGTCGGGCGTCCAGCAGTAGTTGGCCGAGTAGGCGACGTACGTTTTTCCATTGATGTACAGCGCTGCCGGTCCCTCATTCACGGGGGTGCCACTTTGCTCCCATGAGTTCGTCGGCTGCGAGATAACTCCAATGCTTCCCGTCACTGAGACGTTGTCGTCCCCTAGTTTCTGGAAACATATTGACTGGTTCGCTACTCCGTGGAAGCACGAGGTCGCAAGATAATTTCCCCATCCGTTGAACCGGACGATAGTTCCATCGATAGACCACTCGCTGGTGAGCTGTGCAACATATGTGTAATCATCCCAGGGTGTGGCACCACCTACCAACATGTTAGCTATACTTGGCTTTTCACACATAGTTTTTCCGACGCGTTCCTCTACACGGTAGGTTTTGAAGTGTCAAGAGGAAACAAAGTATCAGAAATCAGACTTACCCTTTAGAACGTGCACGTTCTGTCCGTCTAGGTTATTAGCGTTTCCTGCCGAAAAGTAGATATACCACGCGCCGCCAAGGTAGTGCGTCTCGGGAGCCCAGACATTGCAACAGCGGCTTGCTTCACTTGAGCTGTACACGGTCTTCCGCGTGGCCGTCTTGAGGCCCTCAATCGTAGTTGCCCGCGCGATCTGCACGTTCGACCATGTCGTGGACATGAGGTAGTAATATCCATCTGTATAAACGATTTGCGGGTCACTGCCCCCTGGGTTGCGAATCGAATTGGTGAAAGCCGCGACGGGGCTAATAGCGCCGAGCAGGGCTGTAAGGAGCCTCCTTGGAGTGAAGAACATGATAGACTGCCAATGAATATCTGCTGGAATCTTCAACTTGAGCTTGCACTGATGATCGCGTCCAGGCCTAACTCGACCAAACTGAGGAATGTCCGGTTAAAAATGATTGTCATGCTGGAAGAGATTAATACCTTTATATCAACTATTTTATACACTCTATACTACCTACTGTCGTATAATACGAGGCCTTGTAGTGTGTTTTCTCGCATTGAAGCCATGGCAGTCGCATGGCCAAGAACCGTATCGGAAGGGGAGGGTTCCGTTCAATTGGAGCGCGTATAGATCGCCCAGCCCTACAATCATGAATTGAAACGTATTTTTGGGGTAAAGCTATCTCGAAAACGATGGATTTCCTTTTTTGAACAGCGATGAATAGTTTGGCGGCACCTGATTCGCGGAAATGGTGAGGGCTATATTTCCTATGAATCCCCACAGAGGGTCCCAGGACGACTACGAGATATCCGCTTCTCCAGTTTGCCAAGGCTCTAAGAAACATTCAGTTGAAGAAGCAAGGATAATGGGACGGTCATTGCGTGTCTTGTAGGGCATCAATAAAGGAAGTTAATGACATGTTTTATAGGTAGGCCTATGGTCTTAATAGGCACCAACCAAATTTAAGGGGTTCTCAGGTGATTGACATAGAATGACTTTTTTACTTATTTTATGCTAAGATCTTTCTTCACCAGGGTTGATCTGAACTCTACATACCCGCCTATTATATTTATGATTAGCTTAAGGCAACTTGAACCCTCCAGGTACAAGTTTCTGAAAAACCTCTGATGGGTCATATTTCTGCTGGACTTCTCTAAGCCGCTTGACATTATCCTCACCGTAATGCTTGATGACTTGTTGGTCTAAGCTAGCGTCATTCATGAAGAGATAAGGGAGATAGCTGTCTTCAGACTTCGCTGCTGCTTCAACTTCGTCGGTTAATGACCGGATAGCTTCATGTGCTGCCACATCATCGTCCGAAAACCACCAACCAAGGTCAGTATGAAACCAACTTTGGGGTACTGGCTTCAGACCCAAAGCGTTACCTCCCCTTTGGTTACCTTCACAACAACGTAAGTAATTGCTCAATCTAGTAGGTGTTTCGCGTAGAAAATTGAAGTTCATCTTACCTTCATGAACAGCTCGCGCAGATACACCTTGGAGTGTAAATATTCCCGTTCCAGCAGTGATCTCTTTCATTTTGTTTACAGAAGACGAACTTGCGAAAATCTTTCTTATTGCACTATACATCGATGAACTAGGGACGAAGCTTGTTGTAGTCCACTCAACTCTTCAAAGCGATTAGCATTGTCTTTTGGAAAGAGCAACAATAGTCTCACCGTGGAATGCTTGGGATAGGATATTCGCTCATTAAATTATGCAACGTTCTGAGACTGGTTGTATCCATGGTTGTGGCCCAAGAGCTTTCAATGCGATAAAATGGATCAAATGCTGCGGGTTTTACATCTGGCTTCAAATATACTAGACTTAGAACAACACCGAAAGTTGTATTGGTAACATAGGCATTCATATTGAATTGGGCGTAAGGGTCTTTTTCTGGGTTTGTTTGGAATTCTGCCAATGCGTCAAGCACGTCTGGCAAAGCCTCAAAGGGGTAGCCTTTTGTACCACCCCAGACGTCAAAGATAGGAAACGTTCGAAGTTTGAAGTTCGTAATGATACCTTATGGAGGTCAGAAGGTTTTGAGTGATGGGATGGATGGGTATTCATACCGAAATTGTTGCTTCCACCTTTCAAAGCCCAAAATAAATCTGAATTAGAATCTGCATTTGCATTGACAACAGATCCATCTGCGAGAACCACCTAGTAGAAAGTCAGTCATAAGCTAGGAATCTTGAGGATGCATATTACCTCGAAGTTGACCACGTTGTCGCATACAAGGCCGTACAAATCGGAGAGATATGAGAGACCACCTATCGATGTCAATAACAATCTAGGTTGAGGAGTGAATCTCCAAGTAGCAACCGGACTTACAACCAAGTATGAGGCCACCTACACCGGCAGACATAACTCTGCCACCTGCAATGGTAACCCCTAAAGGATCAAGTGCAGTGTAAACGTCGCCCCATCTTTGCCCTGCCCCGACGTTAATCACTGCATTCTCAGCATCGTACTGGGTTCCTCCGAACTTCGACATATCAATTAATACACCTTTGTCGATATTTGCAGCTTTTGACACCGGCATGTGGCCCCCAGAGCGAACTGCAAAACTTGAATTGGCTTCAACAAGAATCGGAAGAGCTGTTTGAAGCTCTCCCACAGTAGTGGGTTGAAAGATACAAGTCGGAGATCCCCATGCTGTTTGTGACCTATAATGTGGTAAGACAGTGCTATAATGTCCTAAGATCACTTTTGAAACTCACCAGTTTTCGGTCGCTAGTGCGTCGTACCTAGTGTCGGTTGGATAAATCGTCACATTATTGAAGATGCTACCAAGTGCTTGGCAGGCGGTTACATCGGATCCCATCATAGAATTGGGGGAGAAAAAATCCAAGAAACCTTGGAGAAACCCAAATTGCGACATTCTAGGATGCCTTGCTGGATATGAATGAACTAGCTATGACCTTCGCGCTGCTGATAGACTGACCAAAATCGTCTTAGTTGATATTGTGTAGAACTTGGATGGCCCTGAGAAGGTGAAAGAGAATAGGATAGGAAATGGATATGCGTTTGTCCCCAAGGGATTATCAGGTACCTATGTACCTACCTAAGCAGCCAAGACATTCGTTGGTACACACACCGGGAAACGTAATTGATGATTGGTTTGTTCTCGAAGGGATGGACGCATCCTCCGAGGCAACCGTATTGCCCCTTTATCTGTCAGTCTCTGCCACTCGACTGCATTGTGTAACTCGAATGATGCAACCTTCTCCCTTTTTGCCAAGAACCAGAATACGGTTGGATGGGGAAATGGATTGCGATATGTAACATTTATGTTCTTCAACTTGTTTAGGTACCTATGTGACTATTGGTACTACTTAGGTAGGTAAGTAAGCGAAGACGATACTCTACAAATGCATCTCAGCCTACAGATAGGCGCATATTTTCATGCTGGGATAATGCAACTTTCTTTGGACATATGGAGCTACCTGGAAAGGTTGGCTACCTATTCGCTGATATCTCCTACTACTGGCGCTGACGTGACACGTACTCACGGACTGCAGCCGACGATTGTTTATCAACGCAATCTTTGGGCATCTCATTACGAGATATGAGACTCTGGCACATAGACGTCAATTTATACTTCATCAACGAAAGTTGGTTTATATAGACCACCCACCATAACTACGTGAACATACGTGAATTTCTTTTCTTCATTGGCTCGAAAGATTCATTACAATAATCTAGCTGGAAACCAAGCAACAAATAAAGTCAATATGAGTGACACACAAGGAAACCAGCGAAGGTGGTACGACTGTCTTCCATCTTCCTGGGTCCCCTATATGGAAATGTGCCATATCAGTACACCAGCACCCATATTTCTCATATACTTCCCTCATATTTACGGTGCTATCTGTGCGGCAGCCATCGAGTATCAGCCCCTATCTAAGACGCTATACACATGTGCTGTTCTTCTTGGGGGCACAGTATTCTTTTCCAACGCAGCCCATGCTTGGAACGATATCATCGACGCTCCAATAGACAGATTGATACCTCGCACGGCAAATCGACCAATTCCTCGTGGAGCAATACGGCCTCGGGATGCATTTACCTTTGCAGGGATAAATGCAGTTGGTGCAGCGGCCTTCTTGTTACTCCTGCCGAGAGAAACGGCTTTATGTACGGTGCCTACGATCGTGGGAACCTTATACTATCCCTGGGCAAAGCGCCATACATACTTTGCCCAAGTGGTGTTGGGATACTGTCTGTCTTGGGGATGCATGGTTGGTGCATCTGCTATGGATATGAGTAAGCCTTGGACTGATAATTCTGTCTTGTGTATATTTCTGGCCTGCATTCTTTGGACAGTCATATACGATACGATATACAGTCACATGGATCTTCAAGAGGATATTAGGGTGGGAGTCAAAAGTATGGCAGTCCTCTTACAAAATGGGACTAAAGCGGTTTTATGGATTCTACTCGGCTGTATGCTAGTATTGCTTGTCGTCGCTGGCGTTTCGTCGGATATGAGCATCCAATATGTTGCAATCGCAGTGGGTGGATGCCTGACCTCTCAAGCACTTATGATATATATGGTCGATCTTACGGTTCCGGAAAGTTGTTGGTGGTGGTTTGCAAACGGCTTTTGGATTACTGGGACGTCCGTCGCATTCAGCCTGCTCTACGAGTATCTGCTTCGATTATCTCAAGGATGAGGTGACGCAGTAATGAGTTTATCAAGCCTGTATTTGTAGATAAACTAGCATGCGCTATCAACTAAATCATGATCAATGAGGCTGGCTCTGTGGAAGTAGTGGGAGCTACGGCTAAGGTATCATCCGCTCTACAATTTCTTAGTATCCGCCCAACGCCTCTGAAAAATCGACGCCTTCATTTTTCTGCAGGCTAATTCCCAATCTGATGACCAAGCGGGATAGAATGGCGGATAGCCCAACAACCCTCCTAGCCACCTCCCAACTACAATGCCTAAGGTGACTGATATCGTCCTACCAAACGGCATCCAGTCCGGAAAGGAGAGATAAGATCCACCGGCATCGAAAGTCTATAATGTTAGTTTCAGCTTGGCATCATGGGCGAGATTACACAGTCTTACACTCAAAACCTGTATTATATTGGGGTTTTGGCCGTTCAGGATCAGTTTTTGTTGATATAGGTACCAATTTTCAAAGAACAATAGATCTAGACTGAAGACTTCCGAAGTCTTCTCTCCCGATATGAGGAACTTGAGCGTTTTGGATGTTGAGGGATCCTCTGCTGGTACAGGATACGAGCGATGGTTGACTCCAGGACGTACGCCAAACTCGCCCTCGCTTGGAACCATGAACCATGATTTTCCTGCATGTTCAAATCCCAGTCGGCCCTCAAGAACCTGAATGTATTCCACTTGATGTTGGTGGAAATGCATTGGCGGCTTTCTTGAAATGAGCGTTGGGAACATTGGATGGTCTAAGTGAAAGGTTGCTTCTAGGGCAAAGGCCCGCAAGGGATGGCTGATTACCCGCGTCGAAAGAGCTCCATCGAAGCTTGGACGCACATATAATGGTGAGCAAGGGATTACCGAGGCAAATCCGGGGCTTTCTCGTAACATACACTGTAATGACTTGGTCTGAATCTGTATACACCATAGATCCGGCCATCTTGACAAGTTGGGCCTTCTCTTCACCCTCAAACTCAGAAGGGAGAGGGACGGGGTAGTTCCGAGTCAGATGGGAGGCAAGAAACTAGCTTGGGGGATGAACAAACCTCGGGAACGATCCGGAGCTGATTTGTACCTTACATGTAGGCTAGAGGCACAGCATCATGTGAAGTTACACAAGATGTGATAGAAATATATTTGTCATGTGCGTGTTGATCCTTGTGTTGTATCTATGTGACGATTGAGGAAGCTCTGAAAACGGAGGTATATTTGAGGCTGTGGTGAAAATACCGGATACTCTTACCCAAATTTTGATACGCAGTGAATACGACATCCCGACTTGGCACTGATGCGTTACATTCTAATAAACCTTTCTGTAGGCCAGGTACATATCTAATGTCGGCCCATCATGCAACCCTACGCTATCCAATTGAATTGTCTAGACTCGCATCGAATTTAGTACGACCTCACATTCCGAGTGAAACATGCGGCAGGCTGAGAAGTAGCATCCATCCGCATCCGAAGAACATCTGAAAAGACGTAAAGTCGGTCTGAGGCGTAGATATGATGCTAGAGACGGGCTACGCAATGATACGGACCACGCGCCATGAAGTCATGCATTTTACAAGGATGTATTGCGAAAAATGAAGTGGCCAGTAGGTTGTAAGATTGACAAGCTGATAGTTGCTACATCTTCAAGAATTCTATTACAGAGCTTCTAGGTTAAGCTAATCACATACAGAGGCACCCATATTATCATGGAAAGTATTTTATATAGTACCCAACTCCATACGACTTAGCCAAGTACGGTCGCAGCCATATACCTAAATAGGTAAATAGCCACATCCAGCGTGGAGAAAGTCCTACGCGGCGGCAGCGCGAAGTTCGATATCGGAATCGTTAATGCTGTAAAATCCATGGCCTTGACCCCCCGATCCGCTGGTGAAATAAGTCTTCTTCTGCTTACTATCCCCCGACATCTGGCTGTTCTCATGCGAACCCCGAATTGACGATAACTTCTGGGAAGTCTTTATTCGTAGTTGCTGAAGAGCTGGAAGTGATGTCCCAATCAGTGCGACCGTTGGCTCGACTACAGAAGGGACCCAGAACGTAACTCCATAAGACTCGAATTGCGTGGGGACGAATCTAGACATCAAATAATTGAACCCTGAGAAAGAATATTAGCAGCGTAAACCCGAGACATGATTCAAACCTACATTCTAGATGCTGTGGGACGTGGTGCCAAGTTTCTTTGACTTGTACAGCCAATTTGTATGCTGCTGCGATACTCGCGCTTGAAAAGGGGTATCAGCATTGGAAACTTACAGTCTGATAGAATCATCTTACCCTGCGCCCAAAACAAATATGATAACTAGACCAATTCGCTTCTTTAGGGGAAGCTGGAGTTTGGTGACCCAGAATATCGGGATCACGAGTAGAATGGTATCAAAAGCTAGACTAGCACTGAATAGTGCTGTCTGCATATTCGCATAGTATACATCGTGGCAAAACTGGGTATGTTGTAGTGGATACTGAGCGTTCTGAATCGGTGTGCAGACGAAACCAGGCATTATTGAGAAGATAATTACATAGACTCCTTGAAAGCCTAGTAATACATCGAGTAGAATGTCTCGGTATCTGCTGCTTTTCGAGAACACGCGCCTATACAGCAAGATGATAGACACGCGCACTGATGCTGACATGGCTGGATAGAGAAACAGCGCGGCAATGATGCACTACCAAGTAATGGATTGATTAGTAACTCCAGAAGTCTTATATGCATCGTTCTGAAAGCAGATAGTCCAGGTGAGAATAGGATAACATACCTGGTACCATTTTCCATATTCAGCAACTGTGATTTCCCATAATGGCTTTCCAATTCCTGTATCTAAATTGGAATATGCAGCTAAGGCAATCCATGCTATGTATAATATCTGTAGGTAGTGAATTGAGCAAACGGATATCGTGGTAGTTGGAGGCGCATTACGTACTATTGCTGGGATGATGGCGTAGTCATCAGGCCCCAACGTCCGAGAAGAAAAGCGCGTGGTAAGGCGTACTAAAGCGACGAGAGTGGTAAGAATTCCCATTACTATAGACGCAATAGCAATTGAGTATTTTTTATGGGCATTGTTAATCTCCGTTGGAGGAGGAATCAAATCCTCCAAAGGTGTACTGAGATTCAAGCCGTAGAACGAAGACATGATAGGACTGCGTGTGCGAAGGGGGACGCGCAACCCTGGGAGAAGAGTTGAAAGAACTCAGTATATGTCAATCAGCTCAAAAGATTTTAAGCCTCTAGAATGCATCTGAGAAGAGATAAATGAACAATGCCTACGCGCATGTTTCACTTGAGACATCTGGATGGCGATATCGACTGGCTTCTTGAATCACGAGCATGAACCAGGCAGTAGGTAGGGCTCACATAAAGATGTTCAGCCCGAATGCGACCTATATTCTACGGCAAATTCTTGGCTCGTCATACATTGGCTTCTTGGAAACTTGACTGGCTGTAACTCGCAGACTTGGGGTAGGATAGTGAGTGGTGGCAACAAATTGGGGGCGGTATGCCCTGATGCTCGAGTTGTATTTCCTGTGGCAGTGCTTATCCTTGTAGCCTTGGTAGGCTTACTGAAAATCCTGACAGCCAACAGGACTTCCGGCGTAGGTGGTAAGACGCATATTAGGTGGTCAGCTTTGCACCTACCTGGAAAGCTTGGCGACTGGTTCTTATAGCAGCGAGGCGTACGGGTCGGCCCGTTGATGCATGCATGATAGTTCTCATGTCTCCGCACTTGAAAGTGACATTGCTGTTTAAAAAGTTTCTATTTTTCTTTCTCGATCTTTAAGTGCTACAGCATGGAAGTAGTATTTTCTTCTAAAGCTCACTTGGTGTTGCGTATAGGGGCTCAGTGGTCCCATTGCGGTGATCACCTCAGGTTCTACATACTACCTAGGTGCATAGTAGCTGTAATTATTCAGAAGTAGATTGAATGCAACCACCTTTCGAGTCTTGTTTGTGTTGGTAATCAATGAACGATGGAGGGTACTTTTGAATCAAATAGCCCTATGTCTAAATTTATCATTTTCGTTGGTTGATTTCAATCTGCTAGGTTTATTCCATTCGGTACCCAATCACTAATACTACTCTAACAGGTGTTTTCTCCATGCGCCAGTGGATCACTCTTCTGTTGGTGCGATGATAGTACCTTACCTGCCTCCCTTATCAGTTTCTGATATCTTTTATGATATCCTCAGCTCCGGCAAACGAAAATTCAGCCATGGTTTCCTTCCAGAGCTGGTCCCTTATACGCTCCCCTTCGGCGGTGTAGATGATTGGTGCCATCCTAAAAGAATTCCCTGTTAGATATTCGAAACTAAGATCGTCGGGAGTTTCGTATTACTCACGGTTTCACTTTCTGGAAGTTTAGGTACTGTCCATGTGTCTCCTCACCATGCTTTACCGCCGCATCTGTGATCATTCGGGCGCCCACAGTAGATGTGTACCCTATTCGTCGTCTGAAAACCTCTGCAAGTTTTCCCGAGAACGTTTGGGCAGTATCCCGACTGATTTGCGAGTCATGTACCATACCCGGCGTTGATGCATTGATAATAGCTACAGTTGGTGGTACACGCTTTGCTAATTCAACCAGGAAAAACTGACCAAGAAGTTTCGACACAAATGTGCGTTCTACCATGTCCATCTTTCCAGGCCGGTCGAAAGAAGGGAGCAAGGGAACCTCGTTTCGCTCCTTGAACTTAGCCCAAGCAGAGGCATCAGAAGACACGATGGTGATTCGGCTCGGCCCTTGTTGTTCGGGTAGTTTGGATTTGATAACGGGAAGCAGGAGAATAGCCAAGAGTGCCATGGATAGATAGTTAACCTATTAAAATGCATCAGCTTTGCATACAATCAGTAGACCTTCCATACCTGTATTGTCTCTTCATGGCCGGTGTTTGGGTTTGGCTTTGGACTTGTGGTCATGATCCCGATGTTGAGTATCACAATATCCAGACGGTCGAGTGTCTTTGTCTTCTCCACAAAGGAGAGAACAGAATCATATGACGAATGGTCTAAATGCCAGACCACAATTGCGCCTTCCTTTAAATTCCTCCCTTTTGATAGATCGGCGAGTGCAGTTTGACCTTTGGCTTCGCTGCGGACTGCGAGAACGAGTTTGCTCAAGCCCAGGTCCAAGAGCCGACGACTACATTCTAAGCCAACTCCAACGTTAGAGCCAGTGACAATCGCTGTTTTACCTTCGAGGTTGACCCCTTGAACAACTTCCGGAGTTTGAGTAAGCTGGCGTTGAAAGAAGTTCAGCATGCTGCCCTCCTTCTCGGGGGAGACATCAAATGACTTTGCCATTTTTGTTGCGGAGATATGTTGGAGCGATGATGGAAGCTAGAGAATTCCAGGGTCTTCAAACCGTAAGGCGATGAATTGTGGTGCTGCGACAAAGGAGCGAGATATCAATGCACGATCGAATTTGAACCAATTAGTACACTAACCGCGCGCCCGTCCTCATGAGAAATTGTCTTACTAATCTAGCAACGCGTTTTTGGGGATTTAATATATTCAAATGCCCGAGAGATTGAGCCGTAAGCATGTATGCACATATGCACATATGATTGGTCGTTGTTGATGTAGTTGGTTGTAGATGAAAACGCAACCTCCTCGGCAGTGTAACATGCCAAGGTGCATGTAGCCTACCAGCCCACCTCCTACGTACCTCTACCTACGTAGGTACATTTGATCCAAGTCCTTGCTTTCGCATCAAACAGAAGACCGAGATGATTCTTTCACGATCCCTGGATATTGTAGTAATGTTGGAAACACCACGGCAAAACATGAGGTTGAAGGCAATATTAATTTTAAATCCCCTTAATAAACCCAGTCTTCAATCACCAACATTAATGTCATTTATCCAAACTTCCATGTGCCCCTATATTACACAATCATGAAACTCTACCATTATATCATTGTAGTAGCAATCTCGTCCTATGCTATTGCTGAAGCAGTTCATAAAGCTCACCAGAGAAATATTTGGAACGCCAATGACACTTCCTCTCTTGAGTCATTATACCATACACTTGGTCTTTCAGATGCCGAGACGCAAGATGTTCGAGACAGATTCACTCGAGCTACACCTGCCGACGGAAATATCAACGTCGCCTGCGTCATTGCTCAATGTGTTATGGGAGAAGGGATTGTAGATACTTCCCCGTTGAATCAGACAGTGGTGGACGAAAATTGGTGAATCGAGATCCAGCCCGTCGATTCTGCTCTCGAATTAACTGGCTTCTTAGGTCTTTATCTTGTGTTGCGGAGCCACACTGTATCATCCAACCGGCGGAAGCAACCGATGTGTCGAAATCGATTCAAATTATAAACTTCTTTCAAGTAAAATTTGCCATCCGCAGCGGAGGTCATTCACCTAATCTAGGATGGTCAAGCGTTGGAAATGATGGGATTCTCCTTGATTTATCAAAGATGAACCAAATAAGTCTATCTAACGATGGCAAGTCAGTGAAAGTTGGGGCGGGTGCCCGTTGGGGTGAGGTTGTGGCGGCGTTAGATCCTCACGGTACGACAGTTGTTGCAGGTCGAGACCCGAGTGTAGGAGTATCCGGCCTCATCCTTGGTGGTATTAATTATCTCCCATACCCCGTATAAAGCTATCTCCTAAACTTTCTCAGGTGGTTACTCTCATATATCACCAGAATTCGGTCTGGCAGCAGATAATGTGAAAAACTTTGAGGTAAGATCTCTCGCGACAAGCGCATTGCTTATATGGTTTGGCTCTAATGTGGTTGTAGATTGTTCTAGCTAATGGAACCATCGCTAATGCTAATGCTGACCTTAACTGCGATCTCTTTTGGGCGCTTAAAGGCGGAGGACCAAATTTTGGCATAGTAACTCATCTCGTTCTCTTTACATTGCCCGTGTATGAGATTTGGCTCCAGTTGGCATTATACTCGCCTAACCAATCTTTCGACATTCTAGACGCTTTTGCTCGATGGCAAAGTGATCCATCTATTGATCCTAAGTCTAGCGTGGGTCTTGAAATAGGTCTAGACAGCGTTCTTCTTGGATTGGTATATTCAGGCCCCTCAGACCAACCGGATGCCTTCGCTCCGTTCTATGGCTTGACTCCATTGCAAGTCATAGTCCCACCTATTAACACTACATTTAAATATCTCAATGACATATTGTCCAATGATACTTCGAAGGCGCCAGCACGGTATTTGAACCATTCGAGGACCCACTCAGAATATACCGCTTATGCTTCTACAGGCACGATTATAGAGCTGTTAGTTCAAGGATCGATGCTCAGCTTTATAAAGATGTTTATAAATTCTGGCGTGAAAAGGCGCTGGCGGTTCGCAACGATATAGGCGCTAATCAAACATTTGTGCTTCAACACGTGCCCAAAACTTTGGTAGAAGCTGGCATAGCAAAAGGCGGAAATTCCCTCGGTCTTCCTCAGGAGAGCCATCAGTGTGAGCGCAGATTAACATACATGATACTACATCCCGTAGGTTTACTGACCAAAATCCCATAGGGTGGACAACTATAGTTGATTGGGAACGCGAAGAAGACGATGACTTGGCACGTTCTGTCTCAATTGAAACAACACACCAATGGAATAAGCTCGGTGAAGAACGCGACCTAGATTTGCAATTCGTATACATGAACGATGCATCTCGAGATCAAAATCCAATTTCATCATATGGAGCCAAGAATGTAGGAAGGTTGAAACAGATCTCTCAGAAGTACGACGAAGGACAAATTTTCCAGACTCTGCAGAATGGCGGGTTCTTATTGTCACATATCATGTGATTGTGTTATTTCTGTCGACGGACTAAAGAGTGGGAAAAGACACAGACGTTTTATTAAGAAAAAGGGGGTTGCGGAGGGTACCTCTTAGGCGAGCATCAAGAGCTCGCCTGTAAGTCGCTCAACAAACATTAATGATAATATTTACAGCTATTTTCTTAGTTAATTGTTTATAAAGAATGACCTATGCGGCAAAAGCGACGAAGTTAAGGATAGGATGTGTGAGCGACAGTGCCTAGCGAAATCAATTTGGGTACTAGGTAGTCGATGAACCCCTATTTTGACTGACTGCACAGTCAAATACAGTGTTGTTATTACATGTCTCATTTCTTAGGTAGGCGGGGTAATGCACGGATTGCTTACCTCTTATACATTTCTTCATCCGCCGTCCGCCATCCGTTCTCCTTTCCTCAACCCTAATGTTGTCTACTGTGGAGAGTACAGCAGCATTGAATGTCGGGAGACCTTCCTGAGGCTTGCTATACTTTGTATAAGGTTGTTGGTTACTTGGAGAGATCATCTAGGCTTGCCATTGATCATACTCCGTGGAGGGCGGGACCTTGTTACGCACATTTTTACAGTTAAAAAACCTCGCCCCCTTCGATACTAATCAAATATCGATATAATCTCCTTATGTTGGAAAATCTGGTTATATGTGGTGGCATCTTTCGCACACCAACTAAGCGCATCCTGGGCTTCTTCAGATGGCCAGGCTCTCGCGAGGCTTATACGCCTTTTATTGAAGAGCTCTACTGCTACCCCATGCTCTAAATTATCAAATTCTTTCGTTTCTTCTCGACTATCAACTACCTCCTTAACGCTGCTTGGTAGCTTTCTACGTAAAGCACCAATGCCAATTCTCTATGTATTAGGAGAACTCGTTTACATCACTTTAATTGCTTGATCGATTAGTTGTTTAACAGCCTATGGCTTGCAGTGGCTTCCTCCTGCTAAGCTTGTCAAGAACTAAGGGCGACTATACCGAGGAAATAGACAGCAACTCATAAAACATAGAACGCAATAACATGACAGTTGACTAGTAAGGTAAATCTGAAGGAGCTGTAACTTACCTAAGTACCTTGTCATGGATTTTTGCACCTGAATTCTACCTAACTAGGTACATACGTGCATGTGATGTAAGGGCCTTTTGGTTACGCCTAGATTGGTTCCTTTGTATTCTGGGCATATTGAAAGCCAGAACAACAAATCAACGAGTAAATCATAGACCTTGCAAGATCCACAATATTTTTTTAGCTCAGGTTTTCGTACATTTACTATCTACCTATTCCCTGGTATTATTATCAAGCAAGTTCAGTAATCCGTTCTTCATTTAAGCGCGTTGGTGGCACAGAAACTAGGTCAGGAAATCACCACGTGTCTCCCACTATGTATATATGTCTCTATAATTCCGGTCTTAGCTAGAATATTTTCTTTCACAATAATCATTGATAGAGGATTAATCTGATATTACCAAAAAATCACCATCAGGTAAGTAGGTACCTACTATTCACACCAACATCCTCCATCACTTTCGTTGAAATTGACCTTGATCCCTACCCCTATCGTGCACAGATCTCTAATGCTTCTCATAGGCATCAAACTCAACAGCCATCATGTCTTCTACACCCGAGGCCGTCATCGCACAAATACAAGCTGCTAGCGCCGCTTATGCCGAGAAGAAACCCGGTGCACGCGAGCAACTCTTGAATCTCGGCTACGCCTTGGTTTCGAGTGTAGAACTTCCAAGTGAAGCGATCCAGCGAATGGGATGGGCCGAGGTCAGTTTAACTGGAGATATCAATTTATTGTCTATGCACGACTGCTAATGACGATGGTTTTTCGCAGCCTGCTAAAGCAGCCCACTGCCGGATCGCAGTCGAACTAAAACTTTTTGAACTTTTGAAAGAAAGCGGTGAACAAGGCATGACCGCAAAAGATTTGGCTACAAAGACAGGGGCTGATGAGGTTCTGCTAAGTAAGTTTCAAACACCTCTCGTGGACAAATTTCTCGTTATTGATGGTTACATAAGCACGCACTTTGAAGCACCTTGCGGCCACAAACGTCGTTGCCGAGACTGGCGATGATAAGTACATTGCGACACGCTTGAGCAACGCCTTTACCGAGCCTCGGTTTAGAGATGGTATCATATACACGTAAGTTCCGATTAGATCATCCCAATATATATAAGACTAACAGCTCATTAGATATGATGTGGCTGGTCCGTCGTTCCGTGGCTTGCCCGAGTACCTAAAGAAGATCAAGTACGCATTACCAACGATGCTAACTGACGGACCATTCCAAGCTGCCCATAAAACCGAGCTTCCCTTCTTCGCTTGGCTGGACCAAAACCCACCCTATCTTGAAGCATTCAACAGCTACATGGCTGCGTACCGTGCGGGAAAACCTTCATGGGTTGATCCGGGATTCTACCCAATATCCGAACGTTTAATAGAAGGGTTCGACGCTGGCTCTGGCGACGGTGTTATTCTTGTCGACGTAGGCGGTGGATTAGGACATGACCTACAGGAGCTCAAGGAGAAGCACCCTTCACTTCCTGGTAAACTCATACTGCAAGACCGATCTGAAGTCATCTCGACTGTCTCGGCCGGCGCGTTCCAAGCTACGGCCCATGACTTTTTCACACCTCAGCCAGTAAAAGATGCCCGCGCGTACTACCTTCACTCGGTGCTACATGATTGGGGTGATGATGACTGCGTCAAGATCCTGGAGCAGTTGAAGCCAGCGTTAAAGCCCGGCTACTCGAGGCTTCTTATCAACGAGATAATCGTCCCAGATCGAAACCCTACTTGGCCAGTTACCTCGATGGATCAGCTAGTTTTCGTCCTGGGCGCAATGGGGGAGCGCACGGAGAAACATTGGGAGAGTATACTGAAGCGGGCTGGCTTCAAGATTTCCCGGATCTATAATTATGAGATGGGATCAGAAAGCCTTATCGAAGCAGATTTAGCATAGATTGACTATAAATATTTGCGGCATTCGTAGTCCAGTCTATTGGAAATATCAAGGCTGGGGCCAAGAGTCACGCCATAGGTAGCATGAAACACGAATGCAACTCTACTATGCCATAATTATTTGTTAGCTGACACCGTCTTTCTTATTCATCGATGTTGATAAACTCCAGAAGGAAATCGATCCTAAATTCTACAGTTGACTAGAAAAGTTCTTGCTTGGAGCCATTCTTTTGAGATCTCTCCTAGCCTCTGATCACCTTGCCCACCACGTCATCAATGCTCTCTCGAGGCACTCCCAAGACATTATTCCAGAGCTTCTCTTCTTCTGCGAAGTTGTTTCCGTATCCTGGAATAAGGTTCGCAGCCAATAGCAATTTGTGTGATTTCATGAACTCCCCTTTTGCTAGCATTTCTTTGCCATATGTAACTTCTTCCTCTGTCGTGGTATAACAAACTGCGTACTTGACACCTTGACCCTTCTCGAGTCCGGATAGGATCTCATTCATCGATGTTTCCAGCGACGATACAAACACGTGCTGATTGCTGGTAATTTCAGGATTCCTGAGAACTCTGGTGACCGCTTTTGCGACATTTCCTTTCGTAGAAACGGAGAACGTAGCATTACCATCGTCCCAGATCGTAGCAGTGTGCTCCTTCAGGTCATAGCCCAAGAATCCCGTCATCAGCCCGCTATCGTCATCCCGTCAGAATTCTCCTTGACTAGGGCCGAATTTACTTACACGTCTAGGAAGATGCCAGTGTGAATTGCTGTCCAAGTTAGTCCAGTGCCTTCTTTGGCCTGGAGTTCGCTGTTCACTCTAGCTTTACCTCCCATCATGGGGAACATGGCTAGGGTTTTTGCGTTTCTTGTGTTGCTGCCAAAATCGGAAGATATAAATCTCTTGACGCCAGCCTTGACTGCCGCATTGATGAACTTGTCTTCCTGCCCGAATATCTGGAAGTTGGTAGTCATCACCACGGCATCTTGGCCTGTAAATGCCTTCTCCAAATCATCCTCGGGAAAGCTATCGTCCACCTTGACCAGATTGACGCCTTCTGTTGCTGTGGGGGAGGACTTGCGAGACACTACTGTGATCTCAAAATTCCCGTCTGCCTTGAGCTCTTCAACAACAGACGCTCCTAGGTTGGCCATTCCGCTCGTGGAAACCTTCGATTCTTAGGTTAGATAATACAATTGATAGAATGTAATCTGCAAGTCTTGTACTGACCCCAACTACAACAACTTTCTTCAGAGCCGCCATGATGATTTTTGGACTGCGATTGATACACAAATTAGGCAATTCAATTATCCAGCAACAATACTTTATAAAACTCAGGACGACGTGGTTAGCTAATTATACAAGAACAGTAGAAGTATTGCGGTGAATGATCGGAGGTCCGATACAGAAGCCAGTCAAACTTCCCCGGCTAGCCCGGCTTACCCTAGGGGTCTATGTACCTAAGCAGATCCGGAGAACCAATAGGCGCCGTGCATCCTGCGCCTCGTCACACTCTCGTCTTTACTGTCCAGTTAAATTGCCTAGATGTGCTCTCATGTGGCGGGCAACATACCTACTAAATATGGACATATCTTTCCAATCACACCGAACTTTTAAATGTGATCTCGTACCATGAACCCGATCATGATAGATGATTTGGCACCGGCCGTGCACCTTTGCTTCTTCAAAACCGTGGCATTATCAAATTAATGGGCATACATGTATGATACCTAATTTGTCATGCTTTTTCTCTTAATAAATTTTCGTGGATATGGGGGTTAGTCAAATCCAATAGTACCTCAGTACTCACTCAGGGGTTCAGGGGCTCAGGGGTATTTTTAGCGCTCAAGTTGATTACTAAGACAGATATGTCAATGATAGCGTCTATTTATAAGCACCTAGGTATTCAATGGGAACTTCCAAATTCTGTTCACTGTAATTATCTTGTAATTGTTTCTAGTCAAAGGAGCTATGGTTCATAGGTTTCAAAAGTTCGAAAACATGATTTCACTACGAAATGTATATCATGTGGTGTACCTATCGGATCATCATTCTACGAGCCTTCGACTAAAAGTGCGTTGTTGAGAAGTCCAAAAGAGGATTTAATCTAATAATATGTGAGAAGTAGTCTGATTAGGAGAGAAAGCCGGAAAGAATTTAGGATGGCACGTATAACCCGTTAAGATTCTGAGTCATAAAATATTAATCCTCACCAACGTATACTCCTATACACTCTCTTAACATGATAGACTTCAGCCACTTTATGGTAAAGTATATCCTCCATCAATAATCAAGTCCGCTCCTAAGTCAAATATTAGATTTGATACCAAATAGTCGGGGTACGACACTGACCAGTCATGTAGCTACTTGCGTCGCTAGCTACGAAAACGTATATCCCTTTTAATTCGGCTGGTTTGCAGAATCTACGTCCAGGAATCATCTCGTTCCACACACTTCTCCACTCTTGGGGGTGAACATCAAGCACTGTGAATCGGTTAGGAACATCACTACATCTCATATACGAGAGACGACCGTAGACTTACTTTCCGTGTCGATGAAACCCTAAAGTAATTCGAAGTTAGCATCAGAAGATATTGCAAGACACTTGAAATGATCAAAGCTAACGCACCGGTGAAATACTGTTAACTCTCGCAAAGTCAACCCACTCCACAGCCAACGACTTGCTGAGATGCACAAGCGCGGCTTTACTCGAGTTATAGGCCGCCTGCTTTTGAGGAATGTTGACAAGCGTTGCCGACACTGACGCGGTAAATATGATCGAACCTCGAAACGGCGCCCCATCAGCCTTCGACTGCTTCTCAAACACATGCGCCGCGGCCTGCGCGGCCCAGAATGCGCCGTTGACGTTTATGTCGAACATCTCTCGGAACTTGTCTTCGGGATAGTCTATCGCCGGCATGTTTTTAGATATGCCGGCGTTCGCCACCATGATGTCCAGGCGACCATCACCTAGCTCCTTGATGACCGTGTCTACGGTGGCCTCTATATCTGCAACGGAGCGCACGTTGCACTTGTACGCTTTCACTAGGCGGCCGTCATTGGCAGATGATATCTTCGCGGCGATCTCGTTGGCTTCCTCTGGCGGCGTACTCGAGTACGTTATCGCCACCTTCGCGCCGGCTTCACACAGTCCCCGCGCGACTTCAAGTCCAATACCTCGACACCCGCCAGTGATTATGGCGGTCTTGCCCGCGAGACTGAAGTGCGACAGCACCGGCGCTTCTGGATTAGGATGAGATGCAAGAACCATGATGACGTTTATTTGAATTGTACTAAAAGAGCAAGGAAGAAAGAAGGAAAAGGAAAAGAAAGATATTAAGGAAGTAAAAGGTCGATTTACACTTTGATTTAGAAGTGGTTGTGTAAAGAAGTCGTAACCGTCTTAGGGGGGATGGTGACGAGATAGAGTCTTGGCATGATAGAAGCGCTCGGTTTGCATTCGTGCGGAGACTTGGGATACATCAGACCGAGTGCTACACCGTTAAAGCTGTTCACATGCCTAGTTTTTTAGATCCTCTCCAATCAGGCGTCGTTAAACTTGCTAGCAAGTAGTGGGCATAGTGGAACTAGTTTGACTGATTTGGGGTTTCTCCTCATTGAGGTGGGTTTTTTTAATGGGCCGTGGATTACTTCATGGTCCCTATTTAAAGGGGGAATATTCTCGCGTGTGATCTAAAACTCAGTTCATGAGGAGACGAAGTGAACTCTAGCGTGTTATTTAAAAAGCTGCTTGTTTCTCCTGGTCCCTCATTCTATAGGCTGGTAGTTGCCTAGCTAGTATTAGTTCCCTCTAACCAACCTTAGGTATACAGCAGATTTATGATTGACAAAATCTGGGGAGCAACGGATATAGCCATAAGGTAGATAGGTGTCTACGGCGGTAAAATTTTGCTGCACAAGTTACACGATGTTCTTTTGTAAAGCCTCACGTAGCTGCTATTGATTATAAAGAAAGTGTTCCTGGTTGCTAGTCCAAGACATGTAAGGTAGGTACCTACCCTAGGTACCCTATTCCCTCATAGTACCCCCTGAATCATAATCTTCATAGTATTCGGCAGGCTTTTCCCGGCTAATTCGTAAGCTTCTGTCGCTTGTTCGAATTTGAATCGGTGAGTGATTAGACTACGAGCGTCAATCTTCCCGGAAGCAAGTAGATCTATGGCGGCGGGGAAGCACCCCGTCGTATAACAAATAGACCCCTTGACTTTCAAGCCTCTTAGGCAAGTCGACGAAATTGGGAATACGACGTTCTAGTAGTCGCTATTAGCATGAAAAAGAACATCACACGGCTGACTAGCGTACAACTTACATCTTTACCTAGCCCTGCTTGAACAAATGTCCCCCCTTGTCGAGTTGCAAAAACTCCAGCTTGAATACAAGGCTCGGCTCCGGTACACTCTAAGACAACATCTGCGCCGTCTCCAAGGGAAAATTCATCAACAATGTGCTGTGCTAGCTTTCGAGATGCGTCGACGGGGTTACTGGGGGGCACGGATGGCCGCTCAGGGATGAATACATGATCTGCCCCGAACGACTTCGCGCATGCTGCGCGCGATTCGGAGCTGTCAACTGCAACAACCTTCTTAGCTCCCTGTGCTTTCGCCACCGCCTGAGCCAGCAATCCAATGGGGCCGCAACCAAAAACCAGAACAGTCTGCCCGAGTCTCAACTCGGCGACCCTGCAGATCTCAACCGCCACGGCTGTCGGCTCAATAAGAGCGCCATCCTCAGCATTCATGTGGGTTGGGAGCGGGTAGCATAAGTCACCGGCGGTGACAAAATATTTCTGAAGAAGACCATCCCGACCAAGTACTCCTGCGAGGGAGGTGTGGGTGCACAGGTTGTAAGCACCAGACCGGCAGGAGTCACATCTATAGAAGCAGATTAATATATTGATATATCCCTTCGAGCTGTTTCCAAGAAAGATACTTATAAACCTCACCTTCTACACGACTCTCCCGGTTCAACTGCGACCAGGTCTCCGACCTTGACATTCTTCACTTTCTTACCCACTTCAACAACTCGTCCTGCGCCCTCGTGCCCGAGTACAACAGGACTGTTGCCACCCCAGTCGCCGAGGTGCCCCTCATGCCAGAGATGAATGTCGCTCCCACATATTCCAGTCTGTTCTACGTGTATCTTCACATCGTACTCGTCTCGAAGCTGTGGAGTCTTCCGGCTCTCAAATGAGGCATTCCGAGCAGACTGGAGCACGAAGGCTGGGGTCTGGGTTCATTAGTTATGACTCAACTAGATGACGGGTTGGCTACCACTTACTGCTTCGGCCATCTTTTTGATATTAAAATCCGTGGAGCTTGATATATTGATGATTAGGTTCCTTGATGGAAGCCTCTGCGGCACGGAGGATTTAAAAGGGAGGGGATGGGCTCTCTGCCTTAGGATGCGGGGGAATTTGCGCCGCAGTATAGTGCAGATCGAAAATTGGTGACACCCAATAGGAATATCAAAGCCATCCTTAATGTGAGGAGTATCACCAAGTGTCCCGAGGTCTGCATGTGCTGTGAATCGGGCAAAAGGGAGCTCGAGTCGCTAAGCTCTTGAATAGAAGATCGGGATTATCGGATGAACTGGCATAACTCTCAAGAGTCGCTACAGCCAACAAGTAAGGAACCATGATATATTAGAGACCGGAGACTAGTATTACACAGGACGTTAAATACTAAGGTAACGACTAGACTATTTTTATACTATATAGGGGGTGGTATGATGGTATTTTAGGCGCTAGGCACCTTTTTAGATAGTTAATACGTGATGATAGCCAAACAGCTCTATTCCGAGACGCCGAGCCCACAATCTCTTCCGTCTCCCCATTACATCGTACTACATCACATTCTATATGCCTTGTAGCTGTTGTCGCCAGGCTTGTGGTACTCGGACAAGCCCTTGTTCCAACGGACGAGCTTCTCGGTAGATTCCATTGGCGTAGGCTTGCCCGCCTCGTACATGGAGTCGAGCCGCTCCAATGCTTCGTCATTTCCGTTGCGCCTCTTGCGCCATACTCTTCGGAGGGTAAATATGGTAGCAGCGATGAGGATTAGCCCACCACCGCCTCCGGCAATACCAGCCACGGCGACGGTTGGAAGGGGGCCAATCATCCCGCTGTTTGATGATGATGATGTCTGAGCTTGAGCGATAGTGCTCCCACTAGTATCCGCTGCTGCGCTCGGAGTGGAGGCGGCGGCGGCAGCGGCGTCTTGCTGGGAGAGCTGCGTCGGCTGGGCTGCTGCGGTGGAGGAGAGTGCGTTGTCAGTGCTAAGCACACTGCTAGTAGATGCCGGGAGATTGAGACTTGTAGCGATGGCGTCGGTAAGAGAGCTGGATGATTTGACAGATGTCGCGAGGGTGGTAGGGACTGAGGCGGGTGGTGTTGCGGTCGATGCGGCGGAAGTTGTTGTTGCGCCGCCGACTACGAACGTCGTGCTTGGCGTAGAGTTGGCAGTTGTCTCCGGTAAGGCAGGAGATGCGACAGTTGTACTGTCCGTAACGGCAGGGTTCAGTGCAACAGCCGTAGTCTGAGGCGCCGCCTGGGTTGCGGATGCTTTAGTTGCGGATGCTGCCGCAGCCGTAGTAGTAGAGGAGTCGCCATTCGAATTATTATTATCGTTCGAATTGTTGTTGTCGTTGTTTGAATTGCCATTATCCTTCGAACCGTTCGAATCGGCCGTTGCTGTTGCTTTAGCGGTTGAGGTTGAAGAAGCCCCAGCGTCGCCTGCGTTCGTCTCCTTCCCAGTTTCTGCTGCGGATGTCGTCGCTTGTGTCCCGTCGTTTGCATCATCGTTCGCATTATTAGTCCCGCCTAAAAGGCCACCAACCCCTCCCAAAGTATTGCCCAAGTCATTCAGAAGGCCAGCCATCGTGAAATAATAATATGAAAGAGGAGAACACCAGGTTCGAAGAAGGGTATATAGTGAAAGGAATGATGCTATCTCCGGGACTCTTACATCGACGGTTGTTTTTATTCAGGATTCCGGATGAGATTGAGAATACCTGAAGAAGTTTCTTTCCCGGTATCTGGAGAACGGGAACCCCATCATGGAAGTAGGAAATCCCAGGAACGCCGTGCGCCACCTGGCAACGGATAACCCGTCTGAGGGAGCTTGGACGAGGTTATTGATTCGGCATTTTGGCACAATCGCAGTTTCATCTTCGCAGACAAAACCACCCCTGACGTGATGTTCCGTGCCGAGAAGGGATTGATCTTCAACAGATCCGAAGAATTGATAACTAGCCATAGCTTAGGCCGCCGCTTGGCATTTGGGCGCCTGGGCGTCTTTGGTCCCTGCATAACCACCGCTAGGCGATCAAACGTAAGCAGCTATTTCCAGGGCCAATCGGTTACCTCCGAAGCGCCTGAATGGCTACAGAGATCTACCTGCTTCTCCAATGTGAAGCGCGACCCCTGGTGATCATGGGCATGCAACAAACAGTGACAAGATAATCGTCACCGTCCGATAATTGTTGTCGCGAAGTTCTCAATCGAACACAAACGTCGCGAGTTCAGCTGTCCTCGTAAGCCTTCATCAACATTGCTTGTATTCCTAGTTTCAGTATCATTATTTACGTTTGTGACCGCCACCGAATTCAATCAATCATTGTTAATGCTCATGGGTATCGATATCTTATTGTAATAGATGAGTTACAGTGACCATTTTAGAAAGATGAGACTGCTTTAAGCAGCATTCCCAACACTCGTTCTTCATGCTCTGCTGTTAATAAGCACGCGCTGTGAACCTACATGTCTTTCTTCTATGCGTGCAAGTGGTTCAGAACTCAGACACAAGAATAGAAACGAGAATGTCGGTCGACCGGGTCGTTGGACTATACCGATTACCACGTTTATGATGGAAAATGCGTAAATTACCAGGACGCCGGTTGCATTGATTCACCCTCAGATCAACCTAAGGCATGAGGGCAATCAACTAAACTGGAAAGGCTGGAAATTAAGCATTCTGGTTTGGCGATCCCAAGGATTGCTTGCGAGGGAGGGCTTAGCTCAGCGGCCTCAACTGTGCGCCGAGGGAGGGATCGGCCGGATGGAAGCTTCTAATTGAGATTTCTCATAGATTGATTCTCTGTTCTACTATGCAGATTCGTTGAGCTAGTGAAGCCGGCCATGCGTACATCACGCACTGGGGAATTCAGCATCTCGTCAGCTGTACTTTAAAGACACACTGGTAGTTAATATAGACTAACTAGGAAATCCTATTAACATATCCATCGACCTGCACACTCTTCATGCCTAACTCAACCAGCCTCCGCCATCGTGTTGCTTCGCCATTGTCCCATTAATGCGATACCGAGCTATTTCCCGATGAGTCGATGACTGCCTCCTTATCAAATGAAAGTCGCCGCCAAGACACCAACGTGTCTCAGCCTCCAGCAGATGGTAGGTAAACAAAGTTGTTGTTTCAACTGACCTCATAACTACCAGGTAAGAAATTCAGACAAGTCAAACGCCCTTGAGATGATCCGAAAGAAATCACCCATTTTTCATCGTTAAGGGGGTTGTCTCTAGAGTAAGACAAGACGGATATTCATAGCAAAGACCCAAAGCGATTAGAAGTCCGAGCGGCTTCAAACAATGTTTTCAATCGCCCCTCTGTACCATCCTGGTCACGATCAGCCATCATCCCATCAGGACTCTAATTCCCTTGGAGTCGAGTCTCGGTGACGTCATGAAGGCAGCGTGTCTAATTTCGACATCGTCAAGCTGGGTTTCGTACAGCTTCATCCGTGGACCGAGACGCCGGAAGATCAAGCCCGTTGCCATGAAGAGCTCCGCATATGCAAGGCTATCGTACTTAGTTTGATATAACTAGATGCATATGCAAGGTGGGTGTTCATGAAAGGAGTGACTCACTTTATACCAACGCACTGTCTACTTCCCTTAGAAAAGATTAACATATATTTTTCTAGCGTCCGATCAACCTTGCCCTCGGCGTCCAACCACCGATTAGGATCGAACTGCTCCGAGTTCGGAAATATTTTGGAATTGCGGTGGACCATCACAGAAGTCATGCCGACAGGAGTGCCCTGAGGAATAACATATTCCGACTTGGAGGCGGTCACAAAATCCGAAGGCTGATACAGCATAGGTCCATCTGGTGATATTCGTTGAAGGCGTGAGCTCAGCCCATATGAAAGGCGTAATCCTTCATTTATACAAGCACTGTAAAGTACTTATTAGTGTAGACTAATGGGGGAGACACAGGATAGGTAACTTATCAGGTAAGGAAGCTTCTCTAGGTCATTCCATGATGGCTGAGATGTTGGATTAGGAATAGCATTCTCAAGTTCCGACATCAAGGTCTTGTATACAGTACGATCATTCAAGAGGTAGAAAAATAGTACAGATAGGCCTTTGCATGTCCGTTAGTCATTGCGTATTAAAGGCGTAGGAGTTGAACTTACTCCAAGAAACCGTGTCGGTGCCTGCTCCAATGATGGATTGCAATTCTTGCCAAAGCCTAGTTAGAGTCTTTTCTTGATCTGGTAACTTGCTATCCAATATTCCGTCAAAGACTGTAGCTTGAGGACTATCTTTGGCCATTGGTTTGCCAACGTCTTTCTGGCTTATTATGTCACAGATCCGGGCCCGGACTTCCTGTCAATAGAATTAGACAGAACATATAGGTATTTATCCTATCGGGGTTTTTGGAGATATTTACATGTTGCCACTGCATATAGTGGCCAACAGCCGGGTTTAAAATCGTTATCCACGAACTTGGTAGGTATCAACTTAGCCAGGTTTCTCGACGAGAGATGGTACAAACAACTTACTTAGGAAGCGAAATCCCAAGAACAATTATGTAGGGGCAATATTTCGCATATTCCCCAACGAAAGACATCTCTCTCAGGGCGGCGCTATGGTCGCATCTAAATAAGCGGTTCTCGAGGAAGTTTTCGCTTTTCCCAAAACAATACGCTGTAATCACACTATAGCATATGGCGTAACGTTAGTATTTCTTTTTACCTAAGATTCCTAACTTATTTTGCAGCTCATCGCCACGAATATAGAAACAATGAGGGGGTCCTCTAATGCCCCGCCATGAAGGGAAATTAAGTGTGATGATGATTGTTGTTAGGTCGTTTGAAGGATCGGATGATAATGGATTATTCTTACTCCATAGAGAAGCAGTTGAATGCCTGGACAAGATCCAAAGGATTCTTATCTTCAACATAAGTGCATAGCTGTCGACCAAGCAACTCAACTTTCTCATGAATCATAGGTTCAATCTTCGATACGGATGTCTTGGAGAAGAACCGGTTTATCGTGCTGCGACGAAGACGGTGGAGGTCGTGATCTGTAGTACCAAAGCTGCTCTTTTCAGATCATTAGCAAAGTATCTACTATTTTATGAATAAGGTAGCGAATTAGTTACCATCCAAAGGCTATGCGAACTTGTTAACAATCATAATTCACTTAGAAACGAAAACATATATATTGTAACTCACCAGATTTGATTGGTATAGTGTTTATACTTGTCTCGACGAACAGATCCACCAGTATATAATGTAGCGATAAAGGCCGGGTCGTTACAGTGCAACTCTTCTGGGGAAATTCGTACAATGGGTCCGTATTTCCCATGCATTTCTTGAATCTGGAATGTGTACTGGCCTTTTTTGATGGCATCGTAGTAAAATTCATACAGCACTGTCGCAGCGGCGAGTTTAGGACCGGGAAATCCCGCAAGTGGGTGTAGAAGTAGACGGTATAGAACTAGAGTGATGAGATATACTACGACTACCACTCCTGCATATGCTAACATCGATGTCGATGACATGGCTGAAGATATATCGTAGAAAATTTACTAATCGGTGAGATCTTAGAAGTAGAATGAATGCAAGGTAGAAGAAGGAGGAGAAAGAGGAGGTACGAATAAAATGATGGAAGTGGCATTTTCGTGTGTAACTGATTAGATCAGGTCATTATGAGTGAATTGGACGACGCCTCCGACGTTGTAGGTGTAACTGACTAATACGATGCCCCTATACGCAGCTTACTTAATCAATCGCTCTTGTACACAACCCCCTATTATCCCCGGTTATGACCACCGGGTTTAGCACAATTATCTTAGAACCTTTGAAATATATCATCTCTATGGCGATAAAAGCTGATTTATTGTACAGGTTGATAACTTCCAGCGCTACAATTATACCTTGTATGTCTTAGTGCTGGTTGTACTCCATAGGATTTTTGGCTCTGCAAATGTTACTTTAATATGCTCGCAACTACGGGCGCATCCAACGATACTTCGATCATGTAACGACCGTCTCTAAGTACGCTATCGTGACTACAATTTCTTTATTGTCGGTTCATCATTAGAAATGAGACTACGAAGGAGTCGTGTCGCTTGCTTAGTCAGCATACCACTAAAGTCACCGCCTGAGGCAGTTAGCTGCGAGACCAATGAGGTGGTACCCAAATTAAATATAGGAAAAGTGATCTATAATAGGCAAGTATTTAAATAGGTAGATATCCAGTATATTATCAACTCTTGACATCAACTATTGACTCCATCTTATCTACTTACTTACTTAATGCCCATAGGAGCTATGTAGGTATTCTACAGGATCTGATAAGCGTGTGTGGGTTATGGAGTTGGTGTGAGAATATGCAAGCTGTTGACTGGGGGTAAGATGATTCATAATGATTCATACGGAATTACTTGTGACGATACTGCCTGGGTATCTATATGTTCTCAGAGGGGTTAGGAGCTATATTGCATAAGTAGTCCTTTGTTTCGTAGCTCTTTCTATTTCCTTGATATCGATGAATACCTTAGCCTATTCATGTCACTTGAACCATCGTACTTCTTTGTTCTCTGTGGGATCTGATCTACTAATCCGCTCCGCGATATGAAATACTAGAGATGAACAAGGACCGAACATTAACCTAGTTGGCCTCCAGTAGCAGTGCAACCTTGTCTCCACTCGAATCCATGGATAGCAGCGGTGCGCAAAAAGGGGCTTAGCGTGTTTGAAAGGAGAACGACGTCAAACAAGATCATTGTTTCCATTTAACGCGATGACCCAGCTACCATATCTCATAAAACAAAGGAAGAGGATCTTTCCGACGAGAGCTCCACAGCAAGCTACGACTACGAAATTGTCGATTCTTGATGCTTCAGTTGCGCGATTCGCACCATGCAGCGCAATCTGGCTTTATGACAGGACCGAAAAGGCCAATGCGCACGATCCTATCGTCTTCGAACGCCTAGAAACGGCGCTGAGCCGGACACTGGACGATTACTCACACTTTTCGGGCCAACTCCGATGGGCTTCCAAGGAGCACGTGGAGAATGATGTCAATCCACGCTATGGTCGTCCGATTGTCACATACGGCACACCAGACGATCCTGGGGTTGAGTTAGTCATCGCTGAGGACGCCCGGGACCTTAGCTCCATCGTGCCGAGTCCAAATGAAAGGTTGACGACGAAACAGATCTGGAATGCAACAAACTTTCCTCAGAATGATTTCCAGCCCGAAACAGAGCTTGCGCTCTCCGACTCGACACGCTTTGAGGGCCTGCCAGGCGTCGCTGTCCAGTTAACCGTCTTCAAATGCGGAGGATACGCTGTGAGCGTCAAGCTTGCGCACTGCCTCTCCGATGCTATGTGTCTCATGCAGTTTGCTCATGCATGGGCGGCGCAGTCACGACTCCTTTTCGAAGATGGCTGGGATACTACTAAAATCAACGGCGAAGAGCGTATAGTGCCATTATTCGACCCCAGGCAGTTAGACCAGTATGCCGACCTAACGACTGAACCAGATCCCGAAAAGATCAAGAAAGCAAGAGCCTTACCAATGCATCGATACGACTGGTGGGCTAAAGATGCTCCCGGCTATCCTTCCTGGGCCGAAGCATCGACGAATGGCACAAAGCCGCCAGCGGAGGAACTGGCCCACCTAGAACTAAGCCCTTCCACATTTCCCCCTTGGCCAACGTGGAATATGGCAGCTCCAGTAGAGCACGTACAGATCCGTTTCAAAGCTGAAGCTGTCGCCAATATGAAAAGAGCCGCCGAAACAAGCCTCCCCGAGCCTCTGAAGGGACAGCGCATCTCGCGCCTCGATTCTGCCTTGGCACATGTATGGATTTTAATCAACCGTGCACGTCAGCATGAAAATACGCAGGACGATGTGTACATGGATATTACTCTTGGGGTCCGTAGTCGAGTTGATCCGCTATTGCCAGATACTTTCGCAGGCTCTCCGATCCTATTAGGCTACATCGCTAAACCGGGCTTCGAGGCGAGTACTACGACTATCGGTGCAGTTGCTGGCTCGATACGAGAGATTATGTCTCGATTTACTCCCGATGCCGTGTCCGCTTATATCCACGATGCTGCTCATGAGGTTAGCCCTCAACGTTTATGGCAGGCTTTCCTTGGCTCAAGGCACACGCTCGTGACGTCTTGGGTTCGGGCTCGTGCTTACGAAGTTGACTTTTGCGCGACGCAAAAACTGGCTCGGTATGTGCAAGGAGTAATGCCCCGGATGGACGGATTAGTCCAAGTCATGGATATTGCGGACACTGGAGATTTCGACATTAGTATATGTCTGGAGAGGAAAACGATGCAGCGATTTCTTCAAGATCCTATGTTGAGTGTCTACGGAATCTGAGAGACAGATACTTGTAGGTATCTACCCCACCAATGGAATAGGAGTAGGTATTCCACCTATGAATATTAAGAGTAGAATTAGAAAAAGAAGTAGAAGGGAGAGGAACGATCGTATATATCAGTATTCTATAAGGCGCATAAACGATTAATATAGCGATCATGTTTGAATTTAGTTGATGTCTACCTAGGTAAGGTGACTTAGAACATACAGGTGATCCAATTTACGCTACCCCCTTTTCCCATTTCCTCATTGCCGGTATCGGACTTACCATATCCCCTATTATTTACGCCTGATCTACTCTAGCAAGCAGAACAGAGGGCTTTTAATCGCTTCTGGAGGCCCCATCGATGGACACAAAGCTAGGATCACCAGTCTTTATCATGTTCAAAATCCCCTCTAGCGTTGGACGCAAGCTCATCGTCCAGAAGTACCTGCATTACTAACATTGCCATTCCCTTAGCGCACTGAAGACAAACCTCGTGAGCTTCGTCTGTGCTCGCTGCTGCGGCGAAGCGAGGGTTGTGAAGTGCAACGTCCGGGGCCGTCGGGATGCCGAATGCGCCGTGGAAACTAGGCACGACTTGAGAAACGTTGCCCATATCAGTCGACGCCGTTACAGGTTTTTCTCTCCATAGAAGTACTTTCTCTCCTATTGCTGACATCTCACTCACGTATGTATTGCATAGAGATTTGTTTGCAATCATGTTCGAGTACGTCGGCGCACTGTGCATGTCAGATGAGAAAGGCTGAACGCCAAAATCATAGTTGTGTTACTTACGTGATGTAGTTTAACTCGCATCCCGTCGCCGTCGCAGCGGCTTCTATATTAGCCTTGACACGAGAAAGTAACTTGTCGGCCCCAGCGATAGTAGGACTCCGAACGTTCCAGTTCATACGCGTGTAGTCCGGAATGACGTTGGGTACTGTACCGCCGACCTCAATAACGGCATGGATTCGCTCATCTGGTTTGATTTGCTGTCGAAGTAGCCCGATACTGCTATATGCCGCCACGGCAGCGTCTAGAGCGTTGACGCCATTCCACGGCTCGTTGGCGGCGTGTGCGGTCTTGCCACGAAACTCAGTGTGGAATTTGTGACTTGCAATCATTTTCATTGCCGCCAAACCAGACCAGCCATTAGACTCATTGGAAAGTTGGTTTTTCGGCATTGGATGAGCCACTTGGATAATAAAAATTAGCAATTGCTCCTTTAAATAACTTAGGGGGTATGAGAAACTCGGCGTGCTCCGGTCGCAGGGTCTCCTTAACCAACCTGACTACCCAGGGAACCCGAATTGGAAAGACAAGGGGACAAAAAAAGAGGAAACTTTTGTGACACATACTGATAGCGGCGGAGGCATCATTGAACGCGCCGGCATCAATCAGTTTCGCTTTGCCGCCCCCACCCTCTTCGGCCGGGGTTCCGAGTAAGCGAAGCCGTCCGGAAGCACCACTCTGTTTCAAGGCTGCCGCAGCTCCGAGAAAAGTAGCAATGGACGAGGTGGCGATTAGATTATGCCCGCATGCGTGTCCGATCTGTGGCAAGGCATCATACTCAGCGCAGATAACGACGAGACGTCCGGAAGAGCCGGTTTCGGCTTCAAAACTTGTTGCCAAGCCGTAGGTGCTGCGCTTCACGTTGAATCCTCGGTCTTCAAGAAACTTGGTGATCGTAGTATGTGCGAACTCTTCTTCATATGCAGTCTCCGGGTGTTCGTGTAATGCTTGGTTGATGCCTTTCCTTAAATCTTGATTGGCATTGTCGATCGTTGATTTAACAGCTGATCGCAGTCTTTCCACATCAATAGTCCCCATGTTTCTTTATAAACCTTCACTTGGTGTATTAAGATTGAAACGAACTTGACACCGAACTGGAAATCACATTAATCTGTTGATCTAATTACCTGTTTGTACATCGTTCATTACGGCTTTGATCCGGCATGCGACGCTAACGATGGCAGACGATAGCATGAGGCCGATTGCTCAAAAACTGGCAGTGCGGGGTACTATAAGTGAGGTACGCTCTGGGAAAGATTGGCCGTTGCACAAGGAGAAAGGGGAGCGCCCCTCGAGACTTGTTTAGCTGCTAGTGTAGTACAGCCTTTATTGTGAATTGCTTCATATTTCGGATAATATGCCTACCTTCATATCGATTTCTCATAACAAAGGAAACGAACTCCAATTGTTGCGTAGGTAATCATTCGCCATGGGTCCACAATGATGGAAGCAATGATATGGCAGGATTAGATGCGGAGTAGGTAGCATAATCCATCGGCAGTATGTTCCTCTCGGTCCGTGAGTTCCTAGTTATGGCGATGGGAGGGGTGTTTCGAAGGATCATCGAAAGTTTCAGCATCAAAACATAAGGCAACTCTGGAAAACACGATTTAACGAGATCGAAAATGGCGCCCCCTTTCAGAGCTGATCATATTGGATCGTTGCTAAGGCCCCAGTCACTTCTCGAGGCTCGAAAATGTCTTTCATCTCCTTCTCAGATGTATTCACTGGAGATCCCACAATCAGTCAAGGATGCGGAGTTGCAAGCAATTAGAGACGTAGTTCAGGTACAGCTGGTGAAAGGCATCCGACCCATCACAGACGGTGAATATGCTCGCCATATCTACTACGGCGGATTCTTTGAAAAACTCTCTGGCTTCGAAGCCAGACCGGATCTCCCGATTCCGGATGCATTCCGGACTGACTTTCCAACAACCACGGGCCTTGCAAGGATGGGAGCAAAGACCCGGGCCGCAGTTATGTGCACCGGCAAAATTGAGTATAAGGAGTCTCCTTACCTTTCGGAATGGCTCGAACTCCGCGACAACCTAGCTAAAGAGCTATGGTCCCAGGCCAAATTCACCATTCCGGCACCAAATTATCAGCATATCCAACTCAAACCCGGGACTGCGTGGACGAAAGATTCGGGCTATACTTCAGACCAAGAGTACTTTGATGACCTCGCCAAATGCTATGCTGCTGAACTTCGAACGCTTTACGATGCTGGTCTCCGCAATATCCAAGTTGACGATCCACATCTCACATACTTCTGTTCTTCTCAATTCCTCGAAGGGTGCAAAAAGGACGGTACAGACACAGATGAACTCTTGGACCTCTATACGCGAACCCACAACCAACTTCTGGCAAACAAGCCGGCAGATTTACATGCTGGAATGCACCTTTGCCGAGGTAATATGTCTGGGTCTACGCATTGGGTGTCCGGCTCTTACGAGAAGATCGCCTACAAACTCTTCAACGAAACCGACTATCAGACCTACTATCTCGAGTTTGATGACCTGGAGCGGGCTGGTGGGTTTGAACCTCTGAGGTTCCTTCCTAAAGGCAAGAATGTGGTGCTAGGTCTTGTCTCTACTAAGACTCCAGAGCTAGAGGACCCGAGCACAATGAAAGAAAGGATCTACGCAGCAGCATCAGTGATTGCTAATGCTCAGGGGGTAAGTAAGGAGGAAGCGATGGAATATCTTGCAATCAGCCCTCAATGTGGATTTAGTAGCAGCAGCTTGGCTGGAGGCGTAGGAATGACCATAGAGACGATGTGGGCAAAACTACAACTGGTTCGAGATGTAGCACGGGATATCTGGGGTTGATTATGTCTCTATCCACATAGTTACGTGGCGATTACTTTGAATTTATTCATGGTACATTAATACCCGATGTCAAGAAAAGGAGTGCTCCGTGATGGATATCATACATAGAGTGAATGTTAGGTAGTAGTGTAGTATTAGTGAAGTATTAACGCTTGCCCTTCGAAGCACCCTATATATAATCTACCCTAATCTCACACTGTACCTAATCGGGGATAATCCACATTATCCCCTGACACCTGATTACCACACGGGAATGACCCTGAGGCGCAGTTGCACTAACGCCTGACTGCTGACTGCATTTTGGGCCTAGGTTGGTTGTCAACAAGGAAAGTGCTTTGTTTTGTGTAACCAACTGAAATATAGGTAAGCAAGGTTTGTTGGTCTTCCTCAAGCTCAATTACTCATCCTTTCATCTTCGACCGACTGCGCAGGATATTCTCACAAGTCTACGATAGCAATTGCGTCAGCTCGGCGGAGTAGGAAAAGGTCATTATATCTCTAAACTTTATATGGACCACACATAGCAGATGTTCAAACTTTTCCTGGCTGCGGCCGGCACGCTGTTGGTCACGTATCTCTACATGCGACTGAGATACGTGCGCGACAAGCAGTATGCACATATCCCACAGTTGCCAAATCACATCCTCTGGGGTCATCTCAAGGTTTTTGGTGAATTCATGAGTCGTGGAATACACGACCGACATCCAGGTATGCCACGGGACGAGTTTACTGGTAGCAACCTCGCTCGCAATGCTTTCCACTTTCAGCTATCACGGGATTAACAGCCAGATAGATAAAATCTTCGAAGAGATATGGGCATCTATAGGTCGTCCTCCTATCATGCTTGTAGACCTCCGGCCAATTAATCCTCCCATGGTCCTTGTGCCTGGCCACAGCATCGCCGAACAGATCTCCAAACCATCTAAGCTTTTCCCTCTCAGCACACCAAAATCTCCGACTTGGACTCATATGATTCCTATCATAGGAAAGTCATCAATTCTAGGTAGAGAGGTAAGCGTGAATGCTCTGTCGCTTATAGGCCTCACTAACAGCTGGTATTCCTAGGGCCAAGACTGGAAGGATCTCCGTAAAGTATATAATCCAGGCTTCACGACTCAACATTTGTGGAGTTTATTGCCCCTTATTCTCGAGAAGATGGAACCATTCTGGAATTACTTAGATCAGTTTGCTACTTCGGGAGAAGAGTTTTCTCTGGAAAAACTCATCTCTAATCTGACTTTTGATGTTATCGGTGCTGCCGTGATGGAAGTTCAGCTTAATGCACAACAACTAGACCGCTCAAAACAGGGCGAATTAATCCGATTGTTCGGGGAGCTTGTCCAGACATACAACGACGATAAGAACAACCTTCCATGGTGGATCGTCCCCTGGACTACAATGAAGCGAAATCAACTGGCTAGGCGTATTGATGTGCTAATAAAAGACATGATTCAGCAAAAGTATACACAGCTAAAAGAGGAAGCAGAAGGGAATAGATCGCGGAGCATTGTCGCGCTCAGTTTCCAGGATACAGAAGCACTAACGCCGCAGCTTCTATCAGAGACTTCAGACCAAGTAAGGAGTTTCTTGTTCGCGGGACACGACACAAATACCAGCATGTTGCAATGGGCGTTCTACGAGCTAAGCCGTACGCCCCGCGCCCTCAAGGCTGTGCGCGACGAACTCGACGAGGTTCTTGGGCCTCAAACTGATCCTCGTACGATATGCACTACACTGGCGCAGGAGGGCGAGCATCTTATGTCGCGCATGCACTACATCAATGCTGTCATTAAGGAGACGCTCCGCCTACATCCACCTGCCAGCACTGTTCGCATGGCGGATCCTGGAACAGGCTTTACGGTTCGCGCACCCACCGGCGAGGAGTACAATCTCGACGGGCTGATCATGTACTCGTGCCAGAGCATTATCCAGCGGGACCCAACTGTCTATGGGGACACGGCGGATGATTGGATACCGGAGCGATGGCTCGGCGAGGCGGCAAAAAACATTCCCGTGAGTGCGTGGCGGCCCTTCGAGAGGGGTCCAAGAAGTTGCATCGGGCTAGAGCTCGCGAATCTCGAATCGCGCATTATCATCGCCATCGTGGCTCGCAAGTACGACTTTATCAAGACGGGTTTAGGAGAAAGCGCTCTCGATAAGGAGGGCTTTCCTGTGTTGAATGACAAAGGGCAATATAAGGCCAAGTCAGAATTATATAATGTGAGTCAGGTTTGCACTTCCTCCACAATGCATAAGTGATTTTGTAAAGAACCCTGGCTGACACTTTAATTCAATTCGCATTGCTGCAGACTCGCAGGATGACGTCCAAGCCGGTAGATGGAACAATCATGAAGATTAAACTAGCGGCTTAGACAGGAACTAATCCGGTCGTGGCATGGTACAGCACAGATCGTCGTCGGAATTAGGAGAGGTAGGTATTGTCCTCCAATTGTAGCAGATATAACGACGCTAAAGTGTACGCATCCATTGGTAGTGAGAGCTATTAACTAGTAGTAGCATACCTATTCGAGTGTGCTTCCTAGCTTTATGAATGCCAAAATGTGCAGCCCCTATTATCTCAGGCGACCTGATAGGAGGTAGTGTCCCAGTAAGGTTGAAAGAAGGTTTGCAGGCCCGCGAGTCACGTCCAAGTTCACGGTATAGCAGAGAAAAGAGGAATGTTGGGATAATGGATTTTGTTATAGTGTGGAAAAAGACCTAGGAATTGAATTTCAGAGTGGGGTGTATGGTGGGGGTAGTGAAGGTCTCTGCGGCGCATAATCACTGGGAATCTAGAGCTATCATTGCGCTAAGGCGCTTCTTCCATTGGAGTGTAAGGGTCCCATGGTTCTGTAAAGTCGTCGATTGGGCTTAGATCTCAGCCGCAGCCCCCTCACCTTACGGCATGTAAATTTTCGGTGTGCACCAAGTTGATAAGAATTTACCTTCTTTTCATTCTAGCTATATTTCAAGGCAACTGCTTTTATATTGACAAGCAAATCATGGAAATGATCAATTCTTCGAGACAGCCTAACATCTCTTGCTCAATTTATGAAGAGATTAAGATGCATATTTGCCTTTATCAATCTGTTCATGATATACGGATATATGTTTAGTAAAAATGACTATTCAGCTGTGGGCAACAATATGGTAAAGATTCATACAAAACACAGGTTTACCCCTTATGTACTAGGTGATGATGAGGCTTGCTAAGGACTAAGGACCCTACGTCATTATTCGTACGCTGCCAAGTTTCTGCTTACCCGTTTCTAATGTTGAACCAAGACACTCGAGCAAACAATTGATCGTAATAATCACATATATAAAGTCGATTGGGTCTCATTACCTGGGCATACTTCAGAAATTTAAGGCTTTGGATGAAATACTGAATAAGTCACGACTGCAATAATGCCAGATTCCCTACAAGTAGCCCTTAAGAATACCAGCGATTCGGACCAAATCTACGCATATGTTACCGGGATAGCCCTCCAACATGGTGGCCAGCGATGCATCCTTAAGGCCGACGGACAAAGCCTCTATTTTCCGGAGAACCCGCCCGCCATCGGCTCGCCCCTGACGGAGGACTGCGCCATTCCCCTCGGGCCGCCGGGAAACACCGTTACGGCGACCATACCGCAGATGGCCGGTGGCAGGATATGGTTCTCGCGAGACGGCAAGCTCACGTTCCTGCTCAACCCCGGGCCGGCCCTGGTGGAGCCCAGCGTGCTGAACCCGAGCGACCCCAACGCGGACGTCGACTTCGGCTTCTGCGAGTTCACGCTCAACGACGCGCAGCTGTACGCGAACATCAGCTACGTGGACTTCGTGCCGCGCCTGCCGATTGCCATGTCCCTGGAGCAGGCGAGCGGCGAGACGCAAGCCGTCGCCGGCATGGCCCCGGACGGCGCGGACCGCCTCGCGGACGCGCTGCGCCGGCAAGCTGGCACGGACGGCCGGCCTTGGGACAAGCTCGTTGTCGAGCGCGGGGGCCGGGTCCTGCGGATCCTCAACGCGACGCACGGCGGCGCCGTCGGCGCCAGCTTCGACGGGTATTTCGAAGCGTACGTGGACCTAGTATGGGAGCACTTTCTCGCGAAGCAGGAGCGGGGCGAAGTCCTAAGGATCGACACGCAGGCCGCTCCCGGCATCCTAGAAGCCGAGTTCGATCGCGATTCCGGGGTCCGGATCGGGGAGGAGAAGTTCGGAAAGCCGACGACGGCGGATATCCTAGGGTGCAATAGCGGGCCGTTCGCGACGGGGCCGTCGCCGACGCGGAACGCGATCATCCCGCGCCTGGCGGCGGCGTTCGTGAGGTCGACGCTGCTGGAGACGGATGAGCATCCGTCGCATCCGCGTACGCTTTACCAGGTCGATCCGACGAACCACTATGCCCGCCTCGTGCATGAGCATAATGTTGATGGGAAGGGGTACGCATTCGCTTATGATGATGTGCAGCCGGATGGTGGCGATGACCAGTCGGGGAAGGTGAATGCTGGGGACCCGGTCCTTTTCACGGTAGCGGTTGGGGGCGCAGAGGCTCGATAGGGAACCGCTTTGAAATTTCTCTAGGAAGGGTATTTATAAGTGTTATTTGGTGTCTTGGTGGTGTATTGGACGTGGCGGGACAAGGAAGACCTCCTAGTTGAGTTGGCTCGTTGATTCTTTCTAGGGCATAATACCTAGCTTAATAGAATTACCTATATCTACCCAGGCACCTAGGTAACTACGTGCCATTAACACTTCATCGTTTCTGCCAAATAACGAACCTTTTGAAATGGGCAACGTTTACCAATTAAATGAAAGGATCCAAGTTGATTGCATACGAGGTCACTAAAGATTCTTACTTACCTACCTAAATAAACGTCTTAAATGGTACGTAGAGGGGATTTAGGAAACTGGATAAGAGAAGATTGGGAGACAATTGAGTAAGATGTTTAGAAAGATGGAAAACTAGGTACCAGACTGAGGAATCGAACGAAGAGATTTATGCTCTCGGCTTAACTCGGGGATTTTGTGCCACCAAGGGCGCCATGATTAGGTAGTATTTTAATCCTATCATACTATTTGCTTTCTTATGAATTTATCTCCCATCAAATATTTGTGTTCAAACTATTTTACATTCAGCGATGGATAGTATGACTGTGCTTTCGTCACTTAACCCTTACTGGCTGGTAGCTATCGCAGCGCTAGTCATCCTCCCAATGGCTATTGTCTATCACCAGAGGTCGAACTCACCTTGTAAGAGTTTTGTTACGAAACACCATGGTGTTTCCATCCATGAGACGCAAATTATCAAGAGCACTGTCTCTCACTATCGCCTTTTCCCAAAGAAACACGGATTCCTTTACCCCTACTTGGCTGTCGGCGTGCCTATACGATCCCCGAGCTCAAATTGGATATTCTCTGTTGATACCACTACATGGTGGAAACGGGGCTGGCTTCATGTGTCAGCCAAAGATCATTTACATAGAGGAAGTAATTACGAGACCCTATCTGAAAAGTTGGATTGCTATTTGAGACAGCAGGTAATTCAGCACATCAATTTTCCACCACTTGCCATATTCACCAGCCAACTTCATCAATAGGGATTGAACCCAGTGGCATTTCCTCACGTCTATCTACTTACCACGCCGTGCTTCCTTGCTTATCGGTTCAGTCCGGTATCATTTTGGTATCTCTATACACCAGATCTCCAGCTTCAATATGTCGTTGCCGAGGTCAACAATACCTTCGACGAGAGACGAATGTATTTGTTTCCAGCGCGCGACCACTCCGACGTATTCAAGCAGACCCTTGCCAAAGATTTTCACGTGTCTCCTTTCAATTCAAGAAAAGGGTCATATGCGCTCTGCACCTCTAATCCGGCCAACGAAGAAGACATATCAGTCTCTATTACCTTGCGGTCTTCAAAAGGACACCCCAAACTTATTGCTCGCTGGTGGTCTACGGCCTATGTGATAAACCCGTCTAATTATCCGACCAGACTTGCTCTATGGTTCCTCGCGCGCTGGTGCTGGACTGTGTTAATTACATGTGAGAATTCGCCTCCATTATGCTGATAAGTCTACTAAATAGAACGTACAGACCCTAGGATCGTATTCCAGGCAATGCTGCTGGCTCAGGTTCATAAGTTAAGCATATGGTATCGTCCAGAGCCACAGGGATCAACCATTCCACGACACGCAAATTCGTCCGAGTTATTACTAGAAACCATATTCAAGCAATATCTGGGACGGCTACTTCGATATTCGCCGAAGGAATTTAGTCCAGACTTATATTATTATGAGTCCATTCAACCCCCCTCTCCTACTTGCGGCAAGGATCACTCTCAAAAGCTGAACCTGCGTCACGTACAGTTGAAAATTCACACACCACAATTTTACCGCCAAATGACAACCTACGAAAAGTTGACAGATTACCTGTCATACACTTTACTTCATCCATATGAAGAAAATCGCACCGCTTGGTCTAATGACGCAATGCGATTAATTAAATCCTTACAGGAACTGGAATCCATAGAAGTGAACCAAAAACGCATGTCCCATGAACTTCTATCTATGAACCTACCCCTCAGAATTACGTGGAGGATATATAGGCATCTACGTACCACTACACCTTTGAAGGGGTCTTATCCCGAATTTGGCTTACCGAAAGCCCGTGATAATGGTCATTCCACCTTACGAACTAAACCCGTGTTGTCTGCTTCGGAGAGTTGGACTTGCTTTTTGGACGATTTCGTCTGCATTCATTGTACCAGGACGCTGCAGGTGCGATATATGATAGCTATACTGGGTCTTCAATGCAGAACAAAAGTAATGGGTATTATAGGAGGCGAGTAAAATGATAACTGAAGAAGGCTTTTATTCGAGCGAAGAATGCTCATGAGATAGTTACTATTCACATGCACGATGGCTAGATTAGTAGGATAATTGAGTCAATGCTGGTCTACGTGATAATGTTCCAAAGTATAGCCGTATCTGTAGGTTACCTAGAGGTGTGATCCCGTCTTACCTACCTACCTATGTACTTACATGTAAGCTAGCATGGTGTGGAGTGGATAGGTTGGTAGGTAGTTTAAAATTTCACTTAGGTTAATATTGTAGTCCTGGCAGCCTGGATATGAATATCCCGGAAGCCTTGCAGGCGCGGCAGTCTCGGTCAATAATAAACAGAAATGTAAGAACTAATTGGTGTGAATACAAACATGACGTATCGTGCTTTAATTAAAGAAAGGACAATATAATATGGCACTAGTACACTCTCTTGACAACTTACGTTTGTCACAGCCTCATATACTTAGGTAGGTAAATCATACGAAGGTTGTGGATTTGGACCATAGGGTAGAAGTGTCGATGGGCCAAGACCGTGCAAACCGAGGAATATCTCACACTGTATGCTGTTATCTTTAGGTAGTTACGTTCCCTGGGTTGTAGTCGATATCCACTAAAATAGAGTGAATAGATCACTGGTATTATGTCTTAGCCTTAGCTTATTGATTACGCACTGTGGCTGGAGGTGCGGCTCATCGTCCGCCGTCCATGCTCCAAACTTTTGGCCGGAACCTTTGTACCTGCCTAATAGTCAAGTTCTTCACGAAGGTCTAAGTTGTGAAACATAGGTACCTACGTAAGTTTCTTACCTGCATTAAGTAAATATATTAATTAGATTCTAAAGATAGGTTTAATATTCGACTCATGGCTTGAGGTATGTAGGTTTCACCTAATCGGCATATATGTAGGACCTAGCTATTATTACCAAGTACCTACGAAGTAGTGGGTACTGCTTCATGTTGATCCACGCCCTTGCTTTGTTTATATGCGGCTTTCACGGTCCCGATACCTTTTATTTTTAACGGTGTGTTTCACAAGAAGGTCTAGCATGTGATGTCGGATTCCGGTCAGGTCGATCGAATTATAGGTACATCTTATCCTTCGTTGTTACACAGGGCAACTTTTTGCGTCAGCTTAAGGGATGTGTAAAGACTTTTCGTACTAATATACTTGGATAGGTAAATACGCCAAAGAAACTGTGAAGTATGGGTAATAATATATACCAATCATCTTAGCCAATCAAGCGTTTCCTCCAGCTTATGCTTTCCTACGTAAGTGAATGATTGGATATATCGTCAATATTGCAGCCCCCATCATGAAGACTCCAGCAAAAACTTGCAGGCGCCACCAATCCCTCGAGCCAGACCTTAGGTCATAAATTCCCCCTGCGATCGGGCTGCCAATCAACATTCCTAAGCCAACCCAAATCCAATACATACCCGACCGAGCACCGATCACAGCCAAAGAAGGGCAGAAAAGAGGTAGGAACGCGCCCGGTAGTGCTACTAGAAACCCGGATACCATACCCCAGAAAATGGACCAGACGATAGTTCCCGCGATTGTATCGACCGCGATCCAGCAGAGTAGCAAGATAGAGCCAAGGACAAGTGAGACGGCGATGGTTTCGGTGGGCCCGAAGACTGCACCAGCTATACCTGCTATAATTCGACCAACTGCAGATGCCCCATTCACTATAGCAAGAAGGTTAAGGGCTAAGTTCGAACTGATGGAAGGGATCCTGATCTCGGTTAATAACGGCAAGTATAGCAGCGGAATGTAATACGCCGTAGCACTAAGCAACGATGCCACGCAAAGCATCATGTAAGGCAAGTCGGTGAACGCGGACACATCAAACAAGCGCCGGACTGTAGTCGGCTTTTGCTGGTGGCCGACTAGGATGAGATACGAGATCAAATATAGTGCTAGCATAACAAAACCGATGGTTCGAATAGTCCAGGCGAATCCTATCTGGGGTACAAGGTAGCGGAACATGATAGGGTAAATAATGCCGCCTGAAGTTATTTAGCAGTGAATTGAGTCAGTACCTATCTTTGGATATCTCTTACCAATGCTGCTGCCACATGCCATGAGGCCCATGGCCCTAGCTCTTGAGGCAAGATTTGGTAAGCATGCTGATGCTGCTGCTACGCTCGGCGTGAACGCAATACCAGCGCCAAGGCCAACGCAAATGGCCTGGGACAAGAAAAGCTGATAGTATTTGGTGGAGAGGCTTAGCATCATAAGGCCGAAGACCTGCAAGAGACTACCAGACAACACCAGCAACCGATACAGTCCATAATCGTAGAGCGGACCTGTGATGATTCCCCCAGACAGGGTAATGAAGGCACAGGTTGTCGAGATCCAAGATATGGTTGAGCTAGGCTGGCCTTGGAGAAGGGATTGCTCGTAATACGTTTGAAAGACACCGCAGGTAAGAAGGAGTCCCCTTGTATAAAATGTTTCATTAGACTGTGGACTCACACGATAAAACAACCGAATAGGCTTACCAAGTATTGAAAAAAATTATAAATGTACTCAATATCTGAAGCCATTGCCGAATAGTAAGTCGTGAAGCTGGGGCTTTTGGTCCGGATATTTCGGTAAGTAATGGACGATCATAAAAGCTTGACCTGCCCATGGAGGTTGATATTTTATTTTCAGAATGGTTGGAACTTGAGGTTAACATGATGTCGTCTGGAGCCATACTGAATAACGACGTTATAGTATATTATGGCTAATATGGCTTTATTGCAGTTTTGTCAAGCAAGGGGTGAGAGGATAAAGTTGAAGTTGAGACATGAATAGGTAGGTAGAGACAAGGGAGTGAGTATGGTATTTCTACTGGATTTGGGAAAAGTGAATATGGACGTACCTACCAAAATGTTAGTTACATATTCATGGATTTAGTGATATTGCCTAATCGGAACTAGTTGCGAGGTGCATAATATATATAAATTATACACTGCCCTCCCCCTTATGTACATCATAAGCCCTCTAATTCCGAGGTCGATAGGTAGGTAGGTACCTAGGTAGTATAATATTTCTGTAACCTCGGTTCCTTTTGCCTCCAGGAACTCTCTTTCTCTTTGTATTCAATGTTTACTTGCTAAGACACCCTATCCTCCTGTTCGAAAATCCAAAAGCACTTCGTTACCCGTGTTTCAGCCATGGCTTCCGCAAAAAGGTTTGAGGGTATCCCTCGTTTTCCAGACGATGTACCTATTGTACCCATACAAACTATCCCACTATCAGGTCTGCGTTCGGGCGAGGAGACCACGGCGAAGAAGATGCTAATGGCATGTCAAGAGCTCGGTTTCTTCATGCTTGACCTACAAGGAGATATGCTAGGTGCCTCGATCATTGAAGGGATTGACCAGCTATTTGATGTGAGCAAAGATATTTTAAACCTCCCTGAAGAGGTGAAGGCTCAGTATCTCCATGATATTCCTAAGAGCTTCCTTGGGTAATATAACCCCTGAAATTATCACGCCGATTTCATTTTAATGCCCACCCAGCTTTAAACCGCGTGGTGACGCCAGAACCGAGACGAACGAACCCGATCGATTCGAATGGTTTAACATTGGCCAAGACAGCCTGGTGGGAAATACAACACCGCAACCACTTCCGCACCTTGTACAATCTCACCTTGCCCTACTGAGATCTTTTCTGGAGCACGGTCAGAGTATCATTGGTATGATAAGCTCCATACTCGCGACCGAGCTTGGCCTCCCGCCTGATGCTTTCACGTCCATGCAAAGATCTTCTAAGCCCTCCGGTACGGTTGTACGGTTTATCAAAGCATTCGCGAGTTTAGATCTTGGAGATCTCCGCACAAGCATGATCCACCATACAGACTTTGGCACCGTCACCTTACTCGCCAATGTACTAGGCGGGCTGCAGATTCTCTCCCCGGGAAGAGACGCGGCGGACGAGACTGCCTGGCTTTGGGTACACCCGCGACCGGGTTGCTTAATTGTCAATCTAGGCGATGCGATGGTTCAATGGACAGGTGGACTACTACGTAGTAATGTGCATCGTATCAACCATGCACCTGGGTTGCAGCGTTTCGTTGATAGGTACAGTTTAGCCATCTTGGTAAGGCCAGAACGCGATGCAAGCATGAAAAGATTGATTGGTGAGGGCGAGAATAGTGACTTGACCGCCTGGGAATGGGAAGTTCGGAAGGCAATGGCCTTGAAGAGGGACAACGGTACCGAAGAGAGTAAGAAGAGCGCCTAGTCTTGCTACAAGGAAATATACCTAGATAGGCATTTCAATAAATAGGAACTTTCTTTCCAAGCATTTTAGCCCGGCTTCTTTTATCATGTCCAAGATTAAGTAGGCACCTAATGCAGTTTTGGAGAAATTCTTAACTGAAATAAGAGGAAGGAATACAACATATCTCCTCGCTGTCTTCTATTCTAAACCTGAAAATAAACCTCAATACAATATTACATGTAGGCAATTGCCCCGAAGACCCTCCAACCCTGTTAGATGTATTCATCTGACCCACCTTCCTCAAGATGAGTCAACTGGCCACTTTTTCCGTAGACGGAGAGGTCGTTGAGCTTAATGGCCTGCCGAGGCCGCGTCTCGGCGGACCCGATAGTGACAATTGCGCGCTGACTGTCGTTGCAGGGGTCGATAGTATGATTGTCACCAGTGCCGGTATGCATCTTAGACCTGCTGCTACCGTATTTCATGAATCCTGTTACCTTTCCATGGATGTGGCGAAACAGAGGATAGTTTGCAGGGAGATCCGCAACGAGCTGTGCTAAGTTACGTTCTATAATTGTACAAACGTAAACCCTGGGTAAAGCCCAGGTGAAGTCCGGGTCAAGGAATTCCTTGACAAAGGCAACCCTGACGATAGAAGCCGCAAAAACCCTGTTTGATATTTGTAAGTCCCGAGGCGAGGTAATATAGTGTTCGAACGATACCACGTACGACAGACCAGATCCAGTCAAGCCGAGAATAATGAGTTTCTTGCGAAGCTCCATCTGTAACCTACCAAAGAAATAAATAGGTGACAGAGCGTAGAAAATATCAGTGAAACTGAAAAGGGCTATATATCAGATGTGAGCTAATGACTCAGAGTCTGTGCCTGATAACTGTGACAAGTAAAGACTGACCGGTGCAGGTAATGATCATGACCACCAGTGTTTTCGGACTGGCCGTCGTTCCGGGTATGCCAGGTTTCCACAGTCTTTCGAGTGGACGTGCCTGGAGACCCCAAATCATTCCCTGAACGAAGCTCGCAATGGTCGTTAATGCCATCAGTCCGTAGATAACCCATTTTGAGCGTCGATAACTATCCCGGATAAGCGAAAGGATGAAGAAACAGATCGAAATCTTAACAGCCCAGATGTCGATAACTGCGAATAGAATTGTATACTCGCTTATTCTTTTGACATTTTCCTTTTGCTCGTCGGTGAGAAATTGTAGATGGCGACCAAAGCCCTCTTGAACCGAGACATACTCAAGTGCATTAGTAGTGAGATTCAACACCTTCGCCACCTGTCAGCATGGCGGTTGAACATATAATTGTATGACTAGAAATAAACGCACTAGAGCAAGAAGAATCAAGTAATTTTCGATTCCAAACTGGGCTCTCTTATTCCGTAGCCTATTAGCAATCCGCGTTCCCGTAGAAAGAACAATTAGGACGGTGAATACTGTGTCGGTGATTAACATCATCCGACCTCTGTTCTCGTCAACTAAGCTAGGGTCAAAATCGGCGCCTTCACTTGCCATGGTAGAAGTTGAGGTTGACACCTAGGGATTCAATGCAGGGTTAACGCAGATAGGGCCAACGAGCCGCTATAGCGTTATCGAGTAAGGCTGTAGGAGGATTTGGGGATAGGATTCGCTTAACCGACTGGCTTACGTCCAGTGGGCCTCAGGATGACCTAGAATCTGAGGCAAACCACCATCCCCTAATCCATTAGAAGGCGTCGAAGCCATGATATTTGGAGATGAGAGAAGTGGTGGCGGTGGTTACTTTCTCGTGTAGCTGCGGTGGTACGAATGAGAGCAGCTTCGGTGTATCGACTTGTAACTATAGGTACCTAGAGTCCTAGACACACATATTGATGACTGATTAGCCATGCCTGGGTTATTCGCCCAGTTTCGAGTTCACCGATGAGGATCTGCGCGGCGCTGAAGCACTGCATTGTTGTGTTACTCATCCTTCGGATAGATACCTAGCCAATCTTATTGAGTTAAAGCTGTCGCATAATACTGCCTCACTTGCTCAGTATTTAGGTAGGTCCCTAGGTAGGTAAGTAAGGGAGTAAGGTTGCGTACGAGACATGCCGAGGTAAGAGAGACCTTAGCCTAGGAGATATCTCAGGTAACACAGCCTTGGGAGTGACACAAGGCCACGGTTACACAGCAGCTACCTGAATAAGTACCTGCTACCTGCTACCTAGCTATCTGATACCTACCTGATACCTAGATACCTACTAGTGTTGATATCGGGACCTTCACGTGATTAGAATCTTTGTTGCTTCGCCATTTCCCCACCATTCTACTTCCTGACAACATCCGGATTGAATTCATTTACCTGCCACCGTAGAACGCTCACTCTCTCACATCTCGTCATCTTCAAGGCCAATCAAAGTAAATCCTATTATTATCATGGCTAGCAAGGCGGGTACGCACCACAAGCGATCCAGGCTTGCTGAGTCCGCGTACAGCTCACCCTACTCACACGTCGGTGCCCCGACCCCCCATCCTAACACAGATCCTTACTCACAACTCCGCACCCGTGCGCTCTCTACTCTTGAGGCTATGGGATATGACCCGAAGACCATGGTGGAACGTGGTGTGGTCTGGGCCGAAGATCAAGACCCTTTCGGCCATGTCATGCAGTCGCAGTATATGCACTTCTTTGGCACTTGCTTTCATCGCGTCATGGAAAGTTACGACGAATTCCTTAGCGAACAGGAGTACGACGACATGATCAGTGCCAAAACCGTCGTCCCCGCCCTTCGAAAATATAATGTTGACATCAAAAGACAGGTCAAGTACCCTGATTCAGTTCGTGCAGCCATAGTCACACTTCATCTATACCGCCATTACTGAGTCATGTATAGCTTATCGCAGCCTACCGGGAGGAGCATATAGAGCCAACGCGCAACGGTGGGACTACCTCCCTGTTTTCTTTGAAGCAGCAAGCCATCGTTGCAGAAGTCAAGGGCACCGTTACTTTCATGGACGCTAAAACCGGCCGTCCCGTCGACATCCGTACCCTTGGCGGAGGATGGCCGGCTCTGTATGACGGTTTTAGTGAGAAGTGTAAACACGGGATCAGCCTTAAAGAGCAGTGGGAAAACAACCACCGTAAATCAAATATGTAAAGGAAAGGAAAAATTCCTCGTGTTCATGTATGTAGCTCGCCACAATCTATATAAAACCTTTCGAGCCAAGGCCCTCGCCCCGAAGTAAAAGGAAAGAACGGCGAGCTAAAACTAATACTGCTCTAAGAAGTGATTCTCCAGGCCCGAACTTTCTCCTTTGACTATCACTGCGACTAGCTACGAGGTCTAGGTAGCCCGCCTTCTCCCGGCCGTCCACTAGCATGCACGCCACGTGTGCACCGGATGCGAAACCGTCCTCGTGAAATCCAAACCCCATCCAAGCTCCCGCAAAGCTGATGCCGGATACCCCGTTGATCCTATGGATGTAGCCCGACATGAGGATACTTTCTGAACTGATGAGCGGATGATGGTACACTTGAATGCTTTGCAGCGTCTTGGGGATGCGTGTGGGATTCATGGAAACCAGGACCCGACCCACACTGTTCGGGTCTCCAGGGAAGGGAATCCCTTGGAGCTTGTTCATATCAAATGTGATAGATATCTTAGAGCCTTGCTCGTGGGGAGGAGTTCCGTCAATGGCTTCGTCGGTGCGACCAAGGAAACAATTCCATGCGGCACGGGCTGATGGGCGTTTAGGCAAGAACTGAGACATATTAATGAAGGCATACTTATATTCGGGCCTCACACAGCACGGAGAGTAGCCATGTACTTACTGACGTATCCGAATGTAGGTAGCATGTATTACGGCTTGTCTGAAAGCTGCTAAGGATTCTCCTCTCTAGATCGGTAGCGCCATTTCCGAGAATATCAAGCGCTTGTCTTGCGTGAACCGCAAGCGCCACGTGGTCATAGATTCGAGACGATCCGTCTCCAAATGTAAGCATCACCCCTTGCTTCAGCCGTACTGCTTTCTGTACGGGCGTTTTCAAATGCACCTGATGGTGCGCTGGAAGACTGCTTAGAAACGCATCGACGTAAGTTTTCGATCCATTCTGAAAAGACCGCCACCTAAGTGTTCTTGTTACTGTGTCCAGGAGACGGTGGTCCATCCTTCACTATTGGTTAGTATACCGGCCTATTTGGATAGTTGAAGTTATAAGGCTTCGACTTACATGAATCGGATAAGTGGCCTTGCTGGAAACGTCTCTTTGAATTCGTTTGTGTCAATACACCATGGAGAGGCCACCATAGGGATCAAGAAATAGTTTATGAATTCATCGGAATACTTCTTTTCTTTCAAATAATCGCCGATGGTCTGAAATTGGTCCAACGACTTCAAGTCCTTCTCTATAGCGTCGATTTCGTTCTCACACGAGGTAAGTAGACTGGTATCCTCATCTTCTCTAACGATAGTAGGCTCCTCGTAAAGAATCTCATGGGCGAATAGGCTAAACCACAAGATTTCAAATACCAGGCGCCAGAACCAGAAGGTAAACAAATATGACAACTCGCCAAGAAAACTCCAGATCGAAGAGCTGCTCCATTCGAAATCCCCATCGGAAACGGAGACCCCGAATGACATATCCGTAGGAATTGTCCTTATACCCAATTCCTTCAAGAAATCATTGAATTGTGCTATACGATTTCATATTAGTGGTAGCTCGCTTTGTAGAGAATTAATAATATCAACCTACGATATGTAGCTTCATCCAGGGCGATGAAACCAGTATCAACATCTACAACTCTCCCCTTTCCCTTGAACGCCACGGAGTTGGCATGTCCACCAAGCTTGCTATCGGACTCGTAGATATCCACTAAGTAACCATGCTTTCTCAACTTCCAAGAGCATGCTATACCCGATATTCCTCCGCCAACAATAGCAATGTGCCGCGGACGAGTAGATGATTCCTTGCCTGATGGCATGATAGATGGAAGAATTCTACGGTCAGATAACTGGAGTTGGGGCGAGAGATAGAGTGAGGATGCCAGTGATCATGAAAAAAACGTGATGTCTTAAGATATAGGAATATAATTAACATGCTCTTTTTCCCTTTGCTCAGCTTTTATGTAGCACCATACAATCATCGTGATGTGTCCTACCCAGCAATACTGGCAGTTAGGAACATAGTACTCGAAAGCTCATTACACTAGGTACCTAGTATGGTAAGTACCCGTACCTATGAAGTACATTAGATGCCTGAATGATGATTTGATTAACACGGGTTGTAAGCTGGACGCCGAACAACGCCGCTTCTTCGAAAGAGGCTTCAATTCCAAGACAGGGTGAGTAGTAGCTGAGCCTGTATATACCACATGCATCGTGACACAGCAGCGGTTGGCTGTATTTATATGTAATGCCTGTTTATAGTAAGAGACTATTGGAGTGTTTTAAATGGCTCACATCAGCCCTAAAGTATGTGAAACATGTTCGTATTTTGCACCAGAGATAGCTTTATGATAGTAAACTATGGCACATGATTCCTCTGGTTGCAACAAAAATATGGGGATAGCAAGAAGCGACAATACACCGCCTGATGAGGTTGTACACACGCGCATATACACAATGCATACTGACTGATAAGAGCAACTCATCGTTCAAGTTAGGTAAGGACTAGATGGAGGGGAGAACTGCATGGCTTAATGTGTATGATTGATGCAACAGACATCGGTCAGACAGTGGCGTAAAATCCGCTCAACCGCACTTTTGTAATAGGAGTTTTTCACAGTTTTTGATTGGCCATTTTATGGAATTAATTCCACACAATAGCTCATGATGTCATTAGAAAGCATGAATGTTCTGAAGCATGGTTGATTCTGTTATTGTTCCTTCGACCGGACGTTGTCCTATGGTGAGAGGATTAATATATTAATATTAGATCCTTGTTATAAACATATTAGAAAATGTTGTCAAGCAAGGCTGGTTCATCCCATACTACCCACACCTATCTGGACCATGGCCTACTTGGTTCTCATTGTTGAAGTTGCCGTCTTCACGGTAGTGTGCACCATCCTAGTTGTAAGTTCCCGTGAGCATCTGTCAACATTTTACTACGTGCTCTCTAGCCCTTTCTAACTATCATACTAGTGTACGTATGTTGCAATCCGGAGAATTCTTTTCCACCCATATAGCAAAATCCCCGGTCCATTCTTCGCCAAAGTCACCAATGTCTATTCAGCTTATCACTCTTGGAGGGGAACTATGCATCTTGATGTGCAAATTTGCCATCAAAAATACGGTTAGCCGCGTTCCAACGTAGACTTGCTAGCTATACTCAGTATGGGCAGGGGACTTGATACGGTACGGTCCGAACCAGATTTTAACGTTATATCCTCCAGATATGAACGGTAGGTCTTCCTTTCTAGCTGCTTTAGTTAGATTGATGTACAGATGGTTTGAAACTCACATGATACCAGCAATATATGGCCATGGAAAACCGTTCCGAAAGTCGAAAGGTTATGAGACTATGATACCGATCCCGGATGGATGGAGCACGATGACATCAATCGACAAAACTTTGCATCACAACCTGCGGAGAGTCTTGAGATCTGGACTCACTACGGAGTCGCTAGCGCGCTATGAGCCGGCAATCCTTCGTAACTTGAAGATATATTTCTCTCAGCTTACTCAGGAGAGAGATGGAGAGGGCTGGAGCTCCACCGGTGATATGAGGAAGTGGAGTATGTCACTGAACCATACTACGCGATCTATAAGTTACTAACGGGCATACTGCAGACTTATGCCTAGGTTTTGATACTATGGCAGAGTTCGGCCTGGGGTTGAAGACTAACTTGCTGAGCGGACCCGCGAGAGATTTCGTGTTTCCTGCTCTGCATGTACACGAGAAAAAGATGGGTCTCTGGGAACAGTTGCCAATTCTCAATGACTTAGGCATTGGCAACCTGGTCAGCATCACCTTCCTCCTTTTTTCACCCCGAGCGAAATTGTTTGCAAACTGGTACCAGACGTTCTTGGAGGAAGCTATTGCTACAAATACTGCCAAAAGCAGCGGGATCTTCGGTCCCCCAATCCAAAGCGGGCAGGGACTTCTGGAGAAACCGGGCCACAATTATGCACAGATGATCGGAGAAGGTTCTTTCAGCACCTTTTCGTCCGCGGACGCCTACGGTATAATGATTTCTGGCTTTCTCCATTACCTCACCCAGTACCCACATGTGTACGAGAAGCTCGCTGTCGAGTTGAGGAGTAAGTTCAGGCCGGGCGAAGAAATAACTTGGGGTCCTAAGCTTGAATCAAGCGCGTACCTACGCGCAGTAATCGATGAAGTCATGCGATTACTGCCGCCAGCTTGCGGCGTTCACTGGCGAGAGTGCGAGCGTTCCGGAGTTACTATCGGCCCTGACGAACTGTCGATGCCCGTCGGGAGCGATGTTGGTATGAGCCTCTTTGCATTGTTCAGAGATGGTAGAATATTCCGCAAGCCGGTTTTGTTCTGGCCTGAACGATGGATTCCAGGCACATTGCCGGAAGCTGAATATAGCCTAGCCAAGAAGATGTTTACGCCTTTTTCAGTTGGGCCAAGGAACTGTGCCGGAGGCCATGTTGCAATTATGATGACCAGCATCGCATATACCTACATTCTAGTCAATTATGAGTTCCGATACGATCCAGAACAAGAAAAGGCTACCTCAAGTCTTTGGCCTAACAGCTCTAAGGAACCTGGAACGCAATCAGAGCTAAGGTTTGAAAGTCATTATTCGATTGCTGGATGGGAAAGCGGCCCTTTCATTCAATTTCAAGAACGGAAGTGACTTAGATTACTGTTCATGGCTTATGCTAGGGAAAATAGGATAGTGGGTCTCCGGAGCTACTGAATTTTAATAGTTGATGATTTTCGAGAATATGAGGGAAGCTTTTTGCTGAAATATTGCAACATCCATTCACTTAGTGGAAAGTGATAGGTAGTCACTTATGCTGGTACGGTACTAAGCATCTCGGTATTCAAGTCTTCGTTCAAATAATCACACTGCATGGATGACGATCCTGGGAAATACATTTATATGCAGTTCTAATAACTATCATCAAATTGATCCTTCCTACCTGTGTAGGTACCCAGGTAGCTTGCCACCGATTTTACCAAACCAATCTAACCTCTATATCGAAACGGTCCAATAGCATCGTGGGTATAAACGCCAAAACTTTCTGGGGAGACCCATGGATTCCAAGTTCTATGCTCATGTCTATATGATTGTATAATTATATTCGAGGTATTTACTGTAATAATATTAGCAGCCTGTCGACGAGTGCATGCCGTGTGGACTCAAAGACTTACACAAGAGAGATCATAGAGCTGCGAAACCGTGTTAAGGTCACCAGCCGGGAAGATGCCGAAGTCAGGGTCAGCAGTACCATACTGGGACTCCTGCAGGTCGTACCACCATAGGTTGACGCCTTTTGCGATCAGGCTGCAGGCAATGTCTTGCCAGTAGATGCGAGCGTTCTCGGTGCTAGGCACAGCCTGGTTGACAGTCTTTCCGGATGTAGGCCACCCGGTCTCGGTGACGTAGACGGGCTTGTTGCCGGCAAGGGCCAGGGTCTTGTTGAACCCGTCGTAGAACCTCTCGGGGGCGTCGCCGATGCTGTTGGGCTTGGTCTCCTCCCAGTAAGGGTAACCGTCGAAGCCCAACCAATCGATGTTGTCGATGACGGCGCTGTTCGTGGCGTTCAGGAATGAGTCGTAGGTGTCGACGTGGCCGACGGGCACGCCTGCGAGTGCGGTGCCGGCGATGGCGCTGCGGACTTGGGAAATGTAGTTGATGAGCGTCGCGCCGCTGACACCGACCTCGCCGCTAGCGTCGCGGTATAGATCTTCGCTTCCGACAGAGATACCCAAGACTAGATCCGTGAATGAAGTTCCGTACTGGTTGATGGCAGCCTTGAGGGCGGCAATCTCGTTCGCGATGGCCTGGTCGCCACCGGACACCCAGAGACCTAACAATAAGGTGGTCTTGGTGCTGATGGCTGCAGGAATCGCGCTAATAACGTCGCTGGTAGTTCCCCATTGGACTGTTGGAGTCGGGTTAGTGGCCAATGACATGTCTCGAATACGAATTTCAGCTTACCCATAGAGTACAGGCGAGCACTGGTCCAACCGCTGGTACCCGACAAGCTCTTGGCGCGGTTGAATTCATATTCAAAGTCGGCTTGCTGCTTAGCTGCCTGGTTAAGGAAAAAGGCACCGTAGTTAAAGCCCTTGATTCCGGAGTTGGCGGCACTAACGGCAGCGGCAGCAGTGCCGGCGGTGGCCGCGAGACCGATGACCGAGGAAGCAAAACGCATATTGTATTAGTGTATTATTGGGTATTAAGCGAGGGTGATGGTAAGCGAGTGACAGCTACAATATGCAGCGATGAGGCGTTGTGATAACGAATGAACGACCGTGAAGGACAAGTTATTAGTCTACAATAGAATGCGAAACGGGAAGAGAGGGAAGAAATAGAAAAGAAAGGGATCAGCAGTTCTAGAAGCAGAACAAAAGCTCATTCGGAAAAGGGATCGAAAATCGGATCGCATCAACATCCCTCATACCGACAGGGCGGTTTAATTCGTCCCAGAAGGACTTGGAACTCCACAGTCAGTGGGATGTGCCGGCGCTATCCCCCTGAATTCGTATTCCTGGCCCACTTGCCGCTCAGCCTCAAATCTCAACCGAGAACAGCAAATCAAAGATGCAGGCATCTGCAGCTAGAGTCGGAACGATTGCGCGGACAGTACGCTACCCAAGTGATTTGCACGTATCACAAGCCGTTGAGCCGGTGAGTCGACTGTTGTCGTCTTACTACTCCTGTCCGACTAAGTTATCAAAATATCGCGTTCTTCCACAGCTGCCCGACAGGCCAAGATGTAGTCGAATGCATAGTGAATACGAGTCTATTGCCTTTAATACGCCATTGGTTTAACTTCCATCCAACTCGGCTCTCAGTTCGCCCGTCAGCTTCCCAGCTTCCTAAGTATGTTTTCCAAATTTAAACATGATTGATCCACTTCACCTAGCAGCTAATGTGTGGATGTTTACTTTAAAATTACTACTTCAGGGCGACCGGCTTCGAATTATCTCAGGAGAAAGTGGGGCCCTCCAAGACTCGGTAAAATCTTGATTTCTAGCGCAACTACTAGGTAAATATGCCGCCGGCTTGCTTCACACAGTGCCGTGGAAAGCTATCGAATTTCACTAAAAATCAAATTACGCATTGCGCGTCATATGAATCTAGCTGATGGGAATCTACCTAATTAAGTTACCTCTTACCATTCTTGCCTGCCGGTAACAAATCTTCTAAGTAATTGACATCCAAGGAGATGTGGTTAAGATGCAAGTGTACCTAAGGTAACAGATGATTAACCTTTACTAAGCGAAGTGTTTGCTTAAACCCCCTATCTACCGAACCTTAACGCCTATATTAACACGATCCGCGTAAACTTTAAATGAGCCGCACTATATTGTAACGTTCAATATTTAGATGCATAAAAAATAACCTAGCCTTCTGCTTCGTGTGGAAAAGAAGGACGCATTTCCACTCCTAGTCATTGTGACTTTTAAAGACTCAAGATTGGCGTCACGTAATCTTTCGTTAGAATTAGCATCGTTAGTCATTCCTGACATAGGTGGATAAAAGTAGTACAAGATGAGTAGAATTGCTAGGTGTGCTATCCACGTCGGATTTGACAGGAAGAGGGCTTCTAGGTTACCAGATGTATATTTGGTACAAGGTATTGTAAGACGAGATCTTGCCGTTGACGCATCACGTTCGAAACTTTCGAGTCAGAATCGTGGTCATCATTTACATCATGAGCTGTAGTTATGTGACTAGGCACCTAGACCACAGTTAAGAATACCTACCCATAGACTCCGACGTATTGAGGCCCCTCGATGAATCTTCAGTAGGTACTAAGATTAATTCCCAATATCCAACAATAATTCAAGTACATCAGAGAAGTGGGCAAGCCCGCACCGGAACCAGATTGCCGATAATAATATACAACATCGAATCTGAAGACAATAAAATCCCTACGCCATGTGTTATTATACGATATGGCTGGTCTGGTGTCCAGTTGGTCGCCATGAAGTACAGCGATATACCGTCGATTGGGTCTTCTGCGATCGACCGAGCAATTGCATTCCAGCATCAAGAGGCACACTTGTTGCCCACTCTACCTGCTATCAACATTGGCCGCAAGTTCCTAATGGAAATCATTGACCGAGAAATCCTGAACGGACTTAAGCAAGGTTCAGAACATACCTAGGTTGGAGCCTTCTCCTCCCCTTGTCTACACATAACCACTAGAGTTTCTTGTTTTCACGTTGGTCGGTAAGCAGGATGTCCGGAATTGGTGAGGATGGGAACTGTCATCGGGTATGTCGTCTATCCCTCGAATCAAGTCACTTGAATTTTGAACTTCTATGGGGAGGTGGTCACAAGATAGGCATTTATCTTTGGTTCGATCGGTTCAGGAGTAATAATTCAGTATAGTGGTAGAGAACTTTTAATACGATATGGAATTCATTAAGCAGCCAAGACATGATCACTTTGTCAATATTGAAATATAGGTAGTTTTCATAAATATAGATGAAATCGTTAAATACCTGCCTATGAGTAATTCTCTCAAACCTCAGGAGGGCCAAGAATTAGCACAATCACCTAGGTACCTAGTTAGCTAGGTACCTATATACATCCATAACTCGGTTGTGTTCCTTCCCCTATGCTTTCATTGCTCAGATTTCCCTGACGATGGTTACCTGGACATGTACGAGCAATGGTGTCGCCCGCTCAGTTTGTTACTAAGTTGATGACAAGGTACCTATCTGGGCAATACAGCCACGTAAATGCAGTTGAGAGGAGATGGCATGTTCTTAACTCTGGTTAACTACAACGAATGTGAAGTATTCCTCATATATTTCCCTCAGAAACCATACATTCAATCAAGAGATGCGTGGGACCGAATCGTGAAAGCAAACCAACAATAACAACTTAATACAGTCTCCATGTGTACTTACATTTTAAGATACGTCTATTGCTGCGTCTGCTACGGCCTTTTGAGACGAGAGCGTATCCGATGGACGCCTTGTCCTTGGGCACTTACCCTTTTTTGCAGGCTAGTATGTACGTCTGTTGAATACAAATACACAGTATGCGAGCCTTGCACCTAGTGCCTGAGTAGCGGAAGAAGGGGAAGAAGAGAAAAGCAGACTTCCTTTCTCTGCGAGAAGGATCCTCTCCTCAACTCCTATCCACGAATCTGACCGACGATGCCATCTACATAATCAATACAGAGATTATCTCAGTACGTTAGAGGATCCTGGGATAGGACGACTGCAATATGATGTTTATAAAGGCTCATAGAAATATTGAGCTTGTGTTTGGATTATTAGTCTGCAGCGGGAAACCATACAGAAAAGGGGCTACAACTGCATGTATTGCTCATTCTTGATCTTTGGCATATCACTAGGAAAATATTGAATATGTAGTCACGCATTCTCCGCTTGTTCCCAAAGATAAAATATTATGAGCTCCTACGGCATCTCAAACCCCTAAGTCCATATCCACCCACTTCACCCAAGAAACAACCCCCTATCTCCCTCATCAAGCAGCAGCAACCTCCGCCTCCCTCGCCTTCAGCAACTGCCTATACGTATCCATAACCGTATCCCTCAAGCTGCCATACTTCAACCCCAGAACCCTCGTCGCCAACGACCCATCGATATGGTACGCGGGGATCCACTCGCCCATCTTCCCCACCGGCATCCTCCTCGCCAACTCGGGCTCCTCCTCCCTCGCGATGTCGACCGCGGCCTGGTACCTGAAGTCCTGACCAACGACGAACCTCTTCCCCTCGGCCTCCGGCACCTGCAGCGCGCGCACGTGCGCGGCCGCGACCTCGCGCGAGTCCGCGTAGCCGCCGAAGTCGAACGCGGGAATCGCGTCGCCGTCGATAATGCCATTAAGCAGCTGCACGCTCTCGCTCAGCCCCTTCGTGTCGCGCAGCTCGTGCGCGTACGGGCCGAACACCCACGGCGGACAGATCGTCGCGAGCCCAAAACTAACCTCGTCCTTGTGCTCCTCCATCCAATCCCACATCGCCCTCTCCGCAAGCGCCTTGCTAGCACAATACGCGACGACGCCCGGCGCCACCGCAGCCTCGTCCCACGTCACCGGATTCCAATCCTTCTCATCGTACGAGTAGCCCTCCCTAAGGCCCTTACTTAGATCAATAACAGCAGCGAACGAGCTCGTAGCCACGACCCTCTTAACTTTGCCCCCGCCGTACCGTAGCGCGGCCTCGAGGACCGAGGTCGCGCCCCGGACGGCCGGGTCGAGCAGGTCGCGCACGTTGTCGCGGGGCGCGAGGTTGAACGGCGAAGCCGCGTGCACGACGTGCGTGATGGCCGCGCCGTCCGCGAACGCGGACTCGTACGCCTCCGGCGCCGTCATGTCCGGCACGATGGCCGTGGAGAGTGCTGACGCGAAGGCCGGGAAGCGGGCGACGGTGCGCGCGGCCGAGGAGGCGGAGCGCGCGGTCAGGCGCACCGAAAACCCGGATTCGAGCGCCTCGCGGATGATTTGTCCGCCGACGAAGCCGCCGCCGCCGGTGATGAGGATGGTGCCTTTGTTTTGGGCGGCCATTGCTGAGCTGTGAGTTTGTGGGTTGCGTAGGTATTTAAGGGGTGGTGAGTTGTTGTGAACCGGGTGGTATATTCCAATATATAGAGGCAAGAGCTGTCCCGTTTCTCAAGGATCTGAGAGGTAGGATTGAGAGGCAGTGATGATTTGTGGTCGAGACGGTACTCTTTATACGTGATCTGGTCAGGAGATACCCACCAGATGAGGTCGAATAGCTGGGTAGACTCGCAGATTGTTACCCGGCTTTAAGCTGCTTATGCGTACAGCCTATCAAGTCTCTATTATCGATGCTTTTGTCTAACCAAACATCTTCCTCAACGACGACGGCTCCCGCGGACCCTATATACTCGCAACATAACCTCATATGTGGAGAAGAACGGCGTTGAAACTGACGCAACGTGCGGTCCGCGATCTGCAATCAAGTCGGCGATAGAATGATTTTGGAGCAAGCTAGTGTCCCTCTGGCAAGGATTAGGCGAGTAATTAGGATCATTGGACCAATCTCCACAGCCGCGTGATATGGAGGACATCCCTATCGCTTGTCTTTCGCCGGGGCCCATCGGCCGCGAGAATTTTTCTAGAGTGGATCGAAATGGAGCCTCCGAACACAACACGTTTTATTATCGGCGTTTGAGATAGCTGGCGCCATGATAGTCAGTGCGGCCGGGAATAGCAGGGCATCGGCGGCGGAGTTTCGCTTGACTTACATAGAAATTAGGTATGAGGGGTCCTTTGTTTTCTCCCTGAGAGACGCCCGGTGCATCAACGTCTCTAGAGGACATAGCACACTTCGATGCACCGCCGGGCTAAAATATGACCGCATATGCAATAGTAAAGTGGGTGAATAAGAGACTAGCTACTATAACTTTTTCTTTTTTTAAAAATCGGATAGGAGACTGATGTGTCTTTTCGGCGATTCGGTGCTATAACCGAATAATCTGATGGTAGTTCCTTACCCCTGTCTCCGATAACCACCTATGTCTACCTAGATCTTCAGTTAATTCAAGCACTTAGATAGTTTCTCTTAAAAGATAATGCTTTGAAAATAGCTTTAACATTTCGCTTCAATCATCAAGACTTAGTAAACAGGGTTAACGCCAATTCCGTGGATGTTTTCGAACAGCCAATACAGGTACCCGTACACGCTTATACATTATATACACCGTATCCAAGTTCCCAAATTGATCTTGCATGTGCATCTATCCTCTGTGTTCTATTCAAGTTAGTACTGACAAATCTTCAAGACGGTAGAGAGCGAGCGTTTTGCAACGAAGTGTTAACTTACCTGCAAGAATAGCATTAACTCCGTGACCCCCCAAAACCTCAAGGCATCACGAGCCTCTGTTATCTGGAAGACCCTTATTTCCATTAAGTCCTACCTGCCCTAACGCCCATGTTCATCAATCAACCTCGGGCCTCCAGGTATACCACCTCTGCCGCTGTTACTTCCGTATATCATCTCGATGAGCTTGGTTTTCTGCCTTGAGCGCACACCCTCGAGGTATACGCCGACATCTTCGAGGCCCTTGATCTGCTCCTCGAGCGTGAGCGTGCTAGAATTGACACTTCTTACCAGCGGCGAGACGAGCTTTCTTCTCAAAATCTCGAGGTTCGCCTTCAGGCTGAGTAGCTTGCCGTTGTGTTCTAGCAGGACTCCCTTGTTGCGCACCGTCCTCTCGCGCACGTCCTGAAGCAGATCACGGTTTCGCTCGTATTTCTTGACTTCGCTAGCCTTTGGCCCTAAAATACGCGTCCATAGTGACGAAAGGAAATCGGCGTGCTCCTCGTCCTGCTGCGACGACTCGCGCACCACGACGCGCGCTAGGTTTAAGAACTGCCGATCTATAGCTTCAAAAAGACCGAAGAGCGCTAGTGAATGCTGTAACTCGTTCTCAATAGCTTCTTCAAGAACTGACAAGAATTCCGTAAATGTACGTTGTAGAGTGGTGCGGGTTCTCTGCGGATGCGACATGCCGAACATCGCTGTCGCTACATTGCCTAATTGAGTCGGCATTCCCGTAGCTGGATTCTCAAAAATCCCGATCGCGCAGAAAACATTATGGATATTGGCAAAGGCGATAGAAAGAGGCGGACTTCGCACATCTTGCAACTGAGCTAACTCACGTCGCGCCCAGTCCATCACAATCAAGATACTGTCGATATCGCCGTCGACACTGGCGAAAAATTTGGTAAGCTCGATGGCCAGGGTCTTCAAGTTGTCCGATAGATCGTCGAGGGACTTCGTAATGATGGGCGCGGACGTCATGTTACTTTGTCGCACGCTCTCTCCAAGGTCCCACACTGCGATACCAGTCGCTTGAAGATCCCCAACCTGATTGACGCCATTTTCCGAGTAATAGATCAATGGTTCGAAGGAGCGCGCAATACCCGCTACCTTGACTAGATCAGGCGATGGACGTGGTGGGACAGGTTGGAATAATGACCTGACTGCGGTCATCGACAGAATCGCGACGAGGATTGAGAGGATGATGTTCCCCCATGACTTGGTAATCATCTTGGTCCTATTCCGTATGAAATTCACAGCGGCCTCGATGGGTTCTGTCCGTTGTTGAATGTCGGCACGCAGTGCCAGTCGAATATCTGTGTTGAAATTAGCATCCCTGCCTGACTAGACCCATTAATGCCTAAACGTACAGTTGTCACTGGCGATATCGGGTGACATGGAAACTATCGCGTTAGTTCCCCGATTTAAATGCCTATCTGAGGGCGGCTCGCTCTTTGTCTTGACGAGGGTATCATCTTCATTGGGTGCACCGGGATCCGGCGTTACCCCTTTTTCAGGACTAAGACTTCCTGTGGGCAAACGTGTCCTACGCGCTGCCTCAAAGATGTCATTCTGAAAGATGCTATTGTTGTGATTGGTGTTCATGCGCCGCGGCTGTTCGAAACGTCCCAGAATATCTCTACTTTCGCGCCAATTGCCATACCATCGATCGCCATTCGAGAGTCTTCTCCAGGCTGGAGGGCTGTAATTACCGTTGGACAGAGAGGCTTCGTCTAGATTGTCGTCGCTCTCGTCTTGTAGGTCGGGGTCCTCGTCCGAAAAGCCAAAGCCTGAGTGGGCTGCTGGGTACTCGAACGGTTTCTGCAGCGGAGGAGACATCGGAGTTGCGAAGTTTCTCTCGTCTATGCTGGCGTCTGAATATAGGGACGATGTCATGCTCTCGGGGAAGCTGGGTACCAGGCCCTTCAATAGCAAGGACACTCGAGCCCGAATTTGGATCTGGTGTTGGGCTTGGAAGCGCAGGTCTGGCGCGAAGCGAGAAGAACGAGCGCAAAGTTCGAGTTGACGTTAACGTTTGGTGGTGGCTTGGGGTTTGTCGAGTTAATTTGACAAGAGACTTTTCTAAATCGATTTCAGACTCTGGCGCAGGCAACGCTGGTAGTGCCTTTTGGCGTCGCGGCTGTTCAATCGCTGATCGGTGCGGTATGATAGGAGATGTTCTAAAGGCAAGGCGAGGAAAACGTTTTGGTACAATATTCCGTAGCGGTATGTGGCCTATAGAAACAAGATATGTGTAGAGAAAGACGAAAGTGAAGGCCAAGGCGGCGAGGAATGTACTAGGCGCAATTGTGATGCTGAAAAGCGATATATGAGTATGAGTCTCAACAGACACCAGAGGTTGCATCGAGATCGGAAACGACCGACCAGTCAAGGTCCACGGGCCGTCTCGAGTCTTGACTATTCACTCTTGTCTCAGGGCTTGTATTATCGAAAATATTTTGAGCGGCGACTGGAGGAACGGATTGCGAGGTTAAGATGAAGTAGAAGTAGAAGTACAGGTATAAGCGAGGCGGGTATGTAAGTGTAAGTTAAGAATAAGGTCAGAGTAAGTTAAGAGCACCTAGGTTAAGTTCAATACTAGGTTAACACTTGGAATTAGGGTCGAAGGTACCCGACCCGACCCGATTCCGCGATGTAAATCGTCGATAAAGTTTGCGCGTCTTATAAAACCAAATGATAGCAAGCTCGAGGGCTTTGCAGGTATGAATGCACCTGGCTTAGCTACCCATATCCATTGATGTTAGGTATGACTTGCGATTGCGATTGCGATCTTATCATACGATGTTGTCGCGCAAACAAGATCCGTGAGTGGAGAACCGATACTCCGCAACAGCAACCAACAACTTTCCAAGGCAAATGGGTTGAGTTAAATAAGCAAAAAGTGTGCGCGCCTAAGTAATTTCAATGCGCGATCAGGTTGGTCGTCAAAAGGGTAACTATTCGTATGAGAAGTTGTTCAGAAAGATGTAGATGAATAGGAGTGCGAAATTGAGAGGCTGGGAAACTCTGCACCATCTTAACTTTCCCAAGGTTCTCCAGCTGTTCCTTCTCACTCTGCCACTTAAAGTACCCCCCACCTTCGGGAAGTCGCAGCAGGTTCTCTGGGAGCCAATGGTTATGCTTCGTTTGGGTCAGTGTAGGACAGACCCGATGCAAGGGTCGATACTTTCAAGCTATACAATAGCCTGTTTTAGGAATGGACCAAAAAGGGGGGGTTGCGATCTTGGAAGTCTCGGAAGCCTCGAAAGCTCTTGCTCATGAAATGTCTGATCAAGTCTCACCACGATGACTACCTTGATGACTTTTATCATAGTAGACAGTGAGACAGTGATTCACGCTTTCTTGTCCCTTCTCCCTCCCTCATCCCCTAGTCGAAGTAGCGTTGGTTCAAACAAGGTCATGAGTGTTTGACCAATCATATCAAGAGATTATTTGTACCTAACCTATGAGTTGTCTTGAATTTAAGTGCTTGCATAAACGAATCATCGTTCGAGGTCGTCACCAATCAGAGCTAAGAGTTACTCCGAACTGCAAGCACTTAACGCGTTTTGAAAACAAACTAGCAGAGCCAGACACGATGTCATCAATAAACAATCGGTTCGCGCGTTCTTATTATTGGTAAAAAGGGCAAACTGAAGGATCGGCTGACCTTTTCGGTATTTATAGAGATTTACACATAGATCCATGTATAATGATACTACCTAGGTACTGTTGCGTATATCAGAGCTGTGAAGATACCCCGCACATTGTCGCATGTCGCATGTCGCAGCATCAAATCTTATCGTATTCTCAAATCACAACATTTAGCTTATCACCCCGCAGATGGCCAGCCCCTGGCCACTTTCTACTACCGACGGATATACCCAGGGTGTCCACTTAAATATAAGCTGAAGAGTTCACTTCATGATGTACAATACCGTCTGTTGTAAAAACACATTATGATTCCTCGAGAGCAAAAAAAGGAATTGACTTGTTCCTATCGCTATTATCGCTACTTAAAACCAATGAACCCGCTCCGTAGAGAAGTATAGATGATTTCATGACCTCATAAAGAACACCCGCCTTCCCCTGATGAATGGATACCCTACTTAGGAGGTACATACGCCTAGGTGTGAATTCACACACCATCAACTAGCATTATCTGCGTATTGCGTACATACATGGAATAGCACGTGTTCGAATCTCCTATCTCTACGTACTGAGCATTTGGTTCTGCATAGTCAATGCGACCTCATGAACGCGTCTAGTATTGTTGTTGCTCCGCTTTTGGGATGACGGGCATGATCCCCATCGCCTACAAGATCCGCGTCTGCAAGATCACCGCTGCTGAAGGGTTCCTCACTAGTCGACCCTTGCGGTTTCAAGACTTCGCGCCGACGGATTCGCAAGGTTATTGACTTGCTTCATCGGCGGCGGTTGATACTTGCTCTTCTTTCGTAACCTTTTACGCGCAACCATGACTGGGACGGAGCTCTTGGTCACTAGATAGTTCGAGAAGGACCCTAAAAGCGTGCTATAATGTCACATTAGTACCGCATTCACCTCCTATTGGATAGGTCAAGATTTAACTTACCCCTTTAACGCGCTTCTGCCGCGGCTGCCCAAAATAACCAACGTCGGATTCAAGATATCGATCACCTCTGTTATCAGGTGCTTGGGATTCTTGCAATGTATCACTTCCACGATTACTCGCACTTGTAATTGCGTTTTTCGGAGAAGTTTCGATACTCGTTCGGCGATTTCCAGCACGGCCCGGTCTCTCTCTTCCTGTAACCTGGTCCTTCCGCGAACACTGGGCGCCGGAGATGGATTGTTACTACTACTAACGTCGATAGCTCGGATATGTGGTGACATCGAGGACCCTTGCATCTTGAACGGGCCGGGGCTAGCGGTACGATTCTGTGGCTTGGCTGATATCCCCTTAGAGAGAGCACTAATAGCCATCGCCTGTTCCTTCATCGCCTTAGGTTCGTCAGGTACCATATTACCTGCGTCAACTGATCCGCTGGCTTCTTCGTCCATGCAGTACATCGCTATCAGCGTATCGCCGTCGCGAAGCACGGTTCCAACAGCCCATTCTAACGCGTGTGTTGATTCGTCACTCAAGTCCGTTGCTACTAGATATTTACGAAGACGACGGTGTTCTTCCTCTGCATCTCGCTGTATTTTGTTAAATTCACCACGGTAGAGAATACGCAGAGTGCGGTGGACTTCGGGCGTGGAAATAATCGGCGTTGATGATAATTGTAGCCTTTGCGCAGCTCTAATGGCATCGACATCGGCATCCAAATCCGGATCAAGAGGAGTCTGCGTCCCAGACATAGGATCCTGGTCAAAACTCGTTGACGGCTGAACCACACCCTTGCCTTGCCTTCTATTCTCTCCAGTAGGACCCGTAACTGTAATTTCTGGTTCGTCGAAAAGTGACCTATACTGGGGTTGAGTGGCATTAACTTGTTTTCCTAGACATATCGTTAGATGTTGATTATCAGGAGTGTATTTTGCGAAAAGCAATAAACTCACGTTCATCTTCAATCGCAGCTAGTAGACTTTTGGCTGTCGCAGTTCCCTCGTCGGGAGACTCTTGATCTCGTGACTCGGCTCGTGTGGTGAGTTTTCTTCCCCTATGTAATTCCTCATCAGAAGAGTTCGCGAACTCGTCGTCGCTCTCGTCCGGTAAAAGTTCCCCGTATGGGCTTAGGTTATCTTTCTCTATTCTACCATGTCCCTCGCCCTCTTGCTTCTTACGGGCCAATGAAGCTAAGCTCGAACCGCCGTAGAGCAAATTGGCGTCAGAGAGTTTCCTGTAAGCATTGTTCATATCCATCACCTGTCCATTTAGCGTGATGACGTCCTGCTGTTGGTTGCGCCCCGAGGGATTTCCAAATGGCGAATTGGACCGTAGATTGAAACGATTGTTTGGCGATTTAGACTTATTATTCTTCCTAGAAAAGCGGCTGTGTTCGCCAGGGAGTACCAAGTTGGACAAGTCAGGTCCACGAAGTGCTTCGCCTATGGAACTCGATCGTATGGAACTGCCTGGACCACGCCTCGCTGGCATAGCTTGTCCGACATTGGTAGGCAGGATATCGTGAAACTTGTAGGCAGACGTCGGGTCATTGTTCCTCGAGCTTGACAGGCTCATGGGAGGTGGCGACCTAGGGCCCAAATCTATGACTGGATTTGAGGCAGCATCCGACATGCTTCTATTGCGGTTTGTATTATCTGAAGCCGGGGACTTATAAGATAGCGTCGGGGATGTGTGCGTACTCGTTGGTGTGTTTGTAGAGGGGCTACTTATGTCTAACATGCTTCGGGGTTGCGGGAGAGGACGAGTATCGATGTCTAGCATACTACGGACTGGAGCTTGGGGCGGAGGACTCCGAGGCGTATTTGTAGACCTATCGCCAATGTCCAGCATGCTTCGCATAGGTGATCGAGGAGTCGTAAAGGGAGAAGGAGACCTATGGTCGACCGACGCAGGTCTCCTTGGCTGCATCGCGATGAGGTTCTCGACCTCCTTTCGCTCCTCCTCGAGCGCCGCCTCAAGCGACATAAGCTTCCTGCCAGACATAATGAAGGTTTTGCCGTGGAACTTTCTGTGCTAACAGGTATTGGGGGGTACGGATTCGGTTGGAATATGAGAACGACGGTTCGTAAATCGAGATCGAAGAAACTACGTCGAGTGGCAACTACTTGGGAGTTGGTTCGTAGCTAGTTTGCTCTGGGAGCAAACTTTGGGCCTCGGCGGGAAACGCAGTTGGATATTTGATGAGTTTTTAGGGCTATAAAAATAGTTGAGAGGCACGGTTAATCGAGAAACGCCGGGTCGGTGCTATCGTGGAATAATAGTCGGGCGTCTTCGATATAGACGGCATATGATCATCGTGTTTTAAAAAGTTCCCTTCTCGTTTCTGCTTTCTTATCTCAACCTGGACCTAGACCCTTCAGCTCATGGCTACCAGCCAAAGAATTAGGGTACTTTAAGTTCAGGCAGGCGTTGGAACCGGGGAGCAGGACCAACTTATGACTGGTTGGGAGTATAGGAAATGGATGATAGAAGCGAAAGAGTCGTCGTATTTGAAAGAAGATGTGGGTCTTAGCGTAGGATCTTCAATATCCTAGGGAAAGAACTTCGAAGAGAATTTAATATTCTGGGGACGTTCTGCCCAGGCGCCAGGTGGGAAACGAACACAGTGCTCGGCGCTATGCTACAAAGTTCGAGCTAGTATTGAGTCTGAGTAACAAGTGCTACGTAAAAACGGAACTCGGAACGGGGAGGCCTCATCTGCCTTGTTCGCCAAGACCGTTAGGTGCAAGTAAAAGAGAGGTCAAAGGTATGAACCTGACTTGATGGCCGCGATGGTTTAAAAAAGGGAGGGGGTCAAGTCCAGAAGGAATTGGATGTTAAGAGATGGGGGAACTGGCAGAATTAGTCGCCGGTCGCAGGTCGCAAAGGTGGAACCCGAGACTAGGTAGTTTTTTTTCTTTGGTTGGTTCGGTGTTTTAGGTCGTTTCTTAATAGTAATAAGAATTAGACCTGTTTTTACTCTTATATCCTTTATTGTTTTCGAATGCGACGTTGGGAGTTGTTCGTTCTAAATAGTAGGAAAAAATTTAGAGGCCATAGAATGATTACCTACATAGTACATATACATGTGCGTAGGACCTACCATACTAAAAGCACAGGTCAATTCAATGCACATACGTAGCCAAAGTATAATTCGGGTGGTTTAGGGAATTCACGATGGTATGATTTGAAGTACCCCGATACCTCCTTCTACGTGACCAATCTATTACAATTCATGCCCAATGTGAAGTATTGGATACATTAAAACCCATGTGACATCCGATCTCAGTACAAGATCACCTATCAGACGATTCTAATATGTACCTACAAGAAAATATCAGGGACTTTGCCAGCCACACAATTCTCTAAGCGACAGAGGCAGAAGGGGCTTGTCCTCGAAGCACTGACGTTTTTTTCTGCGCATTGGCAACCCTGGATGTGGCAGGTGCTTCATAGGTGGAATTAATATTGAAGTCCCTCCTCTTTATCTTCAACCTTAGAACCTCACTCGAACAAACTCGACTCCCGTCTCACTTCGGGCATTTCCGGTTGATCGCTTCAGTCCATACCATCGTAGGGAATGCTAGGTAGTTGGTCTCAAGGGGATTCGGTTGGTAAGTGCTTCGTAATTCCTAATTGCATATCTAGTGCAGATTGTTTGTTGGCTGTTTAACCGACCTCAACTCCAAAAGGTAGTCCAAGAATCAAAACAGAAGGAGTTTCCAACAAACCAAAGAAGCATGCAACTTAGACGAAAATAAGTCACATTACTCAGACGCAAACAATGTGCTTCGTATACATTACACGGCATAGAGGAGTAAATACATAACATGTAGATATCTATCTATCTGTAGTCCTATCTGCGGGCAAGGGAAGGTCCGGAGAAGATAGAGAAAAGGCATCTCATTTCTTGATGTAATGGAAAATATGGTGGTTGGTTAGATTGCTTCTTTGGCTGAAGATAATCGTCTTGGCATATATAATGACTGTCTCATCCTAACAAATTCTGACAACTCCTAAGGCGTCAGCACCCCTATTCATTTTCCACTTACCTTGTCTCCCACCTTTCCTGTCCCCTTTGCCATCCCCTCCCCCAGACGTGTCCGCGTCGAACAAGCATTAGACGGCTGTAAACCACCAGTATGGTGGTCACAAAAGCGCAGGAATGGTAGTATCATCTATGACTAGTAATTCGACAAAATACCTACCCTATGTAGCTGGCATGATTGCATGGTTGCTTACCTACGTCCCTACAATGCCACGTGGTCGTCGTCCTTGACTGCCACAGACCATCACCGTAGCTATGCCGTGAGACATTACGATCATATCATACTTGTTAAATAAGTAGATATCTAGTCATCGCATACCTAGATAATCCATACTTTCAGCCTCCGCAACCGCTTGTAGCGCGGCGCGGATACCGGCATCGATATTCCGTGTAGCGTAGCGGCGGCTGTTTCCAACTCGCTTCCGTAAAACAGCTGGCTCAGCCTGCAGGTGTGGTGTGATAAATACCTGGATTAGCGAAGGAACGGCAGCGACTGCATGTGGGTAGGTACATTCACACGTACACTCACTCCTACATACCTCTTACACCCCGGCTTCGACGACTTAAAAGGCCATCGCAACTTCACTACGGTACAAGACATCTCATATAATTAGGAACGACGGGATACGTTTGGGAAGATTGTGCAAAAGCAATTTGTTCATTATCAGAAGTTCCTATTTAGAGTAACCTCTGCTTCATTCTGAGATGACCTATTCGGCAACCTGAAGGGGGTATTGTGTCAGAATCATTGGTGCCGCCAGATTTCCGTTCGGTGCCAGGTTACTTTACCACGAGGCTGACCGACTTGTGACCACGAACGCCTGATGACCGAAACCTTGGCATCCGGCCAGTGAGTGCTCTGAGTGAGGAGCAAATAGTCTATCAATACATGCAAATAGTATGGGAAGAGAGTCCCTCGAGTCGGATACTAGTTGCAATAGCACCTAGACAGTGAGGAGATCCATTCCGACGTAAAGGACATGAGGGTCGTAGAAGGCGTAAAGGGTGAGATGCGGGAAAGAATGCAGAAATCAATACCGAATCGTCCGTACCTGGACGCATAACCACCAACGTCATAACTTTTCCGAGACCCGTCGTTAAAAAGAAAAATTGAAACCTCGAGTCGTCAGAGTGTCAGGAGGATTCGGGGAGGACTAAAGATCCGTCGAAGAAGTCGCGAAGAGTATGGTACATGTATCATCGCTTATGCCTTCTCCTCGACCTTGTCATCTTTCTTCCCAGCATCGGAATCAGAACCAACTTGAGCCTTCACGTACTCATCGTAGACGGCCATGGCCTCTTCAACCTTGGCCCTCAGTGCGCTGTCATCCTCAATACTGTAGAATGTTAGCAATATCACAAATAAAAAGGAATCTTTACATTCAACTTACAGGTTGACAAGCTCAGAGTTGTCCATTTCCAAAAGCATACCCGTGATTTTGCCCGCGAGCTCGGGCTGGATAGCCGAAATCTTAGGGAAGATGAGTTCACCAAGCATCTGCTTTTGCTGCTGGGGGTTGCTAGAGTGAGACTGCAGCTGTGAGTGCAGAAGCGAGGTAGGAGTCAGATCCTGCTGTAAGTTGGGGGTGTTGCCGACCTGCTGGTTAGGAGCGCCTCGTCCGCCCTGGGGAGGGAATTGTCCTCCCTGGCCATTTCGCTGGTTCACTCCACCGCGGCCTGCAGGGCCGCCCTGGCGCGAGTTGGGGGGGTAACCGGGAATTCCACCCGGGCCGCCCGGCATGCCCAAGTTGGCGGGCATTCCTTGGATAGGTCCGCGGCCACCCGGAACACCTCGACCACCTCCGAGAGTAGCCTGCTGTACCTGAGCCATCGCAGCCATAAACTGCGGGTTGCCAGGCGAGCCGTACGGAGCACCACCAGGGAACTGTCCAGGCAAATACATGCTAGGAGGAAGTTGTGGCATAGGACCGCCCCGGCCACTTTGAGGACCTGGGTAGGCGTTGGGGTTAAACTGGCCAGGACGACCACCCTGAGCACCCGGCATACCCATTCCAGGGAAGGGCATACCTCGGCCACCCTGAGGAGGGAAGCCTGGTTGCTGGCCAGGAGGATAAAAGACAGGAGGTTGTATGAACTGCTGAGGCATACCCGCCGCCGCCGCAGCTTGCTGCATTCGGAGTTGGTTGCGAGCTTGGATACTAGCCTCAAGCTGGCTCTTACGAACATCCTTTCGCTGGGCGAGCGCGACGTACAGCGGCTTGTTGTTGATCATGCGTTGGTTCATGTCACCCACGGCTTTTGTTGCATCGTCGGGGTTGGCGAAGCACACAAAACCGAAGCCCTTGCTCTTCCCAAGTTTCTTGTCGGACTTCTTGTCCTTCTTCTCGCCCTCGTCCTTCTCCTCGTCTCCAGAATCCTTCTGGTTCTCCTTGTCCTTTCCTTCCTTGTTGTCATCGTCAGACTCACTAATACTGTCGCGCATCACCTTCGCCGAGGTAATGGGGCCGAATTCTGAAAACATCTGGCGCAACTTGTCGTCATCGACTTCGTCATCTAGGTTCTTAATATAAAGGTTGACACCTTGATACTTGTTGGCCTTCTCCTGGCGGGCGGCTTCGTAGGATTTGCGCAGCTCCTCCTCACGTTCGTGTTTCTTCTGGGCGCGACCGACGTAAAGATCCTGTCCATGGAAATCATTGTTGTTCAACTCCTCGACCGCCTTAGCAGCGCTTTCATGGGTGGTAAAGTTCACAAAGCCGAAACCACGGGACTTGCCCTCTTGGTCGCGGGCCAAGGAGGACGAGGTTACATCGCCGTACTTCTCGAACAGCTCTCGGAATTCATCATCGGTAACGTCAGGATGAATGTTCTTGACGTAGACATTGGTGAAGTTAGCCTTCATCTCTTCGAACTTGCTCTGGCGGTCCTTCTTGGGAATGTGGTGGCCAACGTAGACCTTCTTCTCGTTGAGCAACATTCCGTTAACGTGCTTGATAGCCTGGGCAGCGGCTTCGTCAGTCTCGTAATGCACGAAACCGTATCCCTTAGAGTTGCCCTGCTCATCCTGAGCGACTTTGCAACTGAGGATGTTGCCGAAAGCAGCAAAGGTGTCGTGGAGAGCCTTGTTGTCGATGGCGGCATCGAGGTTCTTGATGAAGATGTTACCCTGTCCGCTCTTGCGCAGGTTAGGGTCACGTTGAGACCACATAATGCGGCAAGGGCGACCCTTGATCTGGGTGTAGTTCAACTCCTCGAGGGCGCGTTCGCCATCCGCGGTTGTGTTGTAATTGACGTAGGCATAGCCGAGGGAGCGGCGAGTAACTGCATCGCGGCAAACACGAATCGAGGCAACAGAACCTATCTGAGAGAACAACTCGAAAAGCATAGCCTCAGTGACAGAGGGGTCAAGTTCGCCAACGTAGAGAGAGGCGGAAGCGGCAGGATGAGGGGTCTGAGCAGAGCTGGGCGTGGCACCAGCGGCATCACCCTCATCGCCCTGGGCGTCAGGGGCGACATTGGTATTGATGGCAGTAGGTTTAGCATCACCACCGTTAAGAGAGGTGTTGCCGAGGTCGGCGGCAAGCTGGTCAACAGCGCCGGGTGCAGCAGCGGCAGACATTGCGACGAGGGTAATCAACTGGATTTCGCAGGGTGGATGTTAGTATGATCAAAATGATGAAAAGGTCGGGAAGTGGTAAAAAGAATGGTTGGTTGGTTGGTTATCTTTGTTGCATGCGAAGTGCGAAGATACCAGTTACCAAGATTGCGCTCAACAATCAATTCGCGGGGAGAAAGGAGGGGGGAAACTAGAAATGCGCACCAAGCAATTAAGATAAGTCGCAAAGGTATTATGTTCTCGTGATCAAGGGTAAATGATCTCGAGAGAATGAAACCTGTCGGACAAAGATAGTCGTCAAGACTTCAAAGAAGGTTGGTGAGGATGGTCTAGACGCCTAAGAGTACTCGAGCCTCAAGTTGACACTAGACGATGGAAGGAATGAATAGGGCGTGTGGGATTTACGACGGTGCCTACTCAAGGAGGAAAAGTAAGAAGGGAAGAGGCGCGTAGAGGGAATAGATGAAGTGAGGATGAAGTTCGTTAGTAGGAGGCGAATTTTTTATAGTTTTCCGAATTTTTTTGGTGTTTTGGGATCTGAATGAATTTGGCGAGAACAGAGATGAAGTACGAACTATGAAGATCGTACTAAATAACTGAGTCTCTTTTTTGTTTTTTCTGTGAAAATTTTGGGTGACGAGCTGGCGGATAAAGTTGTCAAGTCGTTGGGAAGAAGAAAAAGAAGAAGGAAGAAGAGAGGGTCCAGGTCCTCTTTTGACAGATCTTGAAGATTTTTTGTGCCTGCCTTTTGGTTCTTGGTTGCGATGAACCACACAAAAAATTTCAACCATAAAAAGTGGATCGTCACCTAGCTACTGTCGGTACCTCGTGCCTCGTACCTGCCCAGGTATGACTACTTTACCCCTCGGCCAATTTTATTCCTGAGGCGACGTAGCTTAGATATCTGAGTACAGACAAAATACCTTGGGTAGTATGTAGAGGCCAATCAAATTTAGACGAGATACGTACTGATCAGTACCTATCGCAGAGGCTCGGAAAGGAGAATCGATGCAGTGGAACTACGGCGTACGACTGGGACACCTTGAATACATTTGAAGAGCACCAGGTGGGCAAGGCAGGTGCGTGACTATCAGGTAGGTATGCCAAATGCGTATTCATAAGTAGCTAGTAATTTTAAGTTACATACGTTGTGTGGTGGTAGCAAACTTCAATATCTGTACTTGGATTGAATTTTGCGTCAATTGAGGCTGCATATAAGCTTTAACCTTAGTGATAGTTGGAGAATCACAGAAGTTAGTTGGATAGTTTGGCGACTAGTTCACCGCAAATGCTTTCAAGCTCCGTTATGATTTATGAATGAAATGCCAAATATTTGTAGAGCCTCGATATCTTGGCAACACTTACCTACTTACCTACCTAATTTCCTAGACTTAGCAAATGGATCGTTATTCAAAATTCTATTTGCACATGTCATTGTATACATAGGTATTGAGTAAGATTAGTCACCAGGTTCTCCTTTGTTCATTTAATGCGTACTCAGGTATGTAAGGATTCTCGTTTTCTTAGCACACCGGCAATGTGAAAACCCATTCATTAACAAGCACAAGGGTATTATGAGTAGGTATTTTATTAACCATATATCGTCCAAAATACCTAGTCTCCCAATGTGTCAGGTTCGACTAGGTAGCTTAAATTACAAAGTAACAGACAAATATCCAGGTGCTGTTGATTGCTTATGTAACGAGGCTTATCTTATCTATATGTAACCATGTAGATACGAAGAAATCAGCTTACTGCGTACATGTATGTACCTCTGCTAGGTGAGGGGCACCCCGCCTTGCCCACCTTACCTAAAAGTTAACTCCATAGATCGGCGTAGGGTGCTGAAAGACGTGCTAGACGATACCTAGGTACCTATTGGCATAGACCTGTGACGTGCGCTTTCCGCGTTTAGTAGCGCTTAAGCTCATCGCCCTTAACCTTACAAACTTAGAACTTCGCGCCGTAGAAGGTAACAGAACCTTCACACATGGCAAAATGGCTTACTGATCTATCTACCTAGATACCTTTAGTGCATACCTAGTAGTACAGTATAAATTCACCTATCACAGGTAAGTCAGGGCACTCCGTGGAACCTTATGTAACCCTACGTCGAGTGCCAGGCAGTAGGGGTAGGTAACAAGGATATGTACGTAGCTTACCTGTGGTACCTTAACGTCAGATATTCTGCAAGTCTTCCACACAACTATCACAACGATCGACGCAAATGCGCATATACATTTTGCGCAAACTCGGACACCGGATCAACCTATGCGGGCTGTTTTGATTGCATTATCGCCATTCACCCTTTCTCGCACGATCGATATCCTCCCGACACGATTAATAGCCCTTCCACAGTCATATTGAAAGCCTCGTAACATCACTACGTCAAATACGACAAGCCGTTGCAATACTTCGCAGCGACCACATCATGCCGATTCGCGCCACATCATAGGACGAACATGATATATCGTGCTTCCCTACGGTATAGCCGGCCTGTTTGATGACCAACTAAGCGCGACCCGAGTTTGACTTGCACGCCGGAAACGGCGGCCACATATTCAGGATGTTTCCAACCTTCACCGGCAATTCGAGGCGACCTCGAAATGTCAATATGAGCGGCCAGCGGAATACAAACCCTTGGGCTACTGCTACCTCGAGTTGGCCCCAGCCCACCTCAGGTGCCTCCAAAACAGTAGCACAGGCACAAGCTGAACGTGAAAAGAGGCAAAAAGAACGTGACGAGTTGAATGCCGCCAAGAGAATTCAACGAGTTTGGAGAGGACATAAGGACAGATGGGGCTTCAAACAAACATGCCGAGAAAAATACGATGCTCTTTATAAGCAGCCGGTAGAACACGATCTTTCAGGTCGTGTGGTTGCTGCTCTGCCTCTTTTGCTAGTGCTCTTCGACCCGGCTCAGGTAGATGATCAACGACGATTAGATCTATTTATCCATGATTTAGTCAGTCTGGGGCCAGCTCCTTCAAATTTTGATCTTTTCAGTCCACGTTCCTGGGACCGACTAGCAGAGCTCATCGTGAAGTCTCTTGAGAAGTATGTATATCTCTTATATCACGATCATCTGTATAACCTACTGACATAGTCATTCAATAGGCGTCAGGCTGGCTCGTCGCAAGCCCATCTTAGCATCTTAGTTGACATCGTCAAAAGACGACAAGTAGCCATTACTCACATATTAGTCAAGTATTACAAACTTCTATCAAAGTATTTCGAGCAGAACAGTTGCAAGGGTATCTCAGTAGAAGAACGAGATATCCTCGCCGATGCCGCCACGGCTCCCTTGGGATCTTCCTCAAAGCAAGGTACGTGAACAAATCTACTCACGCCTGAATCGTTTGTCAAGATTAATGAGATTATAAACCAATAACCGTCTCGTTATACTTTACATATAACTAACAGCCCTAAGAAATACATACTCTGCAAGCGTACAAGGCGTTTACATCCTCATTCCTCACGTCCCCAAATCTATCGTTATTACAAAAAGATCCCGCTCGAATTGCTAGCTCCGTAAACCTCCATATCCTATCACAAAGCGTGATCGACATCTACTCCAAACAAGAAAATGCTAGCAGACTATCGAAGAGTGCTTCACTGTGGCTCTTGGTACACTTTATCGCCTTAAATAGAATAGCCCCCACTTCTCAGGGCACGAAATATCTGAGGGCTCTTTACCTCCAGCTATCCATCCTCGTCGATGATATCCGAGTCCGCTATGACCGAAATAGCAACCTCCTTGGGACAAACAATAACGATGATAACGCATCCGATGAGAATGACAGCGATGTCGAAGCCACTACTCCCTTATCTGCATGGGTGACGGACCAACTGGACTTCCTTGTAGATGAGGATGGTATTTCAGAGCTCCTGAGTAGATTAACTTCGTCAGTATACACGACTTAGAATAAATCGTGATCATGTACTAACATCATTTAGGACTGCACTGTCTTTAGATCGCTTATCCGAAGATGCTAGTCTTCTTGCTGGTTACACGCTGGTACTATTGAGGTGTTTCCCGAGCCACAGTGACGACATCAAGATGCGCCTTTTCCAGGGTGACATCTCTACGATTGATTCGGCTAGCTCCAAGTCCATGCCCTCTGTCAAGTATTTCTGGAAGGCTGCCTCCAATACCAGCATATTCAAGAATCTCACGCAAACCAGAGCCCAGCCTACGTCTGTCATCTCACTTCTACAACCAGATCCCGTGCGTGATCGAGAATGGCGGACCATATTACTATTCCTGGAACTATACAACTTCCTTCTAAGACTCACTGACGATGAAGATTTCCTACCTGCGGACAGTCAGATTATCTCACAACAAAGTCTTGCGACAGTCCGAATACGTTCTAGTGGCCTCAACCTAGACGAATTGAAGCGGCTTATCAACTTCCTCAAGAGCCTTTCATTCCCATTGTACTACAACTTATCAGACATCATGCCATCGGCTTCGAGATCGACCCGGCTAAATGCCTTCATGGGCGTCGTTTCTGGAAACCAGGCGGTGCGAGAAGAGGAGCCCAAAGCTGCCCAACCATCGTTCGCTGGAATCATCGGCATGGACGTATTAGGCTTAAGGAGTGCGTCAACAGCTACAATGCGCTCGCTGTATGAGAGAGACTCTCGACGACGCTTTTTACCAGCGGACTTCTGGCTCATGACTTCGAAGTTTGATATGGACGGTTTCATTTCGGCTGTCGTCTTAGAGGAGCAACAAAAAGATCAAATGGAAGAAGATGGAGACGATTCCGGTGATTCTGATGAAGATACACTTGATACTTTCCATACGTCTACCGGTCAACGTCTCTCACGTGCAGCACAGATTGAAAGACACCGACGTTTACGAAGAGTCCAGCGGGAACAAATACTAGCCCAAGTTGGACCCAAACTCGAAATACTTCGCAACATGCCGTTCGCCATTCCTTTTGAAGTTCGAGTTCAGATATTCCGCCAGTTTGTTTATCTTGACAAATTCAAGCGCCGTGGAGGCCATGTTGACCCTGACCGGTGGCGGATATCAGTAATGTCCGGAGATGCGGTCAATTCTAGAGGAAGAGACACCATCGGCCGCCACACGGCTAGGGTCAAGCGCGGGAATGTATTTACCGACGCGTTCGACCAATTTTACCCACTTGGGGAGAGCCTAAAGGAGCCTATCCAGATAACATTCGTGGACAAGTTTGACCAACCTGAAGCTGGTATTGATGGAGGGGGCGTCACGAAGGAGTTCTTGACTAGCGTCATAGATGAAGCTTTCAACAACAGCCCAGGCGGCCACAACCTCTTTGCTACCAACAGCCAAAATCTGCTATACCCAAATCCAACGGCGATTGACGACTTCGCAGAGCTCCTTCGTCATTGCAACATCACAGAGAATAGTACTACTTGGAGGGATAGCTTCGCGGATCTTGCTAGGCGTTATGAGTTTCTTGGTCGGCTGGTGGGCAAATGCATGTACGAAGGCATCCTTATTGACAAGGCTTTTGCCGGCTTCTTTCTCCTCAAGTGGTCAGCATCAGGGCAAGGCTCAATGACTGATTATCGTGCAAACTTGAACGATCTACGAGACCTGGATCCAGAGCTATACCAAGGGCTCATCAATCTCAAGAATTATCCCGGCAAAGTAATAGATCTATCCCTAGACTTTACGATAACTGATGAGATTCATTTGCCTGATGGAGGGGTCCGCACGATAACCCGTCCGCTCTGCAAAAATGGCGAGGATATGGCCGTCACAAACACCAATCGTCCTCTCTACATCTCGTATGTTGTGAACCATCGGCTCGTAGCACAACCATACCGACAAACAAAGGCCTTTCTTAAGGGCCTCGGATCTATTATCAACCCCGCATGGCTATCCATGTTTAACCAGTCCGAACTTCAGCGTCTCGTAGGTGGCGACAGCTCAGAGATCGACGTTGAAGACTTGCGACGCAATACCGAGTACTCAGGCCTGTACGCTATCGGCCATGATGGAATAGAACATCCAACGGTACAAATGTTCTGGCAGGTAATGCGAGAGTTTAAAGACTCGGAACGTCGAGAAGTGCTAAAATACGTCACATCAACACCGAGAGCACCATTGCTAGGCTTCTCGCAACTCAGTCCCCACTTCAGCATCAGAGATAGCGGTACCGACGAGGAGAGACTACCCAGTACAAGCACATGTGTCAATCTTCTGAAACTTCCGCGCTACAGTTCGAAAGAAACGCTGAAGAGCAAGCTCCTCTATGCCATCCAATCCGGAGCTGGCTTCGATCTGAGCTAATTGAAGACAATGGTGCTAGTATCGCAAACTCTACCTAAATCACGATGCTCTAGTGGGTAAAATCCTTTGGCCATGCTTAATCACGGCGCAAGGAGACGTCGGTTAGAATGTGTGCAAGTAGCTAAAAGCAGAATGAATTGACATTGACATTGACGATCATGAGTGAACTTGTCTCCCTAGTGATCGAACATTTATCAACTGGTAGTCCTAGGTAGGTACCTAAGGCCTTAGTCCAGGGCAAATAAGTTAACGCCGATTCAATATGCTATGATCTCTTTATTCGTAAATCAGACTATCATGGATGTGTATAATTTGTTAAGGTTTCGGGATAGAAAAATGCTTTATAAGATAATATGTCGCCAACGCAGATATCCAACCGTCGTTTCTCACGCCGAGCAAGCTCCTATAGTCTAGCGGTTAGGACGTCGGATTCTGATTCCGAAAACATAGGTTCGATTCCTGTTAGGAGCTCCAAATTGTCTGTGATTTTTTTTTTTTTCCCTAAGTCTTCAAGTGAAAACATTTCTGTGCGGGTTGCACCCCCTTGAATAAGGACATTGTGCTCTAAGTGGAGCAGCGAGCTAGCCTTGAGTTGTGGGCTCTGGTGGTCCACCAGAACGTAGTCTAATAACTGTTTACGAGTGAGTATCAGTTAGAAATTGTATCTATGCTTCAACATTTTGCTTCAAACCGAGTTAAGAAATTAGCATATGCGTCACTTCATTCATTGCCTTGACACAGATAGGAGTAGGCTTATATAATGCTAAGCCTATCCCTACGTAATATCGTTCTTGTACGTTATGTATTGGAATATCTCTTGATGATCACGCTAATAATTGGTCATAAGACATAATCTAAGTAATGCCTCCTATATAGTCCAGCGGAAATCAGCAAGTCCATCAATAATCTTTTTCCCTTTGTCTGCGCGCTTATTTTCCCATTTTAGAAGCACGATAGAGAAACAGGCGGCAACGACAGCAGCTATACAGATAGCCATCACAGCTATTATCCCGGGGATATAATCAGGCGCATCCTGTTTCTCGTCAGCATGGAATATTACGATATCGTCAACGAGCTTTGTACTAACCTGTTGGCGGAAGACTAAAGATGAGTAAATGCCACCGATACCACTGACCGCGATCATAAAAGCAGTGGCACAGGCACGCTTAGCATCGCCGCGGAGATTGTTAGCTTGCCACGCTAGAGTGGTGACCACAAGCCCATTGACGCCGGCTTCCCCTAAGAAGGTACCAACATATCTTGCCACAGGATTATTGACGAATCCCGTCATGCATAAACCAACAATAGCGACTAAGCCCTGGACGATGACAAACGGCCCTCGCAGGCGCATCTTATCAGCTAGCCACGAGACAAACATACCCTCCACGACTGAGAATAGAGCCGGTGGCGCCGACAGCACGAACGCAAGATCTTGCGAGTATCCCATTCCGTTGCGTAGGATGATGGGCAGGAAGAAGAGAAAGGCGTAAACGCCTACGGCGCCGGCTGAGTACATAAGCGCGAAGGACCAGACCTTCCAATCCGTAGCCGTCTCGACGAAGACGGCCCAAGTGACCTTCTCGCGCTCCTCTGACCCGCGGTCCTCCGCAAGGCGCGCCTTCACAAAGGCACTTTCTTCATCAGAGAGAAAGGTGTTGCGGTCCGAGTCGGGGAAGTCGACGATGACGAACCAGGCAATTATGGCGGCGACACAGGTCATGACGCCTTCGATGATGTAAATCCACCGCCAGCCCTTGTAGCTCGGGTGCACCTTGGAGATCTGTATCAGGCCGAGAGCCAGGATATTGGCGAAGGCCGAGAGCGCGGATCCCGTCATGAAGAAGGTCGCCAGCCTCTTCTGGACCTCGTACCTCTTGTACCAAGACGAGATCAGGTAGACGCAGCCGGGGTAAAACCCGGCCTCGAAGACGCCGAGGAAGGAGCGCAGGACGGCGAGGGCGACCCAGTTGTCCAGGAAGCCGATGCCCATGGAGACGAGGCCCCAGGCGAAGACGATGAGCGAGATCCAGTTGGCGGCGCCGACGCGGTGGATGATCATGTTGCTCGGCAGCTCGAAGAGCATGTACCCGATGAAGAAGACGAGCAGGGCGACGGAGGCGCGGTTGCCCACGGCGAGCCCGACGTCCTCGTCGAGCCCCGAGATGCGCGCGACGGATATGTTGCTCCGGTCTATCATGGCGATGGTGTACAGCGCGCCGAGGATGGGGAGGAGCCGGATGTCGACCTTGCGGAGGACTCGCCTCTCGAGCTTCGAGTCGTGGGCGGTGCCGCCGCCGCCGCCCTCTTCCGAAGCGGACGGCGTGTCGTTGTCGAGCTTCTCGTTCTCGTGGAGCGAGACCGACGCTTCCTTCTCCGCCATGGTGAAAAGGGGAGCTCAAGCAAACTTAAGGAATCAATTCATGATCCTACTAGGTAGATAAATAGCAGCAGGAAATGAAATTTCGGTTCTGTAGCTGCGTTCTTATTGCCGTTTTTCGGCCCCTCGCAGCCTAGGTCGGGGCCCCGAAAGGAATGTGGAGGAAAAGTTTGTGGGGTAAAAAGCTGGGGTAAGTCGAGGACTATACCTATGTCGATCGGTTGTTGGTCATGATCTCCCCGGCGAGTGCCTCTTCTGGGTATTCCGCATGTAGGCCTGATTATTCGACGTTTCCGAAGAAAGGTGCCAACTCCGCAGCTAGAGAGGATGAGTAAGGTATATGGTCCGACAATGATATTGGCCCTGTTTACTTCGATTCTTCTCCAATTGATAATACTTGCTAATATAGATCCTTTCGATTTCTATGGCTGGGCGTAGGTAGGTAGTGTTTAGAGAGGTATGCCCTAGATGTATTGTACATCACGTTTTGATACCTACCTACAAGGCGGGTGCTTGGGTAAAAATGAAAACACCGTCTATTATATATTCATATAAACTGACATGAATTATTAAAGCCAACTCAGTTCCCAAAGCCCGATCAACTCGGGTCTAATCTACGGAGTTGTTTTGCTGACAGACCCTATTGACAACCCTACGAATACATTGTATATCGTGCCTAGGTAGGTAGATAGGTGGCTAGTCTGAACATGAACAGCTAACTCCGTGCTCTTTACTAAGGAGGGTCTGATACTTGCATGGTTAGAAGACCTTGCAACAACCCGCCTACTTACCTACCTAGGTATCCATGTATACACCACCCTTTTTAACTGGCTGGAGTGTTGGCAATACGTTTAGTTCGATTTAAACAACATTAGAAATATATGCCCATTAAAATATATTAATATTTCCCCAGATATTTACCTACGTAGGGTGGTTGTCTCGAAAAGGGGCGAGGGAATGCAAGTAGCAGGAACGGCATCATACGAGATGCATGAGGCAATGACTAGTGAACGTTATCACTAAGATTGACATATATATGGACTTGTTGTCGAAAAAGTTTAATTTCAGCGAAACCTATCTGAGAGATGATTCACACTTAGCACGTAATGAACCCTCCAGACCAGCTCCGCAGTCAACCCGTCTATAGCAAGAGAACATCCTTCACGGGCACCTGCACCAACCCAGTGGTACTCCGAGTCCCATCACCCATCATCCACCAGCAACGACTAGCCAAATTTTCGTGTTTAACCGTAGACAAGCTTGAAGATGTCGTTGTGGACGTAGTACTGGGCTTGTCCATTGATGTGCTCGGGAACCAGGTAGAATGACTGAGTGTAGCTCATCGGTCGCTGCTCCTCATCCACCTAGTTATCTAAGTTAGATATCGTGTTGTTTATTATGAAGGGAAAGGAAAGGTCAATAAACGAACCAAGAGCTGACCGGTGACGAGCACCATAATGTGGTCCGGAGAGACACCAGGCTGGGGATCCATAGTAGCCACCTGGTGCTTAATCTGCTGGAAAGGCAAGGCCTAGGAGTTTGTGTAAGTCATATCTTCCTTTGAGCTTGTGATTGGTGCCTTACCTGAAGCTTCTCGATGATAGAGGGGGTGCCCTTGAACGAGCTGGACTCGAAAGTCAACATAGATCCATCACGCTGCAAAGTCGTCAGTCAAACGCGTTCCATCAGGAAACAGACTCGAAAGGGACCATACATAGAGGGTTGCAAGGCCCGATCGGTCCTGGTCGAACTGGTTGTAGTAGTATTGGACGAATAAAGCTACATAGGGAGGCGCATGTTAGCTTGGGCCGCGAGATCGCTACCGAGTCGACGGCATGAAAAAGTAACTTAAAAGAGGAGGTACATACTCGCAACCTCTTCCAGATCTATTCGTTCGGTTAGTATATAGCTTGACACTTTGTAAGTAATCAACAGCCCTCGACTTTTTAGGCTGCGACGCGTTACAGGATGGGGGAGGGGGATGACATACTCGCAGCCATCTTGGTGGGAGTTATCGTCCGTGAGACAGTTGTGGAAGGCGTGTATTTGATCGATGGTTGCTTTTATGAAGATGAACAAGCGTGCTTGAGTTGTCACGCGAGTCTGAAGACGAGAAAAAGGCGCTTTGTTTTTGTTATGATAGTTGATAAAAGATGGGAAGAAGAAGTGAGGCCATTCAGGTTGGACTTTTGGAGGGGCAATCTTAGCGGAGGATCCACTTATTTATGTGATTTATGTGTGCTAAATCTGTTTTTGGTCGCCTGCTCTGGCGGGGTAATCTTTAATTTTAATTTTTTAGTTTCGGATCGTCCAACGTCGTCAGGCAATTACCGTTTATCGTTATCAGTCGATTATGTAATGAGTCACTCAACTTCCGAGGTTCTTTCCATTATTTATGCAGTCCTGTACATGCATATGTACATGCCTAATGCAATGTGTGTGGGTCTACTTGCACTGTGACGTACAAGCTCTTCAGCTGGGAAGCGACAGATCGGATTCACCCAAAGTTGGGAGTTGCTCATTCTAACTTGGAGTAATAAGTGGATTGTAACAATTTAATACATCTATTTACCACTTGACACTATCCGAGGTCCTCTGAAGCTTAAATATGAATTCGTACTTCTACGATATTACCTCTTTACAATTACGTGGATGTAGAGTCCTATAATCCGGCCCAACACAACCGCATCTGGTTCACCCCATTGATATAAACTCAGGCATGGCGTCTGGTAAAGTGGAAGCCAATAACACCGTCGCTTCTGAGGAGAGCACGCAAAATGGCACACCTGCAGCAACTGGGTTCTCTCGTCTTCTTCGCCGGCATAGTCCCGGCTCAAGACAACATGCTCGAGATTCAATGGATTCTTTAGATAGGATCTTTGATACTCGTACCGAATCAGAAGCCCGCCGCCTTCCAGCTGCCCAAAGATCCATGACCTCGGAGGATAAACACTATGCAAACAATTCTTATGGGATCGCCGAGCTGAGGGATGGTTTCTTCGATGCCGTTTTTCTCCCCCCAGAGGAAGTGGATTTCCAGGAACTCATGAGACAAGCCCAGCTGACTCTTCCATACGCCTTTAGAAAGAAGGATCCCCTTTCTATACGGAATTTCTTCCCTAAGCAGTGGCATGAAGTGAAAGGGGTCATTCGCCGTGTTACTACTACAAGATCTGGCATTCGACTTCTTAAATCTTTTCTTGCTTTCTTTATAGCATATATCCTTTGCCTTATCCCGCCAGTTCAGGATAGACTTGGCCGTTATAGTTACATTATGGTAATATCAGCTATCCTTAATCACTCGGGTAGAACATTGGGGGCCCAGGTCGACGGAACGATTCTAACAATAGTTGGCACAGCGACTGGGTTAGGATGGGGTGCTTTTGGGCTGTGGGTATCTACCGCATCGGCGCCAGCACGCATAGGTTATGGCGGAGTCCTTGCTGTCTTCCTCTTCTTATACGTATTTTCAATCGCTTGTCTTCGTTCGTATTATATCCGTACCTATCAGGCCGTCATCAGCGCTGGAATCGCGATCGCATATACCTGCCTAGCCGAAGTATCAGGAACTGAAGTTTCATGGTCTAAACTCCTCGACTACGGAATTCCTTGGGTTCTAGGACAAGCCATTTCTCTTCTCGTATGTTTTACGGTTGTCCCTGATGCAGGCGCGCGCCCATTAGCCGTCGCTCTACATCAGGCATTCTCTGTCATGCTGGTAATTCCACCTCCCGCTAGGTACCTCAATTCTAATAACTAATTTTCTTAAAGGATGGTCTCGGATTGACAAGGCTAGAAAGCATAAGAACACGCCGGAGATTAACGCAGACTTTTGTCAGCATGTCGCAGGCTTACAGAGATCTAGTGATCGATTTTTCTATGACACTTTTTGACCCGAAAGACGTTCTAGAGCTTCGAAATCTCATTCAAGGGGTCATCCGCGCACTTCTCAGCTTGAATAGCGAAACTAGAGTCCTTGATGGACCAGAGGACGCTCCATGTAATAGACTAAGCCGAGACCGCCCTATACTCGACGAGTTTGTCGTTAGCATGGACCAAAAAACTCGTGTATCAGGTAGCGAGGAAGAAAAGAAGTTAGCGAAGTTCGTTGCCAGCAGCTTGGCCGAGCCTACAGATAAAATTCTTCTGTCTATGGAATCCGCCTTGAAGACTTGCGATGCTGTCCTAATGGATATGTGTGGCCATCGCCAATATCTGGGCCCCCCAAAGGACGTGTCAAGCGATATCCCAGGGTCGCTTGTAAAGCTGCGCAGACGTATCATAGCATTCAGCGAGTGTCAAGATAACGTGTTAGCGAGCGGGAAATTGCCCTCAACATACGCTGACTCCCCCGATGTTGTTAAGCTTTTCACTTACTGCCGACCCGTCCACCAAGCCGCAACGGCGATTGAGGCATTACTGGTAAAAGTTAATCAGATGCAACAGACACGGCCGAAACACTCGATGTTTTATTTGCCGTCCTATCCATTTTGGAAGGCGTTGCACCGTACGAATGCACAGGTTCGACATGATCGAGGCGGTGTAACAGCAGGTTCCTACTTCAAAAGCTTCAACGATATAGCTGTAATCATCCAGAAAATCAAGTCTAGGGATTTTCAACCCTTGCCAAGGAAGGAAAATGAGGGTGCTGATAAAGGCCATGATACTTCATATGCATCAATGACAGCGGATGAACTCGAGGATGAATTGGGTACAAATACGAATCATGTACGGCACAAGATATGGGGCTTTCTTCATCGACTACAAGGCTTTGAGACACGATTTGGGCTTAAAACAGCTGCGATTACTTCTCTACTATCTATACCCGCTTGGCTCCCTGAGGCCCATGAGTGGTGGGATGGCTATGAAGTATGGTGGGCTGTCGTAATGGCATGGCTTATGATGGGCCCTCGGTAAGTTATTATGCTCCTTTAAATGACTCGAGCCTTGTGTGTTGTCTAACATGCATAGAACTGGCGGAAACATCCAAGATCTTTTCACACGTGCGCTTTGTGCTGTTCTTGGCTCGCTTTGGGCCGGTCTATCATACGCCGCGGGGAATGGTAACCCTTACGTTATCGCAGTCTTTGCCGTTATCTTCATGCTCCCTATGATTTATAGGTATACGCAGAGCACACATCCGGTAAGTCACTCCCGAAGGCTAACGGAATTGGAAAACATTCTGACATGAACATAGAGGTCTGGGCTCGTAGGTTGTGTCTCATTTACGGTTGTATCGCTATCAGAAGTCGCTGCACAAGGCAAACCCTCGCCAGCTACAATCGCCGCGACACATGGTGTTGCCATGGTCGTTGGAGTGGTCGCATCCGTCATTGTGAACTGGGTGCTCTGGCCATTTGTTGCTCGCCATGACCTTCGAAAAGCTGTAGCTTCCATGATGTTCTATTGTAGTATCGTCTACAGAAGTAAGTTGAGCAGGGATTACTATTCCTTTCTATTAATTGACTCGACTTTAGGTATCGTGTCAAGATATGTTTACTACGAAGAAGGGGACGAACCTACTAAAGAAGATATACGTTCATCCGAGGTACTCGAGGGGCGATTGCGAGAAGGATTTGTGAGATTGAGACAGCTGTTGGTGAGATCGTAAATATCCCTAGCTTTGTGAAGCCGATATATTGATGATAATTAGGGTCTCACACGCCACGAGATACGACTCCGAGCCCCTTTCGACCCTTTACCGTATTCGGCGCTTATTGATGCTTGCGAAAGATTCTTCGAATATATCGTCACTGCTCGACAAGCGTCTTTATTTTATCATCCCCATTTTATTAGAGACAATACCGACTTTGCCGCAGCTTTGCTGGGTCATAGAAGAGATGCGATTGCAACCATCTTGACCAATCTTTACGTCCTTTCTGGGGCGCTGCGCGCCGACAGAAAAGTGCCCGTAAGTCTGCTAAGAAATCTTTATATATAGTGTGACGAAGAGAGAAAACATGCTAATATGCGAACTTGACAGAAATATCTCCCAAGCGCAGCGGCATCAAGGAAGCAACTATTAGACATGATGGGAGCACTGGAGGCTGAACTCGCGGCAAGTGGAAAATTAAGTGCTGATGAAAAGTCCGAAGGGAGAAAGTGGGCCCAGATATACAGCTATTCGTATAATGAGAGCCTGACGGGCTGCGTTGAGCAGTTGGAAGAGCTGGAGAAATATACCAAGGCCATCGTCGGCGAACAAGGGTAAGATACCTCTTTTGACGCGGTTGTGGGATAAGTCTAATAAATTGGTATAGGTTCGACGGCCCCTACACAGACCAAAACTGGTCGATGAGTTGAAATATCTCCTATACGAAGCAGAAGTGGCGTGTTTAGGTAATGCTTCCTACCGACACCATCCACGGCGATTTATGGCCTTCGAAGCCCTTCAAAGCAGTCTGACCATTTGAAGCCGAAGACTCAACATTAATGGCTGATAAAATACCTATAGATGACTTGTCTATTATATTTTTATGAGATACGATCTAGCCAATCATGATGAAGTGAATTGATACGGACGAATAATGCAAAAAGTCAGCTCACGCATAATATGTGCTGTCCACGTTGCGGAACGATTGGTCAATTCCCTCTCCGAGATCTTCTCCACTTCGGCTGCGCGGTAGCCTCAGTGAGTCTTCTATCCCGATTCAAATCTCCCCACATAAGAAATTACGCCCTCGGGGATTAAAGAGGACTTTTATTTTATATCAAACTTGGCATTCAGGCACGTGTAGCGTCGCCGTTCTTCTCCATTCAGAAATCTTTTGAAGATGGAATTTAGGGCAGTGCTCGATTCCACGTGGATTTTAGATCGAATAGCGTGACCCAACCTGCTGGGCTCATCAACACTTGGCGCCTAGACGCTTTATATGAAGACTGCGTACTGCCCCTAGTGAGATGGCATCTGATCGCCAGCGTCCAAAAGTTTTTATTCCTTAGGTCGCTATTATCTGGTCGACATCTTGTCTTTGTGAAGTCGCTCGTTTAGTATCATATATTTCTCACAATGTTGGTTACTTCTATCTTCGTTTTCCTTTCCCTAGGTTCAACTGGTCTCGGTTGGGAATGGGGAAAGAGTGGAAAATGGTCTAGTAAGCAGAGGACTACTTGCCACGGTGGAGAGTCGACCATCAATTACACGTCAATTGCTGGCTTCTTTCAGCAGGATGACTCCTCCACTGTTGCAAAAACCTTTGACTACGTACGGCCCAACCGCTATAGTTATCACAATTGATAACTATTACTAACAAGAAATAGACTACAAGTAATTACGGGCTTATTAACCGGACGTATCCTACCGATGATGAGTTAGATTCAGCGAATGAGAAAACGCAATGGGAACGTTTTATGTATTATGTGAACACTCTCAACCGAGATTGCGACAAGAACACCCAATACAAGGTCTTATTCATGGCTCGTCACGGCGAGGGTTATCATAACGCGGCAGAATCTTATTACGGTACCCCTGCTTGGAATGTAGGTTCCCTATAAATCGCCGTATCTCTACGTGATTTAGTCTAATAATAGTACATAGTGCTACTGGGGACCACTTGAAGGGAACGGCACGACAACCTGGAGAGATGCTCGGCTGACCGATGCTGGTATAGCTCAATGCACCAAGGCAAACGCCTTCTGGAAAAATGCCTTAGCTGTTGAAAAGATTCCGGCCCCGGCGTCCTACTACAGCAGCCCCCTAGTCCGTTCTATGACCACGGCGAACTTGACCTTCAATGGCCTTGACCTCCCGGCCGGAAGACCCTTCGTGCCAACGATCAAGGAATATCTTCGCGAAGGCATATCTATGCGTACTTGTGACGAACGGTCGAACAAGACGTACATCCATTCCTTGCTTCCAGGATTCAAGTTCGAGGAAGGGTTCACCGAAGATGACGAGTTGTGGAAGGGTTACGAAGGGGAAACCTCTGATGCTCAACTCAAGAGGACTAGGGCTGTTTTGGATGATATCTTCAGCAACGATGACAATACGTGGATCAGTATCACCAGCCACTCTGGCCAAATCAGCACTAACCTAAAGGTGTTGAACCACATTGCGTTCAGCTTGTCGACAGGCCAGGCAATCCCAGCTCTTATCAAGGCGCAGAACCTCCGTAAAGTCGAGTCAGCTACAACCACTGTTCAATCGTGGACAGCCGAGGCCACGTGTAATGCGCCTCCGGTTACAAGTATATCTGGTCAAGGTTGCGTCTGCTCAAGTGCTACGTCCTCATTAGTCGCGGCTACAGCTACGATGACCACAGCATAGAGTAAGCAATTTACACGAACCAAAAGGTTATAGCAGGATAAGTTTTCTAATGGTAATAAAACAACTGCTTACACTTCGTTCCTGTTTTGACGCAACATGCGCTCTATACCTAAGCTCAAGCCCTACCTATAGTACTAGAGTAACAATTACATCCGAGTGCAACCTTCGGACGCACGGAAACCCCATAGTCCAGCCCTCAAGCCCCATGAGGTCTCCAAACTGGCTTCGCCTACGAAAATTCCTGGGAAGAGGCTCACAGGTGGTAGTTAGCCAAGCCGATTTTCTGCGAATGGTACCGTGATACGATGGCGCGTGCTCACGACTCCAATTCTCAGCTTCCACCTTCCTTCTTGGAACTTTATCGCCGCATCAATAGTTTACTCGAGAGATGACTTTGCGATTAGTCAATATGATGCAATGAAAAAAATCGCAAGGCCAATATAACCGTGTTAGTCAACCTGGAACTATATTGTCTCGCGATTTGCCGTCTCCTCCCAGTAGCCATCTTGAATATTCATACTAACGTTATTACAAAGTGATTACATGCATACCAGCCCAGCAGCTGTTATCAAGATCAACCCCAATAGGATCCTCATCCGAGCCATCCAGAATTACGCAACGGGAACTGGATACACGAGATCTTGGGCTTCGCCTTAATGAGCATAGGAACTTTTCTCCTAGCCGTCGGCATATGTAGTATAGAGTGTGAAGAACAGAGTTGTTCTTCTTTTCATACGAACATCTTGTATTCTAGGTGTGCAATCCATGTCATCCATAACGCCTTCTTCGGGTTCCACGGAATCTATATGCCAAAATTCATCGTAGGATTATAGGAATGCTTCCCTTCTCACCAGGCCGTTCCGAAAATTTATTGGGCCTTTCGTTTTGTTTCCGCTCATGAATAAGGCCTCCATGCACATTTGCTACCGTATAGCATACAAAGTTGTCCCGCTCCTGTAAGGATGAATACGATAATCTGAGTCGGCATTTACCAACAAGCTCGATTAAGGAGCTAGTTTCCCGAGCCTGTTCAGCGCGGGTGTCTGTGGGTGAGATCTATGAATGCAGGATCACGCCCAAGCAACCATAAACCTTTGTAGATAAGTGCACAACACCCTTCTTTCTGCTATTACAAGTGGGATATTTCATGGGCCTATCATTTCTATTTACTAGCAATTATGCAGTCTCTCCTTGTGTTAACACTCTTCGCGTTATCTGCGAGCGTCAAGTGCGTCAACTTTGCCTTCGAAGAAGAGCAGCTTGCAGATGCAGAGATTGGGGATTTTCCAGCCATCGCCTTTGGAAACTCTTCAGTCGCGGCCTCTCTTGATGATGAACCAGAGTGTAGAGAGTATCCGGGCAGCGACGGCTGGCCCCTAGAGGAAGAGTGGTCGCGGCTGAACCAATCTCTAGGAGGCGCCTTGATCAAAGGGGTTCCACCCGCGGCGGTATGTTACGATGGGCCGTATAGAGATGCGGATGCGTGTATGTTCCTCATCCGGAATTCCAGCATGAACCGTTTTTATATAGACAACCCGGTCACCGTGTTGAGCGAATGGGGTGAGGGCGATACCTGCCACGCGACGCTTCAGCCGCAAGATGGCGATAACTGCACACAGGGTGCCTTTCCTGTCTTCGTCATCAATGCTACAACTACGAGGCAGATTCAGATCGGCGTCAACTTCGCTAGGAATAGGAACCTAAGGCTAGTCGTTAAGTAAGTTCTTCGAGACATATGGACATCTGGCCAACTTATACAGCCATACCAAGACATGATAATCCGATTGACACCGTACCTTTCTTTGCAGAAACACCGGGCACGACTTCGTCGGTCGAGCGGTCGGCTTGGGAAGTCTTAGCATCTGGACGCACTACCTGAAAGATTTCCAATACCTGCCCCGTTACCAGGTTGGCGAGTACAGGGGCAAGGCAGGCAGAGTCGGTGCCGGTATTGAGAGTTGGGAGATGTTTTCCCAGATGGACAAGTACAATGCCACGTTTGTGGTAGCCGGAGGTTACACCGTTGGGGCTTATGGCGGTTGGATGGCCGGCGGTGGACACTCCGCTTTGGCTTCCAAGTACGGCTTAGGCGCCGACCAAGTTCTATCTCTTCAAGTGGTTACAGCTGACGGCAGGTTCGTCACTGCGGATCCGAACCAGAATACTGATTTATTCTATGCTCTGCGTGGCGGCGGGGGGAGTAAGCATTTCCTAGACCATGGCTAGATCAAGCCGAACCACGCCAGTTAGCTGATGACAAGAATGCAGGCACTTTTGGCGTCGTGACTTCAGCTACAGTCAAAGCCCACCCCTACACAACAATACTCGCCACTTCCATAAGCTTTTCAACAGGTGGGGCTAACGTCTCCGTTGATCCTGGCGACATCGAGAATTTCTGGAAGGGTTTCGATTTGTATCATGAGTTCGGCAAAAAGATAGTCGATAATGGCGGTACAGCATGGTACGTGCGGAACTTGAGCACCGGTATATTTCATTGGAATTAAAATGATCTATATCTGTCAACGCGTACTAACAACTCGATAGTATGTCGCAACCTTTTACCCCTATATTCTTATTCCAAATTTCGGGTTTATCGAATGATGCCATACCAAAAGAGGTAGCTTTCGATATTTCTTATCATTACGTTAACATTTAGGATACCAGATAGTTACATGTCGCGTATGACGTCTAGCAACGACAGCTACAGCTTCATGACGGATGTCGAGCTCCCCAACGTATCAGAAGAATACTTATCCGCATTCGTACAGCCTCTCCTCGACGACCTGCGAGCAGCCGGCCTCAACGTAACCACGCGGGCGCCGTACCCAGCGACTAACTGGTTGGCCTCGGCTAGAGCAGGCATCGGCGACACCCCAGGCAGCTCCCGGTTCGCCAGCCGCCTGCTCCCGCGCGCCAACTTCGAGGACCCGGATCTGTTCCAGGCAACGCAGCTCGCGCTGCGCCAGTCCATCGAGGAAGGGTACCGGTTCCACGGCATCCACCTGCAGCCCACCGAAGCCGTGGCCGGCTACCCGGGCGCCGGAAACGCGGTCAACCCGGCCTTCCGGAAGGTGATCATGCACGCGGACCTGTTCGACAACACGGCCATCAGGGGCCTGTCGCCGATGGCGTGGAAGGAGACGCACGCGCGGCTCGCGGGCGCGATGGATAGGTGGCGGGCTGTGACGCCGGGGGCCGGGGCGTACATCAACGAGTGCGATGTCGAGGAGCCGGAGTGGCAGCAGGCGTTCTTCGGGAGCAATTACGAGAGGTTGTTGGAGATTAAGCGGGCTAGGGATCCGTGGGGCGTGTTTTACGCGCCGACGACGGTGGGGAGTGAGGCGTGGGTGGTGAGGACCGAGGATGATATGCCTACGCAGAATGGGCTGCTTTGTAGGGTTGGTTCTGGGAAGGCGAAGAGGGATGGGATGGGGATGGGGGTGTGAGGGAAGGGGGAAAGGTACGAATGACAAGACTGAAGCCTTTGCTTTTTGGGAGTTATTGTCACCTTCATAGCTTTCTAGGTACTAGGCACCCAGTTTTTGTGACATCTTGTGTCCCTATCACTAGCTAGGAACGTAGGTATGCATGTAAGTAGTGATATGAAGAGTTGTATATGAAATTTCATAAACAGCAAGCTTGTTGAACACTGACTATACTACGAAGTATATGGCTGCGTATGAGGCATGTATCGCCAACGGTTGCCTCGCTATGAGATATGGTGTTGAATTTGTAAGGAGGTGAGTTATCGGAGGTGGCACTGTGGCAGAGCTCTATCAAACATGCACATTGATGTTCCGTTTGTCAGTCACGTGATTGGAGGAACCCAAGATGCGGGTGGCTGCCCTTAGGTGGTAGCACCTGCCCAGGCTGCAACTGAAATTCCCAGCGGATTCTTTAGCTCTCGCGAGGCTCTACAAGCATAGGACCTTCCTATTGGTCACCATCGATTTTATGGGTCACCCTGTCCCTTCCCCATCAGCCCCAACTAAGGTGCCTGTGGAAGGAAAGGCCAGACAAAGGCCCAAGCTGCTGCGAGAGGGTCACTTTTGAACTTTGATTCTTACCATCAATTTACGTCCATCAAAATCAACACCACTCCATTCAATCATCCGCCATACCATCCTTTTCTCCCCCTTCCCAGAACCCAAAACTATTCAGAGCGCGTCCAAGTTCTTCTTTTCTAGTGACGCACTCGAGCTACTTTTGCTGTACAGTACCCAAGTTCTTTTTCGTAAACACCAACCGAACCGAATTGTGAGCAACGTTTTGCCCACTAGCAACGTACCCATACCCACGCCTACCCACGTCTATCAACCTCGTCGCCTCCACCCGCCAATTACCCGACAACAACACCTGCGACCTAGGACAGTTCAACTTGTGCCTGGGCTCATGATATCCATGCCCCAAGCATCCGTGAGCTTGCGCCTGCCCTGCCCTTACTTCCCGCACTCAATCCGAACCCGCGAAGTGCACACTCACTACTACCGCCCTTGCCAGGCACCGTTGCGTGATTCGTGATTTCGTGGTGTTACGAGGGGCTCCAGGGAATTCGATTCGCATAACTTCACACCTGTTCTTCCCTCCTCCTTCTCCCCTCCCGACCAAGAGATCACCACCCTCATGGTCCCCCCACCGCCATCTCACTCGCGATCTGGAACTTTCTCACCTGCTCCTGCCCAGAGTTTGCAGACAGGGCTTACACATTCTCCCCATCCGTCACAGACAGGTCCACTGAGTGCTGGCGCAAGTCCCAGTACCAGCAGTCCGACCACGGGGACTAGCTCTCTTACAAAAATTGTTGTTGCCCAAGTCTATCTTCTTCTGAGTACAATCAAGGAGGACAAGGACCGCGCAAAGTGGGAACTACAGGTGGATCAACTAAAAAAAGTATGTTAAATGATGCGAATTTCTTCTTACCTCCCTCTACCTCCTCCTGTCTCATTAGAAGTCTCGTATTGATGTTATCTTGCTACTCTAGCTCCTCGATGATCACGGAATGGAGGTGTTTTCTAAATATTTCACCCGGTTGGTAGCCGGCAATGCTCCCCAAATCTTCCCGGGCATCAACCGACCTGTTGCCAATCCTGGCAACTACTCGCTCCTAGCCGGAGAGATGGCCAAGATCTCCCATGATCTTGACCAAGCCTCCAAAATATCCGAGTCGATCGAGACTGCTAACGAAGATATCTTCCGCGATTTTGATCTGTCTACATTTATGGAGCACTTCAAACTTGATGCCTTGGAGAAGACTATACTGGCGCTGGCGTTCAAGTTCGGATCCCGTCAAGATCTGAAGACTAAGGGTAGGTCGTTGGTGTCCTCGTCGGATGCTAGCACCAATAAGCTAACCGTGTCCATTGCTAAAGCTGATGCGATACTATCGACGAATTTTCCTACCTTTGTAAACATAATCTCGCGCGCAGATTATGGCGACCATTCCGACCTCACCCCCTCCTTCATTGCCGCTATCGTCGATCGTTATATCCAGGGTCACCCGCCCAACTTTAACTCGGCCGCTAAGCACGAGCTGAGCCATAAAGTTCAGTCGCGTTGGTTGCAGGTAGATCAAGCGCCTCCGATGGAGGTCCTAGCTGCTTTGGATCTTATCAGAGTACTAGGCGAGAAGCCCCCCAACGCGCTAGCTCTCTACATCCAAAGGACTGGCACGGACTTTACCCGCGACGAGGAGACTTGTGCCGCTTATCTTCAGTCTCGGCCGAATAATATTCATCTGAGTGAAGAGCAGGTCTCTACCGCTTTAACTTACACAACCGTCAGCATCACGTACCGTCATAATCCTTCTGTCCTCGTTTCGACCCTTCGCCGTATCCTGCCTCCTAGTTTCCGCTGGCACGACGTCGTCGCGTATTTTGATCAACGTGACGTACGCGTTTCATCTGCACAGTTCCTACGATTATACGAAGCACTTCTACCTATCGCGCAAGCCCAAGAGGAACCATCGTCTCCTTTCAACATCCAAAGTCTCTGGGGAGGATCTCATTGGGAGAACCCGGAAACTCAGCTGTCTTTCATATGCGCATTTGCGTCCTTGAGCCCGGATCAACTAGATGCCAGTACCATTCCCGGCCTTCAGCCAACGTTCACGTTAGAAGAATATGCGAACTCGCCACCCGAGGTCCGCGAGCGAGCAGCAGTGGCCGTAAAGCACCCTCTTGTTTCGAGTCTAGCTCTGTCAGCAATCTTCCAGGTCGCCCTTCACTCCCTGCACGCATCGCAAAGTACGGAGGCGAAACGGCTATTCCAAGAGGTGGTTGTACCAAACCTTGACATCTTCATTGTCTCTGCTTTCGGCGTTCCCAAGCCGTGGCCGTCAATGGCGGTGGAAACCCTCGCATCTCTATTCGACAACTTCCTTCATCGACGTTCTGAGTATCACGACTTTGTTCTGGATAGTCTCTGGAGGAAGGATAGGGATTGGGTCACCCAGAGACTTGTCGATGCTCATGCTATGAAGCCGATGGATCTTACGCTTATCTTTGAGCATGTCATCAAACATGGCTGGCTGGACGAGTTGGTGTACTTGCCAAACGGATTTGGATATGACCTTGCAGCGCTCGCGCACGCTGAGGGCCAGCTCGATCTTTCTCAGTGGGCCCACAACAACGCTGAGCGAAGTCCTGCCATCTCCCAGTCTCTGTTGCAGTTCTTGATGATCAAGGCAAACCTGGAGTTGGCGTCTCAAAAACCCGGAGAAGGGCAGCTAGTAGCAAAGACTACCACGCCCCTCCATGTAAAGACGGTGCTCGCCATGCTACAAATTCTGGAGGACTTCTTGCCGCGAAACCCTTTACCCGAGTTAATCATCGTTCAGCGCGTGTGCATTACAGCTTATCCCCGACTTATCAACTACGGGGAAGGTTTTGATGACATCATTGACGCCAACGGAAGGGAAGGCAATGGGCTGCCGCCCGCTGCAATTGCTAAGATGGAGGAACACTATAAGAAAATGTATGGAGAAGAGTCGGAGGTCAAGTACGTCGTCCAGAAGCTTGAGGAATATAAGCAATCGCGAGATCCTTTGGACCAAGATATCTTCGCGTGCATGATTCACGGCCTCTTTGACGAATATTCTCACTTCATCGACTATCCTCTCGAAGCCCTTGCTACTACCGCGGTACTGTTTGGTGGTATCATTTCCCACAAGCTCATCTCTGAGTTGCCTCTTAAGATCGGGCTTGGTATGATCCTGGAGGCAGTGAGAGATCACGGTATTGACGACTCGATGTATAAATTTGGACTTCAAGCCTTGATCCAGATCACCTCACGTTTCAGGGAGTGGCCTGGGCTGTGCAAGCAGCTCCTCCAGATCCCTGGCTTACGTGGTACAGACGCGTACAGGAAAGCAGAGGAAGCTGTGCTAGAAGATGAGGAAGACCGCGCACGCAATCAGAACGGCACAACGACCCCGAGTCATATAGTGAATGAACCAATCTTGAACGGAACAGCCGACGGTCCGGAAGCTCACACTGCCCCTTTTACATCAATTAATGTCGATCCAGCATCCCCCGGGGTTGCATTCGAAGAGCCAATCGTCGATATTCAGGACAGGGTTCAATTTGGGCTGAACAATCTCACAGCTTCGTCATTACAAACGACCTATAAGGAAATCCATGATATCTTGGAAGAGCGGCACCAGCAATGGTTTGCCAGTCACCTCGTCGAGGAGCGGGCAAAGATGCAGCCAAACTACCATCAGGTGTACCTTGATCTCGTGAAACTTTTCCAGAACTCGGATCTATGGTCTGAGGTGCTCCGACAAACTTACATCAGCGTCTCTCGCATGCTGAACTCGGAGAGCACAATGCAGAACTCTACTGACAGGACTCACCTCAAGTATTTAGGCGCCTGGCTAGGTCTCCTAACGATCGCAAGGGACCAGCCAATCAAGCATAAGAACATTGCTTTTAAGCAACTGCTCATTGAAGCCCATGATACTAAGAGATTGGTTGTAGTTGTACCTTTTGTTTGTAAGGTGTTGATACAGGCCTCGAAGTCGACCATCTTCCGGCCTCCGAATCCGTGGCTGATGGATATTATCCATCTCCTCATCGAGCTCTATCATCACGCCGAATTAAAACTGAACCAGAAATTTGAGATCGAGGTTCTTTGTAAAGATCTGAATCTGGACCATAAGAGTATCGAACCGTCCAGTGAACTACAAGATCGCGTTCCGGTCGAAGAAGTGATTGATATCGCCGCGCAAGATCCTCTAGAGCATTTCGAGAACTTGTCTCTCAACGGAATGGCTGGCGCTGTTCCAACTGGCCTAACCCCCCATCCTATTCCTGTCTCTATACCAGATATCAGTGCACTTCTTTCGATCCCACCCACAAACGAGATGGTTGTTAACAGCGTTCGTCTTCATGAGATCGTTCGAACCGCCGTAACGAAGGCGCTTCAGGATATAATCCAGCCAGTAGTCGATAGATCCGTTACAATTGCTGCGATCAGTACCCAGCAGATGATCCATAAAGACTTCGCTACAGAACCCGATGAGAACAAGCTTCGCACGTCTGCGATCAACATGGTCAAAGCAACCGCGGGCAGTCTCGCCCAGGTTACTTCTAAGGAGCCTCTCCGGGCTAATATTACGAACTACATGCGCAATGCCGCGACCGAGCTCCCGCACTCGCTGCCCGAAGGCACAATTATCATGTGTGTCAACTCGAATCTCGAGCTTGCTTGCAACGTCATCGAAAAGCAGGCCGAAGAACGCGCTGTGCCTGAAATTGAGGAGATGATTGAAGGCGAGATAGAGGCCAGGCGCCGTCACCGTGTGCAGCGACCTAATGAGCCCTATGTTGATCCCAGTCTCAGCCGATGGGCAATGACCATTCCGAATCCTTACAAGCTCTCTCCGAGCATGGCTGGTTTGAATTCGGAGCAGATGGCGATCTACGAAGACTTTGCAAGACAGCCGAGGGGTGCTACCCAACCCGGAGCGACCCACGCCTCGTCAGCATCGGATGCTACTAGGAATATCGCAAACGAGGTCCTGCAAGATTCGTACAGCTCTATTCCAAACCTCGCCACACCGGCCGAGACCCCATCCCTTCCCCATCTAAATACGCAACTGCCTTACCCTCATGTACATGCAGGGATGGCTAACGGACGTCCTTCGGCCCGCCCCGTTGATGGAAGAGGGCTAATAGAGAGGGTGGAAGGGCTCTTGTCCGAGCTGAAGCGTACCGCCACAGCATCGGAAGAGGAGCATTTCACCGACCTACCTAGGCTACATCCTGTTCTAGACATTATTGACATGTTCACCCAACTTATTATCAACACGTCGCAGAACTCAGACGAGTTTGCTTTCTACGCAGCCGAGAAGATTTGCCAAGCCCTCTTCAGCGGGGTGGACAACACCCTCTTCCTTGATTGCCTCGTCCACGTTCTGGAACAGTTATTGAAGATTGCTGCTAGTTCTGGTACCGCGTTGCACGATCGCGTTCAGATCAGCTTCTATCAACAGCCTCCTCAGCATATCCTCAATATTTCTTTGATAACTGCTCTCCTCCAGACGGATTTCCTCGATCTACACAGCATTGACCAGATGACAGCCAAGATGTTGATACAGAGAGAGGAGGCATACCTGGAGTTCTTCGACAAGCTTCTCGATCTGACGTTACTCAACGACCGTCCCATCGCGCTTTTCGCAGATTTCGTGCGAAGCTTAGAGGCTACTTGGGAGTGGATCAACGAAGATCCCAACCTTGAACTTGGTCAACGGCTGAAATCGAAGTTCCTCAGTTCCGGCCTTACGAAACCGCAGATCCAAGACGCTCAGGACAACACTGGGAGATTGGACCAGTTTGAGTACATCTTTGAAGAATGGAATCGACTGTACAACAACTACAATACCCCAGAAAAGGCACAGGTTGCATTCGTAAGACAAATTCGAAGCAGGGGTATCATCGCAAGCAGGGATGACTTCCTAATCTTTGTGCGAAGAGCCATTGACTTAACAGTCACCTATTACGAACAAGTGGTGCACGCAGGGGGTAGTGGTAATGAAGCTTTTACCACTGTAGATTCCCTCATAAAGATGGTCATAATCTTCGCCAAGGAGAGTGCCGTGGAGTGCGAGAATCGCAAGGATGGCCTCCTTGCTATTCTAGGGGCAGTTACGTCCCTCATTGCGGTCGTTCTCAATCACCACCATGTCACAAGAGGCGAGCACTTCAATCAAAGAGTGTTTTACCGTCTCTTCTCTATGCTTATACATGGCGCTGACTCTACCTTCGTGGAAAACCCGTTGTACGAATCGGGCCGACCAGAGTTCCTATTACGAGTGGCCGACACGTTCTTGCAACTATCTCCAGAGCGTTTCCCAGGCTTTTCCTTCGGGTGGCTAAGCCTCATTGGACATCGTCGCTTTGTGCCCGACTTACTCCTCCTCGAGTCAAAGCGCGGCTGGGTTCCGTATACTAAACTCCTCAAGTCCCTCCTAGGACATGTATCATCGCATATGAAAGCGATCGACGTTACAGATGTTGTCAAGGAGTTCTACCGTGCCGTCGTGAAGCTTCTGGTGGTGCTTGCACATGACTTCTCGGATTACATGTCGGCCAATGCCGCCCAACTATGCTTGAGTATCTCGCCTCATTGCACTCAACTGAGGAACATTGTCCTTAACTGTGGCCCACGAGCGGAAGTAGCGGACTCGGTTCCTCAGGATTCACAGGCAGACACGGCTAGTAGCCTCGCGTACTTGAGAGAGGTTGGTATGCTTGAGATTATTGAGCAACTCGTTCAGGCTCCACCTTCCGAAGATGCCATCGCTCATCTTACGCATGCTATTAACAAGAGCAATGCGAATGATACGACTTATGGCAACGTACCTCTCGGTGTTGATCAAAGACTTGTTGACAGCATTGTGACATTTATTGGTCTCCACGCTGTTTCGAAGTCTCGTCAGGATAGACCACTCTTCGTCCCAGGCTCTCCTGATGCTGTGACGTTGTCTTTACTGGTGCATGAGTTACAGCCTCAAGCCCGATACTTCCTCCTAAGCAGCATCATCGACCGACTCCGTCATTACAGCCCCGCCACTGAGTACTTCAGTTACATTATCTTTGACCTGTTCGGTCAGGACATGAACGATCCTGAGGAAGCCGATATCCGTCAGCAAATTGTTCGTGTCTTGCTAGAGCGAATCGCTGGGTTCTGGCCACAGCCTTGGGGCCTCATGATGGTAATCATCGAGCTAGTGACCAAAGAAAAGTACCACTTCTTTGACCAGCCGTTCATCAAAGCAGACCGCGACGTAAGTAATGCCCTCTCGCTCACTATGAACACATCACCTACCGGGTTCCGGACACTCCGGGCTAACTCAAAACAGATCGCGGACCAATTCATGGCAATTGCCAGGCAGCATCCTCAGTAGATGCATACTATCATTCCTGCCAGGGGGAGCTCTCTTCTCTTTAACGCATAAAATAAACGGAAGACAAACAATCAGGGGTCTCTTGGTTGATGATAACTCTGGGTACCTACTAGGTACCCCAGTCAGCCTAAACGTTGGAATCACTTTAAGGGGAACGGGGTTCTTGACGAATGATACCATAAAGGCGTAAAAAAGTGGTAGATGACCTTTTGATGAGTTGCATTTCATGGCGTATGCGGGTGAATTACGAGATTTTACGGGTTCTACAACATTGAGCTGAGGAGGGACAATGCGAGAACCACAAACGGTGCCTCAAATCTGGGCTGTTGCAATCCGAAGGCTAGTGTATTAATATATAGTGGACATGAGTGACATAGGTCTACTTTAACGTAATGGTACGTTTCTATGGCTCACCTCAGTACTTCATGGCGAGTGGATTGTGTGTATACATTATTATATCATGAACAAATACGAATATCACAGCCATCACATTTATTTAGATTCGTCAAGAGAATAACTGTCGCCGACTTTAAATACATTTAAGTTACTAGTAAGGGACGGACGTTCATGATGCGTGCACCAAATATTCAGATAATTTTATCTGTTAACTTTCGTTATTTCCAGTAGGACGATATCTTTCAATTGTTGATGATAGTTACGTAGGTAGTTAGAGGATCACTCTCTACCTAGATGAAAGCCAGTTCACAACGTGCCTTCACCCTAACGCAGATTGAAAGAGGCCGTCATCTACTAATCCTCCTTTCAGCACGTGAATACAGAAGGACCTATATTCACCGTTAGTTTCTCTCGACGACGCTTAAAATGAAAAACCGACATACCAGGGATCTTGTAGGGGTTGCTGGTTCCTGGGGGCTTGCTGTAGATGTCGATGAGCAGGCCAGGGTCGTTAGACTACGGACACATCAGCCAACTGGTGACAGGGGAGTAGGCTCGCCTAGCCATAGGCTAGCAGTCTCAAAGTGCTGTATAGGTAGTTACCTTGTAAATTCCGGGGATGCTAGCCGTAGTTGGTGTCTTGGTGGCCTTGCCGCCTGTCACGTTGATCTGGGCGCACTCCATCTACAATAATGACTCCGTGTCAATGATGTTTCCAACTCAGATACTGTTCCCAATACGGGATTGTAATGAGCAATAACATCAAATTGGGGGAAACTCACGTAGAGCTGCGCGCCGTTCACTGATCGGGCGCCGTGCAGGGCAATCATCTCGGCTCGGAGGAGATACTGGCCATCCTCGATGCATTCGGGAATCTTGATCTGTTGGTTGCCGCCTTTGTTGATGACGGTGTCGGTACCCCATTTTCCGTTACTATAACCCTCCTCCTGGATCTTGAACCAGCCGTCTCCAACGCCGCTATCCGTAGTTGCGTCCGAGACCTTCTTCAGGTATGCCATTACGGGGCCCTTATGACCGGGGTCCATGACATCGTTGGCTCCAGCTGTTTCGACGCAAATCTTGAATTAGCAAAGCTATACTAGAAGAGGCCATAAAAGGCTCTTACACTGCAGTGTGTGTCGCCAGATGGCGCCCACGGTCTCGCCCGCCTTTACGTCGATGATCTTATCGGATGGCGTAGTCGGGTTCGGAGGCCCGTTGCAAGCCATGTAGTTGCCGTTAACGTCGCTCTGTGGCTACATTATGCTGTGTTAGCTATTTCTCAGGGGCACATATTTCCTCTCAAAAGCCTCCTATTGATATACGTACCCCATCATATGAAGGAGTTCGAATAGCATATGACACAGCTAGGTAAGGTGTTAGCATCTTACTTTGCTATATACTATTGTTTATCATTGAGAGGATTGCGCTTACGATAGGTCTGCTCACTCGTCTGCAGTTGGCAGAAAATGGTGTGGCCCGAGGCTACAGAAGCCAGGATGGCAGTGGTACTGATGCTGGACAATTTCATGACGACCGAGAATGTAGCTAGATAATCACAGATGGTAATTTTACGAAGTCGAGGTATCGAGAGAGAGCCCGTATCTCAAGTCTAAGAGGCCTTTTGACACGACATCTACCTATATAACAACTATTACCGGAAGCCCTCTCCTAGTCATCTTCATCCCATCATATGCGTAGACATATAGTAGACTTCACCATTCGCCGAATGTTTGAGACCCAATTTACTCGCCGATAACGAATGAGGTCTTAGAATAGAAGAAGCGAGTGCGGCGCAAAGGCTTCCGTGGCATGATAGGGAATGGTTGGCGCTCGTAAATAGCATATAGCCGCATACTTTTAATATACCTTTCGACGACGCCAACCAGGAGTTTGGGGACCTCTCCGGATTTATATATCTTCGGCTCAGGGGAAAGCGTGTAACCCCGTACCCTACCTAGCGATATATCGAAACACCCCGGAAGTTCCAAGATGTCATTTCCTGGGGATTTCGTCCATTTGTCATGCACAAAATTGAGACAGGGCTTAAGTAGGAACCTACGGCAGGAAAAAAGATATAATGAAACGGACCCAATTTCTAGTTGCAAAAAAAAAAACCCAAAATAAGTAGGTAGGTAGGTACTAGGACCATAAATCAAGGAAGGCCTCCTCTACGATTTATATACCCCGAGATGGTTTGATCGGGGTACTCTAGTTGATAATTTTCTCGGTCTATATGCTTCCATATAATACAGTATGGATGTCCTTTGGCCCGAAACTCAAAGGTGCTTAAACCATGGTCTCTTCATAACATGCCCCTACGCAGGACTTTGACACGTGATGTATCATTTTACCAGTTTTTGTATTGAGTCGATATGGCAATCAGTGTATAATCATAATTTCCAAACAAAAGCAGTAAAGAGAAAAGTGTTGATACGATCGTCGAGGGAATCAAACCACCAGGGAAAGCTTATTAGAGATGCTAGAGCAGATATAGCAATGCCACAAAATGCAAGCACCACCGTACTCAACAGACCATTGGCTATGATAATCCATTGAAATGTTATATACTAAGCTAGACTTTGCTCTGGTGTATTTCTTGTCAAATGAGAAAACCACTAGGGATTGGACGAGCATTAACACTTTCCATAGAATGAAATTTAGTTAAGATGTATGGTTTGCTATAAATCTATCTTGAACTTCAGCTTAAAGCCCCTTTCCGTTTTCTAGCTGGATATATCTAATATTTGATAAAATGCATCCCCATCTATCGTACAAAGATTTGGTTTACTTGTCTCAAGAGCTCGTTCTGAAGCTTTGTTTGGCGGGCCCTACTCAGACTCAGACTCGCCTAAGTGTCCGTTCATACTCTCTGGCTAATTATAGTTTATCCTCACGATGTCACAGCAGCTAGAATGTATCGCTGGCTGTTCAGATTGCGCACCTTTTTGTTTATGTAATTCAATTATCTCCAGCGTGCCCTTGCGATTTTTCAATATAAATGGATGGCATTTACTTCAACGTCGATATCCTAAGGGGTTATCATCTCACAACAATCGGAAAGTTTGAAGGTGGTAGAGTAAAGAGTATCTTGGGGGAATATGATATTAAGATGGCGAATGAGCGGAATGGTATTGGAATAGAGTTGCCTTTATTAGGGGCAACGTTTTGAAATATTCTTACAAGAGGACTGTAATTATTTTGATCGTGCCAGAAGTAGTTGATTTGATTGGACTTTGATTCCTATCTACTTTCATACCTGCAGTGATCCTTCGGCCGTAGTACTATCCCCGTAGCTACCAATAAGGTTACCTTCATCCCATATGTAGATTGACACATGTCACCAAACCAAACTTTTCGTAATTGATCCATATAACCGGCAGCTGATTGAACCATGGCCCATCTCGGAGTGGATGATAATGGGGGAAATCCATAACGCCCCGCTACGATGTCTTTTCCTGAGCTAGATAGTTGGAACAAGAGATGATATAGTATGATGCATTAATATTCTTGTATCTCCATGGGAAAAAAACAGCGAGTTGGCGAATGTGGACATCCTTAGTAGCTATCCGGTCATGTCACTCCGATCCGGGTGGGGCGCGGATAGTCGGCGTGTTGGGATACACTTGCGGGGCCGGACGGGATGCAATTTCTCTTTATTTAGGGGATTGCAGCTGAGGCTTGAGGGCTTGAGTCGAGATTCATATCATCAAGTACCTATGAGCGCGAGGCTTGAGCTGATATGTATGTAGAACCTCCAGGGCTGCATCTAGCTATCTAATAAGTGCTGTATGATAGGTAGAAGGCTGACTAGTACCTTCCTGGGTCAACGCCCCGGCCGTCCGGTCGACCCGGGAGTGTGGATACGGTAGTGGGAGCAGTTGTGCGGCAATTGGTCTATGCAATTGGTTCTTGCTGCCGTATGAGCTTCTACCTTGTCTAAGTGGGCTCTTCTAAGTGGGCCTTCCATGGTCCAAGACAGTCTCGGGATGGCCTAGACCTACTATATACTTAGGTACCTCCATCTCAGCTCAATCGCCCCACTTACTAAAACAGTGGTAGAGTGGCACGAGCATTTGAGATCCCGTTCGCTTGCACGATTTCCGAATGAGGGAGATCAGCCATCGTCTGGTTGGTTGGCTGGTCGACTGTAGTGGAAATGCTCGACGTGTGTCGAATTAAATAATGTAAAAGAAAATATGAGGTGGTCAGACGAGCAACTCACAGACCACAATATTTTGTAGGCAAGTATTACACTTTGCATAATGTAATACCATAGTTGGTAGGCAAATAGGCAACAGTTGTATTTATTCACTTTACTGAGCAGCAAGTCAAGATGGTTGGCGATAAGTTTCGGTGACTTTAGGCAGACGCGAGTCAGGTCAGGCTCTCACTTTTTATAGACGAGTCTTGACACTGATGATGATGAGTAGGGAAGGTAGGGATGGTTGGGGTATGACGATCTAAACTTGGGCCTTGAAGGGAGCTTTGGTCAAGACCTGCCCAGGCTTGCTTTTTCCAAAGTCCTGCCTGGCTTCCAGGGTCGTAGAGGGGCTGAGGGGAACCTTGCAAAAATAAAAGAGAGAGGGAATTAGAGGGGTTGGCAGGTAATTCTTATTTTAATTAGGGTTCCCAAAGTCAAGAGGAGATTCGTTGACAAAAGCCGCACTTTGGCAGCCATGACTCTGTGATGAGCATAGGATTGACAAGTACGATGTGCTACATAGTAAAAAACGCTCCAATAAGGTGTCGCGTATTTGGGGAAGTTTCTCGCGTGAGAGAACCCGTACTCGTCCTTTCTTCTTACATAGATATTACCTCTTAACGTCATGCAAAGCTCCGCAAGTTTCAGATTGGTCTAGTCTCATCCACCGAAAATGGTACTTCGCTTTTTAGGTGCAGTCGTAGCGTCCCGCAGCAATGTAGAGTACACAGAACACGTACCGAGGGGCTAGGACCACATTTAGTACGGGAATCTTCCGGGGCCATCCACTTTAGGAATCTAGAGAATCCATGATTGGCCATGATTGGTAAAACAGCATTAAAACCTGGATACCCTGGGGTTGCTGGGCTGCTAGGTTCGCTGGGTCCGCTGGGTTCGTCAGTCATGCATGTAAGCCAACCCGCCCGCCTTCTGACTGCGCACAATAAATAATTTGTGCCATTCGCGGCACTTGGCCAGTCGCTGTGGATTGGGGGCATTGGAAAAGAGTGAGCTTCTATTATGGATTGAGCTTGGATTGGTAAATTAAAAAAGAGAAGCGTGGAAAGGTGGGACATGATACGTAAAACTTCTTGTTACATAGTAAATTTCGGCAACAATAAAGTAGCAGGACAATATATTGGGTATCGACGAGTACTATGGTCCGATGGGTAAGAATTAGCACACTGTCAGGTCAACTTTTTAGCTGGGGACCCCTGATTCTCAAACCCTCCTTACTTGTTAGAGTTTAGCAACAGATCTTGGTGGGACTACTAATACATTTGAAGAATTACAGCATCGTCAACTACCCATCACAAAACTAAAGCTATTCTAACAAAAAATAACCATAGATATTATTTAGCATGGCCTCTATAATCAGCAGTTATTTTTAAGCAACGATTCAAAATATTGACTAAGTAATAATTTTCTGAATCGGGGTTTGAAAGTACCCGTGGGGTGCACTAGGACACGCTACCACCAAATTGGTAAGGCCGGTTGTCCCCATATAACTCCCAAATACCTGACAGTGTGCTAATTCTTACCCATCGGACCATAGTATGTAGAGTCCAATGTCCAAAACCCATAACCGCATGTACATATGTAGCTATATGTACTAAATGCCCTGCTCTACCCCTATACCCCTGCTAGCACACCAAGTTGAAACTTTTTTTCTCTTTCCTTTTTTTTTTCGTCACTTCTATTTTCGAAATTTCCTAAAGAATTTTCTCTTCGTTAGCCTCGTATGACACTGATGCTTCTCCACTGCTTTATACTCGATTAAATTTTCTATCTCCTAATGAGAAGGTAAGTAGACTGGGAGGAAGAAAATGTGGAATGATGAAGCCGAGAAGATCCATTCAAAAGCACCTTGGACAGTTTGGGGCCGCCTAACCTGCAAAATGCATTGCCTGCAGATATACAAAGTACATCCTGCTTACCGCCTCTTTCTGCTAGGTTTATACCCATGTGGCGCGATCTCGAAAGTAAACAGATCATGCGAATCTGCCACCGACTATTCGACTCTTGCTGCCGCTGCTAGTCGACCCTGTCCATCATGGCAACCTCGGACAATAAATAACGAATACAATAGTATGAACTCAAAACAAGAACACATAGTACCTTCCAAGCTATTCGTCGCTTTGTTAACATTTGAAAGTGGCAACCTCTTGCGTAATAATGGGTAACGGCAATAAAAAGAGAGAATGGAGCTCGGAAGCACAGTCGAAGGACCCTTAAAAATCGAAGGGAATAAAAAAAAGGTTTTCTGGTTAGCCCAAAATTTGGTCCAGCCGTTGAAGCCAAGCCTGACTCTGATTGGTGCTATACTTCCAAACGGGGCAATTGATGCACAAGGGATGATCCTTGAATACAACGCCGGGGCCAACTTGTACTTCTCCAAGAACATCCCTCTTCTCAATTCTGGTATGGCATTCGTAGCAAAATCGAGTTCCCTGCGCAGGTCCAACGCAAGTCACTGCCAAGGTCACTTCAACTTTTCTTCCCTTCCTCTTCCCCCTGTCAACTGCCTGGGTTCTAAGGTGGGCTAAGGTGTGGGTCTGAGCAGCTTGCTGTACCGTTTGTACAGTACCTTCCCCCTGTTCATCCGCCCATCACCCCCCAGGGTGAGGAACATTCCTCAGCTCTTTTTTTTTTTTTTTTTGTCCCATCTATCACACATACAAACAAATTTCGTTCTCTCAAGCCTTCTCGCCGCCTTCCTCCCCCCAGTTCCTAGTTCCCAGTTCAACCCAGGGTCCAACTATTTTTTTGCTTTTTAAATCTTTCGATTCGTCGGTTCAACATCGCCGTCGCGATCCTCGGTTTTATTCTTCCCACCGCCTTTCTTCATCGCCTTGTCCCGCCTCGGATCCCCTGCTGGTCTGTTCGTCGATCTGCCTAACAAAAATATACCACGGACCACGCGTGGTATCATTATCGTTATCCTCCCTACTAATATTCCCCAATCCCGTCTTATTCCTACTCCCCTGTCTTACCTTACTCGCATCGCATCTCCCACCTTCGAGTTTATTGTGAGCTGGATCTGAGAATCTCTCCGTATACTCGATTCATGCATCGACAGATATAGAATAACTATCTAGATACACTTGCGCCGTTGCTGTTTAATTATATTTTATCGTGTCTCCTCGTCATCTGCCCACCATGCCGTACAACACCCGTCGCAAATCGCTGTCTCTATCGTCACTCGGAATCCACATCCCAGTAAATCGATCCTCGTCTAATAACTCCAGCATGGCATGCTCTAGATCATCCTCTGAGAGCTCGTCGCACCCGAACAAGAAGATCAAGCGGTCTCACAACGACACTGCATCCTCTGCTACCACTGTACCCACCTTCAAACCGGTCGCTACGCCTATCAAGTATGATCACACGCCGCCGCCCTCGCCTGGGCTACATACCTCCATCGAGATGGATGATTCTGAGCTGTCCGAACTTGCAGAGATTAAGAAAGTCGACTTAGAAGGTATAAACGACGAGATCGTCGAGGCTGTCATTGTGCGACTGCAGGAAACCCGCAACCGACCGCATCTAGTCAAGGAGCTAGCCACTATCCTCATAGATCATGTTAAAATAGTTCAACAGTAAGTTTAATCGCAAGGTTTGCCTTTTCACCCTCCACTAACACAATTCTTAGGTCCGCGAACCCTTGCGCCATCATCTCTTCTCGACTATCTACATATCTGAAGCGATCGTGTTGGTCCGCTTTAGCTCCTTGTCCTTTAGCTAAAGAGCTCGAGACCGTCCACCCAAGGCGCACGTACTTTTACCTAACTACATGCCCTCATTTACCTTTACCCGACCCTTCTGCGCAACGCGCTATCATAACACCATCACTCTCAAGCTCGGCGTCCACATCTGAGGATGCTGATTGCGACCGAAACAGAGAGCTCAGCATGTCGCCTGAAGTGGATCTTTCATCTCCCGAGTTTGATGATATGGATGAAGATATACCGATGCCGGGCACACCAATGGGCTCAGTATCGGGGCGCCACCGTTCCCTCAATGTGCCGCGCAATCAAAGAGGAGAGGAACCCCCACTAGAGAAGGACGAGAAGGAATTCACACAAACGGCAGATGGATTACAAAAGCGGAAGGCTAGTGGACATCTACTTCGAGCTGATCCTCTTGACCAAGTGTCAATAGATGACGGCATGCAGAACGAGCAGCTTTTTGGTGAACCCCCAAGGACGCTCGCCCCCTCTCTACTACCACATATGGCATTCTTGACAAGTCCCGCGATGCGACCTAGCTTGATCATACCGACGAAAAGAGATCATGAGGCCGAAAATTGGACCAAATTAGACGCCGCTCTTGAATGGGATAGGAGTCCCGAGACTATCGAGCTGGATGAGCTTGATTGCTTACTCGATGACTTCTAAATGCGCATTGCTAATGAGCTTATCTACACCTCTCCTAATTATTTGACGATCACTGGATGACAGGTTATGCGTGCAGCCGGCATGTGTTAACCATGTATGATGATGGAAGAGACGGCCGCGTTGACGAACCAAAAGGAGTTGGGGTGAGATGGCGCTAGTCGGTGCATTTGATTTTCATTTGCTTGCTATTTTTCGCGTTCTGCATTAATTCCTTACTTCATGCCATTTATTTCCCGATCAGATGATTGCGCGTCTATGGCCGACATAGTTGGTCGCCAGCTAAGGGGGATGTACGAATATCATTAGAGGAAGCGCTTAGAATGCGACAGGGGATGGGCCGCATTACGAAGGCCCAGTTTCCGCGGCGAACTGAAACATCTCGTTTCTGAAGCGAACGGAGAGCGGGAGATTCGCTGCGTCGTTTGCCGCTTGGTTTCCTGAAACGGGAAATCAATCTGTATAAGTAGAAAACCTCGAAAGAAGCTGGCAAGAATGTGGCCGGCTAGTTAGAGCGCTTAGATCTTAGTTGAGTGGCTTTTACAGGGCGGACTGGGATAAAAAGGAAAAACGGCGCCCAAAAATGCGAAAAGAAATCCCCGATCAATTTCAATAATATGATACGATTAGTGGTAATTCGTACTTCTGATGTGTGAACTTGAATCGAGGCTGATTGATGAGATTGAACTCATAGCGAAATGATTGGACATCTCGTAGGCACAGAGTGGCATTGCGATCGTTGCATATGTAAGTCTAATCCAGATGCATACAGTCCGACTTTTATACATCAACGTATCCAGCATCGTATCTCGTATTTTTTTATAACAAGGTTGGAGCCGTCCAATAGCCCCCTGTAGCTGCAAGCATCCAAGCCAAGACATCTTGTCTATCATTCATCCTTCTTCTCGTCCTTCTTCGGCTTACCACTGCTAACAGACATCCAAGACGACCACCATCCCGTCGTCTTCTGCCCCTTCTCCTTCTCACCATCATCAAGAACATCAGGCGCCTGAGCGGCGGCGGCATCAGCAGCAGCAGCAGCAGCGGCAGCCACATCCCCGCGCACGCGCATCTCGACGAGGACGTGCGTGCCCATGGTCACCCAGCCGGGGCGCTCGAGCCGCACGACCTCGAGCCCGGGGACGGCGCGCTCGGCGGTGCGCACGACGACCTCGATGTCGCGGTTCCACCAGCAGCCGAAGCGCTCGAAGTGGCCGCGCGCGCTGCGGTCCAGAAGCCCGTTCACGAGCTCCCACCAGCTGCGCCCGTGCTCGAGCAGGACGATGCGCCCGGTGTCCGGGACTAGGGAGTGGGCCATGGTGGAGAGTAGGAGGACTGGGTCTCGGACGGAGCAGAGGCCGAAGGTTTGTAGGATCGTGTCGTATTTCTGGGGGGTCTGGGATGCGGGTGAGGATGGGGATGAGGGGGATGGAGGGGCCGGGAGAGAGGCCTGCGCGTCGGATTTGAGGATCCGGAGGCGGTTGTTGGCGAGTGATAGGCCTGGGTTGTTGTCGATGGTTGAGGTCGCGAGGAGCGTGAAGGAGGGCTTCTTGGGGATTTGGTCGGCCATGTGCGGCACGACTTGGCGGATTCGGGTTAGTGCTAGGTCCAGCATCGGGGGCGAGATGTCGACGCCGGTGAAGCTGAGGATGGCGTTGGCGTTTGCGGGTTGCGGTTTAGCCTTGGCTTGGGACGGTGGTGGGTTGGTTGGCTTCCCCTTTTCCTCCGTCCCCGTGGTATTCTCTTTCCCGTCCGGTTTCTTTTCTTCCTCCTCCCCACTGCTCAACCAACCGAACCACCCCGACTTAGGCTTCTCCTCGGCGGGCGCAAGGCCCTCTGTCACGACGCTCCAGTCATAGTAATCGAAGTTGCGGCCGGCACCGACTGCAACCTCGAGCACGTGACCGCGAGCCATCTCGGAGGCGATGCGGCGCCGCAGCTTGGTGATGCCGAAGCGCCACTCAGACTTGTCCAGGTGCTGGTCGAACTCCAGGGGCGACTGGATGGTGGGCCGGCCCGTGGGCGTCTCGGGCTCTTGGCCCGGCAGCCATTGCTCGGCCGGATGGGTCCGCCAGTAGTTGATCATTGACACCGAGAAGAAGCCCACGCACACGGCCGCGGCGCCGGCGCCAAATAGGGGGAACCATCGATTCCGGACTAGCTCGGAGACCGGCCGTCTTTTGTCTTCGTATCCCTTCGAAGATGACGAAGTCGAGCTTGAAGATGCGGATGCGGGTAAAGGTTTGGGTGGAGGCGGGGGTGAAGCGGGAGAATGAGGGGTGGGAGTGGGTGTAGGGGATGGTGTAGGGGTTGGTTTAGGAGCCGGCTTTGAGGCCGGCTTTGGGGTTGGCTTCGGCTTCGCTGGTTTAAAGGGCAGCGGCTTTGGAATAGCTGGCGGCGGTTTTGGTGTTGGTTTTGGTGGTGGCGATGATCGCGGCGGCGGCGATTTCTTAGCATATCGCCTACAACTGCCTCCTATCCATTTGAGACTATTCCCACCCCTCACGCACCCGGCCCTTAATGTGGAGGGACGCCCATACAAAGGCGGCATCTTGATCTGCACTGGCTAGCTGATCATAGAGCGTATCCGATTCCTGTCTCCCGGGGAGAGTACAGCTCAGTACATCAATGGAGTGAGGTAACGAGACTAATAGATATGCAATAGACTACCCGATCCATACTACGAAAGCTCGATACCTGGAGAGTTGCTAAACGGCTGGACTTCGAACTAACCCCTTGGATGACGTGCCGAGTCAATGTCAGGGACGGGACAACCGGAACGTCAATGGCAATGATGTTCGTCCGATATGGAGCCAGTGACGACAGTGTCGATGTCGATCTCAGGATCAAATGATATCTCGACTTTGAAGCGGAATTTTTGTGGCTGACGATCCGATTTTCAAGAGACGATATGATGTATCTATGTACACAGTACGAATACCGGTACGGCTTCGCAGTGGGACACTGTGTCACTTACTCATGTTGCTGCAGGGATTCTCCAGCAAAACTGCGGGGCATGATGTGCATTGGAAGGAGCTCTGACTGGAACCTTGGAAGCTTCAATGCGGCTTAAGATAGTAGATTAATCATCAGATCGAAAGCTTGACGCGCTTTCCATCAAACTTGACGCGTTCATCTAATATGACATTTGAACAACTCCATTCTTGTACCTATAATTTGCCTGGATTCTAGATATGGCTTCTCAGCAAGATCTTCAGGAGCTGATTCGACTAATGACTGTCGGCATGAGGGTTCCCATGCGCGACGCTTTGGGTCGAATCAAGGAGTTACAGACGAAAAATCTCCGTAGGTATGTATGGTTCAAATACCACGCAACATATGTTACATCTGATGAACGACTTGTAATAACTAGTGCAGTATTCAACAGATAGCCGATTGTTCTCTTGCAGATGTTACCTCTGCCATTAAGGATGCCAAAGCTGCACGATCCCTTCACAATGCTTGCAAAGCCCGACTTAAAAACCCTACGGCGCAACAAACAGCCAAGCGGCCAGGCTCTAATCTGGAAAGCGCATCGAAACGATCGAAGCAGTCTGAAAATGGAGAGCTCATTCATGGACCAGAGCCTCTTTCTCCGCGAGAAGTAGAAGCATCATTTACCTTACCTGTAGAAACCGACGAGCGGATAATTGCCGACACTATACTCTTGACGAATCGTGCCCCGCTAGTCCTCGCTTTTGCCGTTGAACTCTTACGATATACAATGCCCGAACAGCCTCCTTCTAGCAGGTTGAGTTTAGCACAGGCAGTCGTAAGTGCTAACTCGAGAAGCAAGGCCGTCTCGCTCGGTATGGAGAGCGGCCCCAGTGCCGATGAGCAAGGTTGGGGTCATGGGCAACCTAGGGTTAGAGTGATGGGTCGCGAAGTGACGGTATTGAAAAGAGGCGGTTACGAATGGAAAGGGGACGAAGAAGTAGGAGATCATGATAAATTCAAGAGTGACGCAAGAGGTATTGATAGCACCACATCAAGCGCGACGGTAACCAGCACTAGTCAAAACGCGGCGCCCGAAACATTCGTAAATAATGTATCGAGGTCGTGGTCAGCTAGCCAACCAGTGACTCTGAAGAAGTCAACTTTCATAGTTCGGGCGACTCATATCACCAAGTCCTCTGAACGCCAGTCAGCGATGCAGTCACTTTTTACCGCAATACCTTCTCTGCAGAGCGCGAGCCACAATGCTTGGGCATATCGGATCCGAGTACCTACGAATTTGTTTGGTGCAACTACGATTAAGGAAGAGTCCTTCGACGATGGAGAGGGCGGATGCGGTGACTTCTTACTTAAGAATATGCGTGAGATAGATGCTGTTGATACACTTGTGGTAATGACTCGTTGGTACGGTGGCATCATGCTTGGTCCTGATCGGTGGAGGATAATGCGAAATTGTCTAAAGGATGCATTAGCAGAACGTCTTCGAGTTACCGGAGAGCAGGCGGCTCTGGGAGGTGAAGCTGTGTGGGGCTTGGACCTTGAAGCCATGAGGAACAAATCCGGATCTACCGGCTCGGCGTCAAGTAGGTCATACGAAGCAGGCGTCGTGGGTATGCCTATCCACCGACCCGAGGCAGCGAAAGCATACCTCTACAAAAGCTTCGCCACGAGGGTGGACAATTCCGACGGCGGCGTGGCTGAATCCGCTGCCGCGGAAGGTCCCGTTGATCAATCAGGGGAGTTATCTACTCCGAAAAGTAGTGCTCTAGCTAGCAAATCGACAACTAAGAAGAAGACGGCCAAGGTATTAGAACTAGAGAAGGAGGAAAATGTCGCTAGGCTGCTCGGCGCCATACGTCTCCTATACGACAGCTGGTCGGATCATCTTAGCACAGGTGAGCTTGACAGACGAGCCTGGGGTTGGTATGTCTCTGTACGACCCGAGGTAGAGAGTGGCCCTTCTGGTTGGGGAGCTAAGGGGCAGCTGAAGCTCGCCACCATCCTTGCCCTTCGGAGACGAGAAGGATAAATGAATATATCCAATCATACACGAAAACACCTTGGTTAGTCCGCCCTAATTACCTACGTATTAGTAGGGTGAGAAATGTCGGGTCGGACCGATGCGCCTCTGCGCCGAATTCCTAAAACACACACCGAAGTCTCTTGTCAGACAAACATCGTATGGATGAGTCCTTACCGGCCCGATTATCATGGCTGTATAGATCTAAAGAGGGTAGTTCATATAAGTTTACCTAGGTAGCTATGCTCCATCAGCCATTCATTTCCCTAGTAACTTGTACGCGGGAATCCAGTATAGCTCATGAGACGAATCCTATGTTGACAAGAAAATGGAAAACAAGGGGGTACAGAGACAAAGTGAGTGCAAAACCCCCAGCTATTTACAGAAAATTGACTGCTAAACTACCTGCGCTTCATCCGTTCAGGTTCAACTCTGCTAAATTGTGTATCCGCTGTTCGACGTTTTCCTCTCATTACCTGAGCTCCTTATGAAACTGATGGTGGCTGCGCTTCTTCTCTTAGGTGGAAACAAACTCAGCATGTTTTTAATTTCTTCGCCTGCTAGCCCTGCGTTCTTTGCGGTGATAACGGCTGTTCGACCGTCCGCGTCCGCTATATTCGGATCAGCGCCGTGGAGTAGCAGCAGTTCTACAATGGGGATCTTTCGCGATTGTTGAGCTACTAGTTTGATAGCCGCGATGAGCGGCGTGCACTTTCCCGGCCCAGGAATATCATGTCTGGCTTGACCATTCGATAATAGAGTCTTGACCATATCCTCGTTGCCCTTCTCGCACTGCAACAACATGGGGTTAGATTAAGATGTTTTACGCTCAAGATGGGCCAAAAGGGGGAACAGGAACTCGATGCTACATACTGCTAGGTAGAGCGCAGTTTTACCAAGGCCATCAGGACGGTCAACAAGGCTGGAACAGTGCTTGAGGAGCATCTCGGCAACTCGCACACCTCCGTCACGTGTCTGACACCGATGCAATGGCGTGTTTCCATTTTGGTCCACGACGTCAGGATTGGCATGATATTCTTCGAGTAGCAAAGCGCACAGATGTCGATTCCGCGTCCCAGCCGCCGCGTGTAGCAAGGTTGATCCGGATGGATCGCGCTGCTCTACGGCATGCGCTTCGTTCGACAACATATGCTTTACTATTTCGATGCTCTCCATTTGGATTGCCCAATGTATTGGCGTCGTCTTTTTGGCTGCGTCATAGGATCCAAATCGGAATGCTTCGCTATCTATATTCACTGCAAAATGAAAGGTTAGTGATTGCTACCTGTGTGATTTCTAGTATGGGTTTTATCACGGAACTAATGGTGCGACGGACACCCGTTTCCTAGAGTCCAGTATCAATTAAATTTTGGATTGCACTTACTGCCTTGCTCCTTGCACCACTGATAGGCGCAGGTTAGGTCAATACTGCTAGCATTGTCCTGCGTCATATGCGACGCGATTGATGGCGAAGGGAGCGTAGCATCTGCATGCAACTCTCGCCTCACCCACTCACGAAGTCCACGCGCCTCGTCGAGTGCCTGTTTCTCCTGCAGAACCTGGACTAGTAGTTCCGCCGACTCCTCAACAAGTTCACATGGTTCTGGTTCTATTCGTTGCCGACCCTCGAGGGCACGTTTAAGGAATTTTTCCGCTTGTATGATGTTGTTTTGCTTGAAGTAGAGCTTGCCCAACTTATGATACAACCTACTTCGGCGACCCTCGTCGATTTGGTCTGCCTTGCGCTTGACTTCATCATCAAGCAAGCTCTTCAAGACAGTTTTGGCCTCAAGGTCGGTCTCGACGGTTTCAGATTGTAAAAAAATATCTGCCAGCTCCTCCTTCATATCAATGAGATTTTCGGTCGAGGCGTGTTTAAAGTCGACCCTAGCTGAAACATCGTAATTTATTTCAGGTGGTGTATCTATTCTCAGCAACTGCTCCATGAGTTTGATTCCTGATTGCTGATATGAAGCAGCCTTGACGAAGATACCGCATTTTCTTAGATATTGTACGATTTCTTGGTTGGCATCCAGCTGGCATCTGAGAATTTTGCTATTCGGTACGTCCTTATGATCTGGCTCTGGGTCATAGGTGTCTTCTTCATACAATGGTAACGTCTCAACACTCACGGATGAGTTCGGAGGGATAGAGCGTGAGTCAACGGAAGCGCCGTCGAAATCATTAAGGGACACTGCCGTCGCTACGTCGTTGGCTGTTATACGCCAGTCCCGGATTTCTTTTTCTAATGCGCTCTCCTCCGGGACCACCTCTTCGGCTTCGGACTCGGCGTTATGTATATGTATTGATGGCGTAGCCCTTTTCTTCGTGCGGCCTAAAGAGAGGTGAGGGGACATCCGTATAGCATCGGTCAGTTTTCGAATCTCGTTTTCGATCTGCTTCTGCGATCTTGTCGTATCCCATATCGCACCTAACGAGAGTGTCGTCAGGCTCAGTTGCAGGACGGCTTTATACGAGCTAATATGCTGGATTAAATCCTTGATACGCTCTTGTTTTAGAGAATGTTCGATGGTTCGTCGCATTCGCTCGAGTGTTCCTGTGTTGTCTTTGAGCTCCGGAACCTCGCGGGCGAGCGTCTCTAATGAGGCGTGACATGACTGGATGATTCGATGGATTTTTGCGTGATGATCACGTTCGAAGGGTAGCTGTTTTGGTCGCTTCTCAAGTATCTTTTTTATTTCGCTTACAGCTATTTGCAGCTCAGATATCTCATCGTGTACCTCCCCGATAGTGTCACGGATATATTTAGTCCTCACGATGAAACGACTCAGAGCCTTCGCCAGAGACCCGGCCAACTGTATGAGCTGTGCCGTCCCGGTGATGACGCTTAGTACATCCATACTGTGTGGATTCATATCGATGCCTTATCGAAATTGCTATGTAACCCAGAGGCCGGCGGCATTCTCGCGACTGGTCCGGACGAGATCTTGTAAGATTTCAAACCGAGCTTGAAAGCCTGAGTGGACCTTCTAATGTTCTAGATTCAATATAATGGTTGGAGTCTTCGCCAAATATATGAATTCTCAAGGGTTACGAAGTGGTGTGAATGCCAGACCAAGAAAAAGCAGGGAAACGATCTTGCATATTTGGAGCCAATTCGAAACTACGCTGCATATGATATAAGTGCTGGCAGGATTGGCCATCCTTAGGTCATCGGATCACACCTAGGTAAAGACACGCTGTGTCACCCTACCTATTCGTTGGATGGCGGCAAACCTGGTTCTCGGGCTTCTGTTGCTGCCAGATTTCCGTACCCAACCCAACCCTATTCGAGAACAACGTCACTTGATACACTGCCTCTTTTGTCGACAATGAATGGATATGTATACGATGAAGGGCCAAGACCGAAGAGGAAAAACCATCTCATTGGTATGAGCCTTGAGGGGTTGTGATTTATGGTTGCCTATTTCTTCCTGCACAAGGCCTGCATCAGCCACCACAGTCGTTCTACTTGAAGGGATACTAAAAGGGATACTGAACTTCGGCTAGGTAGAGCGATGGTTTGGGGGCGGCACGAGTCCGCTCTGTAAAGTGAATCTTCATGGTTGGAGTATATCGTGTTTGCTTCCGTCTGATCAACACGGGAATCGCCAACTTGGTGCTGACATGCAGAAGCAAGGCCTCTAGTTCGCGATCAAGCACGGCTGGCATGCATTCGGCGAGACGATGCACAGACGGACCAATCCCCCCATATCGAAATGTGGTTAAGCCTCTGAACCTGATGTTTACTATCCTTACGTATTCCCCTCACGCCACGGGAAGATATTGAATCCTTCAAGCGCTTTACCTACTCCCACAGTCTCGGTGAGACAACGCGTACCCTCAGCTGAATTTCCTTTTTTGCATATTATGAGCCACCGCCATTAGCTAGTCCTGCACGTCGCGGATTACTCACCAATCAATTAACGCTCGCGCGCATTCTGTTATGTCATCTCATTTAACGGGCATAGAGGCACTGACCGATGATCCTTTTAGAAGGACGAGGCTCTGGTCTTGTAGTGTCTCATGCTGACCGAAGAAGCCCAGACAAAATGTCTGTCTCAAGTCCCTGCCTAACCTTGTTTTACTTGATGCCCTCTCTACTCTGCGGAATCAACTACTCGGTCGATTTATTACGTTAGCTAGCGCACAGTATCCAATACCATGGTAGATCGGCCTGTCCCAATGTCGACATTGCGTCCACGTAAATCTGACAATGATGCCGAACCAATCGAATCCATGCCATCTGCAGGAGCAAACCGTAATGAACAAATACATAGAAGACGCCATAACAATCAGGGAATCATTGAGAATCCCCTAGGTACGTTAACACTGCGCCGGTATTAACGTGATAAAGTGGCACTTGCTAACACCTTCTAGTTCACCTAAATGATGATGAGCTTTTGCAGGATGTCATGGTATTCTGGGAGGAATGTCTGCCAAGGGTTGACCGAGGTGAACTGATTAGAGCAGCCAGAGTCGCCCAAAATGCCCGCTCGTATGACGAGATCGCCAGGTCTACGAGCCGGGACTCAAAGACTGGCCCTAACGAAGGCGGCTACAATCCTCTAGTCCAGCTTAGAGAAGAAGAGAAAGCTGCACTGATAGCCGAGAAGGACTCTCTTTTCTCTCAAAAGGGCATGTTCGTCGTCATTCTTACCGTCTCACTTGCGGCCTTTCTACAAGGCTTCGTCCAATCCTCTATCAATGGAGCCTCTCTATTCCCAGATCAATTGGGTTTAGGAGCGTCTGATTCTACAGTTAGGGAGGACGACTACAAACTTGGGGCGGCTAACGCCTCTCCCTTTTTCTTCGCCGCCTTGCTAGGTTGCTGGTTGTCCCTGCCCATCAATGATCTAGTTGGTCGCCGAGGGGCAATGGCTATAGCTGCATTGCTTATATTTGCTAGCTCATTGGGCGCGGCGTGGTGTTTGAGCTGGAAAAGTTTATTCTCTATACGTGTGGTAAATGGCATCGGTGAGTACGACTTATAATCCACCAGCGGGCTTTTAGATTTGGTAATTTATATTAACATACACCGTGTAGGTATGGGAGTTAAGGCCGTTAGCACGCCTATTCTGGCGTCTGAGACAGCAGTCGGCTTTTGGAGAGGTAGCGCCATCCTAGCGTGGCAATTGTGGTAGGCTTTATACTCATATAAGTACAGAATCCTCGATTAACTATAAAACAGGGTCGCTTTTGGGATCATGATGGGTTTCGTGTTCAACCTGGCCTTCTGGGCATCGACATCAGATAATCCGAAGCTGACGGTGCAGCTGATCCTGGGCTCTCCTTGTGTTCCAGCAATCTTCCTCCTTATAGGGCTATATTTCTGTCCAGAGAGCCCTCGGTATTATCTGAGACGGACCACGCCTAATTATAATCCCCAGAAGGCATATGAAATCCTGCTGAAAATTCGGAAAACAGAAGTAAGTGTCATCACCGTTCATACATGGTAGACGTGTTGCTAACATTGGGTTGACCCATTAGCTCCAAGCTCTCCGTGACGTCTATTTAGTCTATAAGTCCGTTCAGCTCGAAGAGTATACGGACAACATCGACGAAGAAGCCCCTCGAGGATTCTTTGGCCACGCTAAGAATTATGTGTCTCAATACAGACAGCTCTTCACTCAACGACGGCTGAGAAATGCTCTGATAAGCAGTTCGATAGTCGCGTTATCCCAGCAATTGTGTGGTAGTATGTCAGTCCACTACACGACTATAACGCGGCATTTGAGCCACATACAAAAAGTGAGATGTTCATATCACTAATATTGTCGATTAGTCAACGTGTTCGCGTTTTATTCAGGTAACCATTTATCGAAACGGCTTTTCGAGATCCATCCATATTAATCGATTACTCAAGGTACACTATTTAGTAGTGTTACGAGCAGCTCAAAAGGGGACCATCCCCTGTCCACCCCGATGCTCTATAGCTTCGGGTACGGTATGTTCAATGCTGGCTCATCATTTTGATCATTGGTTTACGACGGGAAATTGTTTCTAAACGCTGTCTCATAGGGGCCGTAAACTTTTTCTGTGGTCTTCCAGCAATTAGGACCATGGACACGCTTGGTCGGCGCAAGTGGCTTGTCATAACCTTGCCTGTGATGACCCTCTTCATGCTGGCTGCTGCGCTGTCAAGTACAACTTCCTCCGAAATCAACAATGGTGTAACGAGGACGGCACTTATTGCCGTCTTCGTTTTTCGTAAGTATGTCGATGGCGTTTTGAAGCAACAGACATTAACTCGATGTGTTGCAGTGTTCACGGCTACATACGCACCGGGGTTAGGTAAATCATCTCCATAACTGACGCTCCTTAACAACACATAGCTAACGCTGATTTAGGCCCTATCCCATTTACCCTCGCGTCCGAAAGGTCAGTTTACGACGTCTAGAAATGCAATGTACGAATATACGTTAACATAATTATAGCTTTCCCCTTTCCCATCGCGAAGCTGTACGTTCGAACAGACAATGTCTAATACGGATAAAGTAGGCACTAATTCTTCATCTAGGGAGCCGCGTTCGCCATCGCAATTAACCTACTGTTCGGCGGCCTCATCCAAATGTTCTTCCCCCGCATACACGCCCGCCTCAATGACGGGGGGTCGCTCGGCCTCTTCGCGGGCCTGAATCTCCTCGCCTTCGTCCTCGTCTTCCTGTTCGTCGAGGAGACCAAGCGCCGCTCCCTCGAGGACCTGGACTTGATCTTCGCCGTCCGCAAGCGCGACTTCGTCCGACACCAGGTCACCCGATACCTCCCCTGGTTCTTCCGGCGCTATATCCTCGGTCGGAGGGAACGGAAGCCGCTGCTGTACAGGGACTTGATTTGGGGCGCGCCGCGTACTGAGGTGGGCGTCGACCGTGACTGGAACGGGTTCGCGGCGACTGCTGGTGCCGCGGGTGGTGAGGATGGGGAGCTTGGTGGCAAAGACGGTGGTGTCTCGCCTGAGTTCCCCAGACGCCCTTCGGGGCTTATGGTGTCGGAGCATGCCGGAAGGATCTCGGAGGACTCAGATGATTCTGCGCACAGATGAAGAATGTGGGGGCTTTGTTCGCGCTGTGTATTTGTTTGTGTGTGATTGATCATTATCCTTACCTATCATAGAGGAGTTCTAAGTTTATATTTCATGGCTTAAGATGTAATTAAGCCTTACCCCAGAATTGAAGGGGTTTCGACAAATCAATGCTTTTCACCTAGTATCCAAGTCTCCTAGGTACTGCCATTTGGAATATACCTAACCCTGGTACATCTTTTACGACCCATATCACGCAAGATATCACACAAATCTCACGTAAAGGTTAAAGTAATAGAAGTAGTCGTCAATCTCGCCACTCTACTTCATTCGGATATTCTATCTAAGCGGCACTACACTAAACTATACGCAGATAACCTTGGAGCGGATAGCCATATCGTAAAAATCGACCTGTCCAAAGCCAAGTCAAAGCGCCACGCTCAAGTTATCCGTTTTGCCCAAACTCGTCTAAGCATGCATCCGTAGCCAGATGCCGAGAGCCAATATGCGAGAACCCGTACAATATGCAACGCATACACGCTCTTCGAAAAAAAGGCGGAAAACAAAGAAAGCAAGGCGCTTCCCACCTCATGTCTACTAGGTAGGTAATTCAAAGTTTTTAAACGCGACTCTGCGCGGCCATCATCTTAGAACCGGCCGTCCGCGATCTCGTTGAATATGTCGCGCGTGATGAGGTTTCCCCTCAGCAGCGCCCTGTCCGTGATCTTCCCCTTCTTGGGCGCGCCCTGGTACTGGTACTGGTTCTCCTTCCCCTCGGAGACCTGCACGAGCCCCCTGCGCCCGCTCGCAAGACCCTTCTTCGGCATCTTCCTTGGTGGCGACTTCTGCTGCTGCGGCGCAGCAGCAGCAGCGCCATTAGCTACTATTACGCCCCCTGTCTCAAATCCCGTGGCCCCGATCGAGATCTGCGTGGCCGCGCCCCCGTCCTCGAAGAAGTGGCTCTCGAGCGCGTCGGCCGGCAAGTCGTAAACCCAGTCGCGGTCCTCCATGAGCCGCACGAAGCGGCTCAGCATCTCCTGGTCGCCGGCGCCCTTGAGCGTCGCGCGGCTGCCGACGACGACGAGCTTCGTCTTGGCGCGTGTGAACGCGACGTTGATCCTCCGCCAGTCCTTAAGCAGGTCCCCGATGCTGCACTGCTCGTTGCTGCGCACCAGGCTGAGGACCACGACCTCTTTGTCGCGCCCTTGGAACCGGTCGGCCGTGTGCAGCTCGATGCTGCTGCCGTGCGCGCGGAGCCCGTGTTTGAGGAGCGAGAGCTGCGATCGGTAGTGCGTCATGACGCCGATCTCGGCTGCGGGCACGCCGGTCGCGAGGAGCGCGTCGACGAGCTGTACGACGATGCCGGCTTCTGTTGGATTGACGATGCGGTTTCCCTTTGCTTCTTCACGTGCTGACGGCAGTAGGTCGGTGTTGACGAAGCGGACGCGGGCTTCGGGATTCAGAAGGTGGCGTAGCCAGCAGCTGTCGTTCGTCCAGGCAGTGCAGAAAGACCGTGGAGTACCGGGATGTTTGATAGTATTAGCGTCATAATGCTTCTGTCGTAAGTTTTCCATATGAGGAATGCCGAGTTTTCGATGGCGAAGGGCTTCTGTGCCGCATTTAAGGCGGCCTTCGTAGATGAGGGTGTTACTGAGCATCATGACGTCTTCGCACATGCGGTACTGATGTTCGAGATTAACCACCGAGTCGGGGTGAGTATCCGAAAGCAACTTGAACAGGCTGATATCTAAGCCACCAATGCGAGCTTCTTCGTTTTGTACCAAAGGCGGGAGTTGATTATGGTCCCCAACTAGGACGAAGGTACGCGCCATTCGGATCGGTCCAATGCAGATAGGCAACGTGATCTGAGACGCTTCATCGACAATACAATAGTCGAAAGTGCGTTCGTTGAAAACTGGGTGATTGACTCCTAAGCACGTTGTCGCCACAATAGGTGTTTCGTGCCAGGCACTTCGAATCTCCTCAAAACTGCTCATCGGCTGACCGGCAAGGACTGCAAAGTCTTGTACATCAGGGTGGACCTTTGCTGGTGCTCCAAGTCGTAGAACAGGTATCTGATCGTCTTTCAGTTTTAGCAGGATATTGTCGACGGCCGAATGAGTGTACGAAGTCAAGAGCACGCTTTTCCCTTGGCCGACAAGGGCGCGAATGATGTGGGCAATCGTTGTCGTCTTGCCGGTACCAGGCATACCAAGAACAAGAGCATAGTCGTTCGCACTCATGACTTTCTCGATCGCTTTCCTTTGGTCAATGTTCAGGCTTTCCTGGTCGGCAACTGTGTATTGCGTTGTAGCTGCCTTGAACGTCGGCGGAGCGAGGTCGACTACGAGGCGCCGAATTTCTCTCGATCCGAACACACCATCTGCCATAGCTTGAACTAGATTGTTTCGAACGGTTGCCATGCCGCTGCTAAATTCATCCTTATCGAGGCGATATTTGAGAGGCGCTTCTTTGACCTTGCCCTGAGATTGAGCCGGCGTTGCCCCTTCGGGCGCTACCTCCATGATACTAGCAAAAACTTGATTGTTTGTTCCATCGAACCCAGGCCGACGTACACGGGCATTGTGAAGACGGCGGTCAACGGCGACTGTGATCTTCTGTTTTCGTACCGACGTGACATACCCAATCCCAAGGGCAAAATGGCCCTGTTCGTCTGATACAACGATAGGTTCTCCTACCGTAAGCTGAGAATCGAGGAAAGAGAAGGTAGGGGGTGGATGTTCCTTGACAAATGTATACTGAAATCGGTTGATCCTGGGGTTGTTGGCATCTTCAAAGGCGGAGCCTTCCTCGATGATAACGTTGGCAAAACACCGCCCAACCTTTTCTCTCTCGGTGCTTGCCATAGTCCAGAGTTCTCGGCGCAGCTTCTGGCTCTCTTTCTCTTCTTTTGTTAATAAGTCCTCCCATTTCAGGAAGAACTCCTGATGAGCCGGAGTCAAGTGCCGGACGACTTCATCGAACTTGGTTTTCATGCCGCTGCTTTCGTGGTCGCCATTGTCTGCGAGTTTATGGTATATGAAGCAGGATACCTTTGCATAGCACTTACCACATGTGTTCATACTTCGTTTCATGGGTGGCAGCTGGACGCTGCGATCTCGAACGTAACAGGCCAGTTGATTGCGTTGCATGATCATATGGCGAAGCTCATTACGAATCGTTGGTATTCGGATCGTCTGGGACGTTTCCATATAATAGAGAATTCCATAGGCGATTTCAACGTCATATCGATCCGATAATAGGAGGTTGTAAAGGGATGTTTGTGCTTGATGATTGCTCGTAGCATTATGGCCCGTCTTTACTTCAAAAGGCACAGTTAGGGTACGCCGTTGAGGCCCATCCTTCATCGTCACCTGTACCGTTGCGTCGATGTTGCCCTTTAGCCCGTACATTGGAGACCAGACGTGTTCTTCGACGTCGAGTAGTTTCGTGACACACATATTAGCCTTGTCGCCGTTTCGGCCTTGAACAACGGCATCGGGCTAGCGCATATTAGCAAAGAGTTCTCCAAAGGTTTGGCAATGTCCAAGCTGCTTACCCGCGGGAAAGGGGTGACAAATGCCGCTGCCCAGCTCCTTAGCTCTGGCATTTTCGATCGGAGGTGTTCGCAAGCTTCGTTGACGGAGACCTTGATGGTATACAAGTCTTCCACATGTTTTTCTGTAATGTTCGAAATAATATTATTCAAAAATTCCGGGCTCCATTTGTTAGACATGAGGGCCTCTTGAAAGATCTCGTGTAGTAGAGTTCCGTATACTAGGGGCGGAGTCTTGTCACTGGTGGCCTTGACTCGGTCCTGGAGGACAGCCCGGCGCATACATGTAAAGCTGTCTGCTACGACCGTGGCCGATATCAACTGATCTGGATGCAGGATGAGTATGTTCTGAGAGTTGTCTATGATGCATTGACCAGTCGACTGAAATTCGCCGATGATATGGACGTAGGATTTGGGGCTCGCCGAAGTGTCCACCCAATCTCCTCGAAGGTGAACGGTTTTTATGGCATTACTTCGATCAAGTTGAACAAAAAGAATCTGGTAGTGTTAGCTATCCCGTCCTCCATCCAACAATTCGAGTACGGGCCCTTACCTTTTCTGCCGATTCTCTCCCGTTTTCATCGACATATTGGCTTTGAAGCACCTTAGTCACAAGATATCTTTGAATTGTCTTGGGTTTGTCGGCTACCTACGAATATTCTTAGCAACCAAGTTCGATCCCTTCTTTTGTCACCGCCTACGTACAGGAGGTAATGATCCGCTAATCTGCTTAGAAGAGGCGGATTGCGTAGCAGCTATTTCAGCAGCATCAAAATCAAAGTCGCCCCCAAAATCATCCCCGAATATGTCCCCGCCAAGATCATCAACAATGATAGTTTGTTTCTCCTGTGCAGCAACAGTGGGTTGACATGGTGTCCCAGGCTTGGCCTTCGAAGAACGACTTGAATCTATTTGTGTTATTAAGTCTTCAGCAGCAGTGAATATATCGTCATCCATATCTGCAAACTCGTCGTCGAATGACGAGGGCCCTTGGATCGATTGCTGCTGTTCTAGATTCTGCCCAGTATCTGCCCTTAGTATCGTAGAATCGTCTTCCACATCCTCTTCCCTCGGTTGACCTAGGCTAGCATCGAGCTCCATAAGCGTATCCTCGTCAAAGTCGACATCGCCATAGTCGGATAATTCATCTACCAATGTGTCTGGGCTTGACTTCCCCGCAGTTGGCGCACTCTCTTCAGTCAACACCGGGGCAACAAATTTCGGAGGTTTTCGCCGAGTAGGCGAGTCATAAGTTTCCGCGATCGGCTGAGAACTATTTTTCTTGGGTGAAGGTGATCTTAACGCGTCTTGACGGACTTGGACAGCTTTTGATCCGACCATCTCCTTCGTTCCTCTCTTGAGTAAGGCATTCAGCATAGACGATTTCGAATGACCACTTGGGCTCTCCTCAACAGTGATTTCCGTTGGCTCTGCTACATCTACTCGTTCAACCCTCCGACGTTTCGGCCAATTCTCTCCGCAGCTGATAGACCTTCGTAGACCACTTTCAATCCTCGACGGCCGGGGTGAGGATGAAACCATGATCTGAGCGAGGGCGGAATTCATGGCGCCGAGGGGTGTGATAGACTTAGAACCATTTAAAGAGAAGCGATCCCATAACTCTAGCGCAGGATCGGCGTGTGGGGACTTGAGCGCTCGTGACAACTTCCCTATGTTTACGGCTGGGGTGTGAGGTTTCGAGTGGGAGGCAGGCGACGATACGGGCGAGGAACTCCGTGCCCTTTTCTTCCCTCTCTTGCCGGGCATGACTGGCGAGAGTTTTAGTCTCTGCTGCGGATCATCTCTCATGTCCCAACTGATCCTTTCATTGGGACTAGTGTCCTCTTCCACTTCCTTTGACTCATTCGTCCCAATAAGATCCTGCCACGCCAGTCGACTCACGGGCGTCGTCAAACTATCCTTGGACGCGGGTAACGGGGTCGTCTCCGAATCTTGCTTTCTGTTTCGCTGTCCCCTCAATCCATCCCCCAAGGCGGTGTCATCGTTGGCTGGCGCATCGACACTGATGATTGGCAGATCGGACGCGACGTCATCGTGATAATTGTCCTTGGTGGTATTCTGGCACTTAAAAGCGTTGAGCTTACTCTTCGAGACCTCGGAGATGGGCTGAAGCGTCTTCGGAACTGGGTTCCGAGTCGTAGTTGAATGATTTACGGCTGAATGGCTTCTGGCCTTGTTCCAATGCTGGCGAGTCTGCAGTTTCTAGTCAAGTCAACATCCATAAGACTACAAATGCCATGAATTATGAAGCAATATACGATACATACTCTAGAAGGGCCATTTGGCTCTGAGAATGATTTTTGGAGAGGCATAGCGGTGCTATTCTCGCGGATACGAGATTACTTTGTCATAGTTGAATTGTATATTATTGGGATAGCAGCATCGACGTCGGCACGGGCGTTTGCGTGAATGTTGATATGGACCTTAGGCTAATAAATTAGGGTCGGGAGTTGGTCGAACGACAAACGGAGGTAGTAATTCCAATATTAGAACGTGGGAGGTCCTAGCTTCAAAGTTATGGGTCCTTGTACGGGCAAGCAAAGATGCAATGGCAAAGCAATGTTAGATAGTGTAGATTGAATTCCAAGCATAAGACGCGAAAACGCGAAAATCAAGCGCGTCAAGTGGAAATCAATAAAATCATTGAAATCGCGTCCAGCCACGATTTACCCCACTTAAGACATCTCTGTAGAGACATTTGGTGGGGTTTGTGAATTGTGGCTTAACTATGGTTTGTGGCTTGTGGCTTGTGGCTAGAAAATCCAATCTCAAAAGACATCACTCCACAACTCCACATCCCCACCAAATACCATGAAGCTTGAAGCTTCAAGCTTCATATCTACCTACCTGGCAGCCTGGTTCGGGCTAGTTTCATCTTGCGATCCTCAATAAAGGTTTGATGGTAAACAAATAACAAACCCGACAGTATGCCGTCTCCAGGATATCAAGTTGCCGCCGATCCAGATGTACTGGAGGCTCTTACGACTACCCATACCCCTTGGCCAGGCTATGAGGGGAACCTTGATTTATTGCGACGACAGGGAGCTGTTGAGAAGACGATGTTCCAGGACAACGCAACTATCGATTTTGACAAGATACCCTCAGTCCAGTTCTGGGCCCCTCTGGTCGGTTATAACAAGAAACATCATGTCAGATACGTTGTTGTTTCGGTCATGGAGGTAGCCGAAGCTGCCAGGCGCCCTTTGACTCCTCAGGAAATTGATATTACGAGCGAGTTCGCTGCCTTATCTTCTAGATGGTATCCTTTGTGTAACCTTAGCGCCGTTGCTACCGCTGGTTCCCTCAGTACGTTTGGTGCGCGGGATTTTAGATTCCCCTTTTATACGCCTTCTCCTAAGACCTTCGACCCATACGTGTTCCCTAAAAAAACATACCCTCTCCTCAAAGGCGCAAAGGCCACCTTTGCCTGGCACACTCTTCGATGTAGTCTTTACTTTGCTGCATCTTATGCGGCATTCATCCCGCTCGCCTCGTCGTTGGCAGCTGGGTCATTTGAAGCACGTATACGAAGAGATCCGCGCCTAGAAGATCTGCGAGGATCCATACGGGAGCACATGCTACAAGTACGTGCTATGATAACCAAGTCGCTGCAAGGGCCTGGCATGGGTTTCCCTCAGCGCCCGCAAGAGCGCCCTTCTCATCAAATTCCACGTGCCCAAGATGTCCCGAAGTCGGAAAACCAAGCGCGTTTAGATCATGGGCGCGATACATATAATGAGCAAACGGATAACGGCTTCAACGAACCGGCTACTGACCCCAGCAAGGGTATGACACCTACGCCTCAGCCTAGCTGGTCTCAAAATCCTCGATCTCCGGTACCACCTAACAATACTCAAGACACAAAGTTCCCAGATCCAGGCTCGCGGTACGTTGACGACTCAGATCCGTTCGATGATGATGACGGTTCGCCGGTTCCAGCATCAGTGAGGAGAGCCGAGGCACAGCGGTCTCGCAGTATTCAAGGGGGTTCTACGTGGGATCGCATCAGGCAACAGTCACAATCGACCAATTCCTCGGGACGGCAGGGCGCGTGGTCCCACTTACGACAGGACAAGGCGCCAAATCCCCGAGAAACCCAGCCGAACAAAGAAGGCTTCGCATATACGAAGCAAGACGAGGACAAGGAAACACGGAACTACGAGAGAGAGCAAGCTCAAAAGGAGTTCGATGCTCTCCTTGAGGCCGAGCGACATGGTAGATCGAATAGACGGTAGGATGGATGGCATTGGGGCTGCACGGGTTCAAACATTAACATGTAACCCTAGAACCAACACGGATGGCGTAAAGGAACCAAAGGACCTGTTTCATATCTGTTATGTAGGCACTGGAAAAGATAACCAGGGTATCCAGCCTATTTCCTTTCCGACTTTGATGCATGAAGTTTGCGAGTACTATATCAATGGCTACCTATCCGTAAATATCTGTGGACATTCCATCTATGCTAATATGCTTAATTGGATGTCACTTCACTATTTAAATGGATTGTTTATCTCAGAATCCAAATAGGTACACCTACTCCAACGTTCTGTACTAGGTATACTAACAATATTCACAAAACAAGATCAAATAAGAAGCCACCTAGATCAACATAGAATATCCTACCTTTTACTCCCAATATCCATACCTAGTATCTACTAGGTTAGCCCTTGATTAGCTCAGCTTTATGTGGATATATCTAGGTCGCTTGCCATCCTTTAGGAGCAACGCTCCCTTTTTCTTAATGGATCATACCTGAGTACCTTTCACTATGTTAGAGATCCTGCATCCACCAATTGTGGGAAAGCGTCCACAGAGCTGACAAACCTTTCAACTATGAACGCATATCCAACATACTCACATCAGTCCTATGGCTAAGTAAACTCTCGTTAATCTTCTAATCTTAGCTTCACCAACCATATTCAATATATTACATGGAAAGCCCCTAATACAAGCAAAGGTCCTCGTGATTGACCAAAACGTGGTGTATCCTTAGCTACATGGTCCACGAGCGGATGTTACCACGACAGTTGTTTGAAGTAACCCAAGAGTACCTACCGATGATTAAGCATTCATAGAATATCCAGGCTCTCCAAGGTCGCCTAGGTTGTTTAGAAATCAATGCTTTCGATGTTATTTAATATGGAATTGGTATGGAATTCAATGCATAGTAGTATCATCGTGTTGGATTAACTGCCGACTACTTCACCCATTATAGCCTTCATCGTTTCCCATTTCACCACAGATCCATCTCCTCTTCGAGACGATCGAGAACAGATTCGGTGTCATTGGCAATCTCCATTTCCTCCCAAAACCCGTAATCGTCAGGAGATTCACAGCCGTCTGCCGCGTCCTTTTCATTATCCTTGGCTGAATCGGAGGGAAGCTTGTTGTTGTCTTGGGAATTCTCGTCCATGTCCGAATCAGAGGATGAAATTGAAAGTTCGTCCCAGTTCTCTCCAACCTCCAATCTCTCCTTCTCCTCCTGCGTCATTATCACTCTGTCTCCGTGCTGAAAAGGATTGGGCATTGATGGCTCGGAGTAACCTAACTGTCTGATGGCGGCCTCCACGTCCATGACACTTCCATCGTCGATATACTGCTTCATGAGATTCTGATGAACGAGAAAGGTGTCTGTCCAATCTAGATAGTCGAGTGATAGGATGTATACTCGTGCGTTCTCAATACCGGCGTGATGTTGATCATCCGTAACAGTAGCAACGGCTTGATGGTATAGATCGTCCACTGCGACAACTAGAGTTAGTAATTCATGGTTTAGAGAAAAGTTCAAGGGGTCTTGAGAATGTCTCCAAGAGTAAAATCTTCCGGTTAATTGGGCTGGAAAAGTTTTACTTCTAAGATACCTAAGCTAGAGGGGCGCAAGGAATTATCAATGTTACGTACTGGCATCGAGGCTGGTAACGTAGAGATTGCAGTCAAGGCAATCAGGATCGCCGAGACAGTAGGGGCCAGCTTCGTTGGCGCCGTGGACGTAAATCTCATAGCAGATAGCTACAGCATTGAATGTTTCGCAGGCTTGAAACTTCCGACCTTCTTGTACGTGCCCGCAGGCCATAGTCCTCTTGGCCCACAGGTGACACATCTCTAAACGTGGACGGAAGGCGATTGTGGGAAAAGTCAAGCTTCAGGGACAGCTCGCAAGATCGAAAGAGTCGATGAGGTCTTGGTTAATTTCTCTTTTTCGAAGGACGGATTTCTTGAAAAGATAAATGGGAGGGAGATATAGGTATGGACTTAGGTGGGCTCTATAGGATATAGGATTCGAATAGCTTTCAAGATAAGTGATTCAAGGTCAATATACGGATGAGATGACAAGTTCATTGTTCCTACCTACTCACTCTGTGTTTAGATATCTGATATACCATATAGGCGGCTCTGAGTGGTCATCGATCTCGTAATAAGGATATAGACGGACGGAGTGTTGTAAGGATTGAAGGTGTGTACTAATACCTCTCCTGATTGAGGGAATTTGATGGGTGAGTTAGTGGGATTGCAAATATATTAAGCTTATCGTAGTTCTAATTAGTACTGTATCTTCTTGAACACTTTCCAGTCAACGGATATTCCTCTTGAATATATCAGTTTGGTGCTATAGTTTTCCAATGATCCTGAAAGCGAAGTCCAAGGCAGATATGATTGGTGGACGCGAACTTGGGGGATATTTGGATTTTGAAGATGCCTGGTTGTTGGCTCAATAGGAGAGTTGGAAAAAAAATCCTACTGCATCTTATGATAGCATCTGCTCTTTAATAAATATCAACCTAGAAACAGTACACTGTGACGATGGATTATCTCAGTCCTAGTATCTACGTGACCTGTACTCAAGCTTCTTCGCAAGAATGCGCTTGTCTTACCGTGCGCCGATGTAACGGAACAACCATCTGACTGGACACTGAAGTTATGAGGAGTTTATCCCAAGTCAAGGGAAAATAGATTGGATCCTGCTAAATTACACTGGTTACGTCGCCCCTTATTCCATCCTAGGAGATTACAAGAAACTAGAAACCCGGTAAGACGAGCAAGCATACATACAAGTCATACTACTAGATTGGCACTATAAACAAATAGCTGCCTATGAAAATTTTCATACAGCTATATCAGTGCATAGCTTGAGGCTGCTTTAAAGCTGGCAAGAACAACCGGTAATTATGAATGAAAATGTAAAGTGCTCCTCCCTATAGTCTACATCAATTATACATCAATTATCACCTATGAAAGAAGCCCCCAGCTGTCGTATTCATTGGTTAGGCTAAGGTGAGTATCTAGCATTCTAACTAGAAGGGAGTTGGCTTGTGACTTGAGGTGTATCTTGACTAAGGCGTATGTTGGTGATTGGTCCGTAATGGACCCACTTCGGACCGAAGTGGAGACTAAACCGGGGCATTAGTCCGGAATCATGATCGGATGAACGTGAATCTGAATCTAGAAAGATGGAGTCACTCAAAAGCATAAAATTCATTAGCTACAACTACATGGAAGGTGCTACGATGGAAATTTCTTTGTTAATTCGTTTGATAGGAATGTAGATCTAGGTTTAGAGGACTCTTCGGTCTTCACAGGGGTTCATCAAATATGAATAACAGAGGTGATATGGACCTTATTCATTCCCTTTTTATCTTAGAGCTATCTGCTAGGTACTCATGTATGCAAATTCCTGGTGTGTAGTTGGAAGGAGTCCTATTGCAGTGATTTCGATGATCCCCTTTGACGTTAGTATCTCTTGGTTCATGTTATTCACCTCATCTTGAACGAGTTTGCTGCGTTAAGTCGCCATCTTTCATCACATACTTACATATCTAGCTGGCATGTGGGGGTACTTAGGCACAATGATTTGATAGGTTCTCTCATCTCAAGACCTCATACTTCAACCAGTCGTAGTATGATATGCTCCTTGCCTATCTCCAACTCCCGTCTACCTAGGTATCGTCATCTTTACAGCAGTTACATTATTGCCTACCTCGCACTAATGCTATCCTCTGTTCAACCTCTGCATATCTCCTAGTATCTTAGGGTCACGACCCGACAGCATGTGACGAAATAAAGTGACACTGGATACTTAAAAAGGAGAAGCCATATCTAGAGTATTTCAAAGACGGTAATGGTGGGTAGTATGCTTGTCTTGGCTAAGTTTGGTGCGCTTAGTTCTGTTGGAGATGCCTCTCCATTGTTGGTATCGCACCATATGGAGAAAGGATGATGAATATGCGGGGGCATGACATTGCGTTGGATAATATCATGGAACTATTATCAAGCAAAGGTAGATAAATAATGGGTATGTCAGCTATCTTATGGAAAAATAAACATGTCAATTGAACCAAGTGAATGCATACAGAATGGCACCCTCAGTTGCAGACGTATTACCAAGCACATCTGAGTTGAAGGAGAAGGCGGAGCAAAAGCTCAACCGGGCATACGACACAGCTCAACACTCCGCAGTAAGATATCTTCTATGCACCCTACCTAGGAGTAAAATAACGGGTGAAAGATGCTAAACCATTCAAAAGTACAAGTACACTAGTTATTTGCCAGTATACGATGAGACGACTACATTCCCACCAACCGAGCCCTTCGAGTTTGCTGATAAGGGTCTCCTGGCAGACAAAGCCAAACCTCATCTTCTCGGACTGAATGACCCCAACGTGGTTATTACAAAGCTGACCCCTCGAGTCGGCACGGAGATTACCGGTCTTCAGCTTTCTGAATTGACAGATGAACAGAAGAATGAGCTGGCCTTGTTGATTGCCGAGAGGGGTGTTGTAGTGTTTCGAGGACAGAACTTCAAGGATATTGGCGTGGAGAAGCAGAAGGAGTTCGGCCGGTACTTCGGTCGCCTACATGTTCACGTAAGTAATCGCTGCTTATAAATCGCTACTACTTATTACTGATCCCTGAATAGCCCGTTGGAGCTCACGTTGAGGGCGCCATCGAGTTCCACAACATCTACCTCGGACCGGATAACCTCTACCGGAATCAGCGCCAAACCGAGAAACTAACTACCACTGGATACCACTCGGATGTTTCGTATGAACACCAGCCTCCGGGAATCACGCTTCTCACCCTGCTCGCAGTGCCATCCACGGGTGGTGATACGGCATGGACCTCCCAAGTCGCGGCGTACGAACGGCTCTCGGAGCCGCTGAAGACGTTTCTGGAGGGCTTGCGCGCCGAACACAGCGGATTTCCACAGGCTGAAAATGCCCGTCGTGACAAACACTTCGTAAGGCGGGAGCCCGTCAGATCCTATCATCCCATAGTTCGAGTACACCCAGTAAGTGCGCATGCGATGCGTTACGCTCCTACTCCGCATCTGACACCGCTTTTCTAGGTTACCGGCCAGAAGGCGCTCTTCGTGAACCCGGGCTTCACGAAGAAGATCGTAGGGTTGAAGACCGAGGAGTCCGACGCCATTCTAAAGTTGCTCTTCAAAGTTCGTACCTTTGATTAGCCCTTCATCCACCTTTGAGCCCGGCTAATTGTCTATCATAGCATATTTCACAGAGTGCCGACGTCCAAGTCCGCGTGAAATGGGACGACGAGACGGTGTCGGTCTGGGATAACAGGGTCACGGCTCACACTGCGATATCGGATTACGACGTGCACAATGAGGAAGAAGGATTGCGCCACGGCTTCCGCATCACGACCCTCGGCGAACGCCCCGTCGGAGTTAACGGCCTAGAAACCGTTTGGTAAGCACGTTTTTGTAGCTCGGTTCGTGAGTTGGTTATATTTGATGAGAGTGGTTGAATAATTTATGAGACATATATTATTCTATATAATACCATCTAGAAGTAATATTTTCCTTCTTTTTCTCTCCCATATTGTGTCCAACCAAAAAGTACCTCCTATTGCTAGGTCGGCCATGCTTCTAGATCCCCGGGCGCGGATACGAGACACGTATCCGACCTGCTGACTCATCATGACCGTGCGTAAACCATTCGCTCTTCATGCTGTTCTATTTATATGATCCGATTACTACCCCAGTCTATCTTTTTACCCAACGCCCGAACCGAGCCCTCTTCCCAACATTCTAATTTGGCCTCGCGGTCTCCTCGGTTGCGGTCATAGAGACGGTCGTTGCTGACTCGCCATATGGACCGGTCAGACTGCAAGTTAGAGGGTTGAATTTGCCCTTCTGGAGACAGAACATGACCGCGGCGGGGTTAGTCGGGTCGCTCGGGTCCATCTCGATGTAGTGTGTGGCTTCTAAACCCGATCTATTACCACCCGCGAATTAGTAATGATGCCACACACTGGCTGAACGAAGGAAAAAGTAAGGAAGAGAGGAAAGGATTGGAGACCAGAGCTCAGGGCCCCGAACAATTTTTGGGTACTCACCCGTCAGAAGTTAATTGCTCCCAGAACTCGACGCGGAAGTTCGTGGTGCTGGTCCACCCGTCCGTCGGCAGGCGGAATTGCATGTTTGTATCGGCACAGTTTGTCCAGTTTGTCGGACCCGGGTTGGTTCCGGCAGGCCAGCTAACACCGCATGTTGTGTTGAGAGTGTCAACGATGGTCGACGACGGATTCTGGTAGCTCAACGCGACGTTGACGAAGGAGTTGACAGACTCATCCCCGTAGACTCCGGAATACGGGAAGGTAGCGTCCAGACTGGTGAGAGTAAAGTCGGGAACGTCTCGGACCTCGAGAGGGAGGGCGCGAGAAAGAGAAAGAAGGGGGAGGAGAGACAACATAATGGTTTGGCTGTACATCTTGCGGAAGAGTAGACGATCTAGATATGTGTGATATACCGGTTAAAACTGGAGAAGTAGGATTCGAAAACTCACTTGTGAACCTTGAGTTGAATTGCAGTGGAACGGAAGGAATAGAATCATCGTCTTTTCCCGCGATGATTCATCTTATTTATACTCGAGAATAAGATCCGGAGGCCTATGTGTAGAAACGTGACGGCTTCCAACCCGTCAGCCCATCATATCTCGTCCCAACCACTCATCACGGTTTCACGAAATTCGGTCTACGGCTCTCTAAGCGGCATCAATACGCGAACCCGTATTCCTAGCCCGCGTTTAAGGAGAAGCCCTCCTAACAGAGCGCAGCTTATTCCGATACGGGGCATCTCATGACGTTGCTGACCTATACGTGAAAAGCGCCACATGGCTGCTGAGATGAGGTGAGGTGGGCGGAGCCAGAGCTGAATACCCCTGCTCATGACAGCTATCGTATCCCGGTCCACACAGGATCTTCTCGAATAGCTGAAAAGATTCCATGACCCTCTTATTGGACAATATAGGATTATAGTAACGTAGATTAGACGTCATATCGATGAGCGATTTTTCAGGTGCCACATTTAGCACTTGGAGGTCGTTCTCGGTTCTTTAATGCCCCTGTCCTAGAGGCTCTTCCGCAAACAGTCTATGATTTATATACACAAAACCATCGATAGTATGTTGTTGACAATCAATTCACTCTCCCCTTACCTAGATACTATGAGAATTATGAGGCTAGAAGCCATCCCTTCAGACGACAACTTAAGTTGAAATAGCCTCAATTCACAGAGCCAACAGTAGCGGAGACGCTTGACCACGTAGAGGGTAACACATCCCTTACATGGCTCTACTCGACGCTTCAGTATCGCTCCCGCCCTCACCTTTAGACTTTAAACAGTCGTATCTCATTATATCATTCCGGACGTAGATACTCAAGCCTCTTAAACCCATTAGGTTCTCCTCGTCCTGCTCCACGATCTTGAACTCATGTCGGGTGTACTCCCGCCACATCTCCCTTGTTCGCGGGGATTCGGCGTCGAAAGGAAACGGAAGAGACCTATATACTCAGCGTCAGGAAGTGTTGTAATTTGTAAGTGCATATATATTTGTTTGAAGTGGCGCAACGCACTGGTTTTCGTTTAGAACAAGACTGTCGCCATTCCCGATGATCAAAGCCGGCCTCCCGAGGTCTGCTATGATCTGCCTTACGGGAGCAGCGGGGTAGCAGAAGAACACGACGGATTCTTGGTCAATCTTGCTGAAGCCACCGGCGCCGTGTTCACCGACAACTCTAACCCCGAGACTCTCCAATAGGGTCTTGCTTGCCTGACTATACGCAGGATCCTGAGCAAAGATCTCCATATTGTTGGGTGTCTTTGCTCGAAATGCAGCGGCTATGGTCAGCGCAACGGCGTGCTGGTTTAAGCTAGCATTCAGGTCCTGGAGAGCTACTTCTTCGTCAAACTCCGCGCGAGCATCGTGACGAGACAGAGGCGTTATATCCCCCAAGCCGAAACACAAGACTTTCGTAATCCTCTTCGAAGCGTTGAAAGTAGCGAGCTTGTCCTCGAGCAAGCCACAGCTCCAACTCTTCCCCCACCGCGTTTGGGCCTCCTGAAATCTCCATCCCAAGCAGCTGTGCTCACCATCCACAAAGTCTCCATATGTGCGATTCTCCCAGGCAATAAAATATGAATAATAAGGAGAGGAGTGCGGAGGGACGCCTTCTAACAGTGGATTTTCAGGCCCTTGATTGAATAAGTACCAGTAATGTTGGAACTTGACATACGGTTTCCTAATCAATCCAAGTAGGGTGCTATCAGTTCCATATATGAGCTTAGACACTTGTTTAGGGGGGTATACCATATAGGGTTGACGACGCCAAACATGGGATTCTTGACAGAGATCGTCGAACCATCGATGCGACGAATAGTAAACGATGGCGTGGTCCGACAATGGGCAAGCTCATATTCAATCCGTTCAAGATCGCGGCCTATCCAGAGCTTCTGGCCAGAGCGATATAATTCTATTGCACTTTGAGTATTCTCAATGAGTTTGGATGGGATGATATGAGATGGCTTTGGGGGCTCATCTTGCTGACAGTGTGCGTGCACTCCAAAATCAGGTGGGCATTTGACCATGCTGGAAGCTGCGCTCATGGCCATAGTATTCATCGACACTCGATACGATTCAAGCGATACTGAGATGTGATTAAAAAGGATATTGTGGTTCTAATGAATTTTTTGTGTAGGAGATTCAAACAGGTTGTCTCTGAAGCCTGTGATGTTTTAATCCTTAAATGCAATGATCGAGGTTCATTAAGTAGCTTGGCTCAAGCGACTAATATCGGTTGCGATGTTAGTATTTGGTGTCTCATTGAGGCTGCGTCACTTTCTACTAGACATACAACAGCTGACGTGGTGCACCTCAAATACCGATTCGACCCTTCCACAAGGCTCCAATAGCCTGCAGTGTTTTGATGCTACCACGTTGCTGGCCCGAACGTCTCACCCTCCGGTACTGTTTTGAGCCATGCTGTATTTGTCGCATCCTGTTCGTCGTTAGCAATCTTACGGAACCAAGAGGTGACAAACATCTGATTAAGCTCATCATGCACTTACAACAGTATTGTACACATCTACGTTACCCCACCATTGAGGGATGGTAACTCCTGACATAGTGATCGCGAAGAAGATGACAATGGTCGACAAGATGAGACCTGCGTCAAGCGCGGCGGCAGTGACGTAGTTGTATGTGCGCCACCATCCGTTGAACTTCTTTCGTATGCCATAGTTGAAAACCAAACCCCAAAATGCCCAAGTTGAGAAGCTGATCGGGGTGGCGGGCGGAAGCCAAGCCATAGCTCCAAACAAGATGGGTGCGTTGAGGTGGCGTGCGAAACCAATCTTCATCTTGCGACCAAGAACCCATAATATAACTGGCATCACAGCTCCAATAAGCCAGAACCAGTTGAAATTCACATACATAGATCCAGGACCAAACATGCGTTCTGGACCAAGCACTCCCCAAACGATGCTGGAGGAGAAGAATGCGCGTCCATTGGGGCAGGTGAAATGATTTGGCTGGGTGCTGTAGCATTGTTAGCAACCAAATGAATCAGTATTGGTAAGAGTAACGCGACTAACCTTGAACAAACGTCGGGAATGGTCCCTAAGGTCCAGTTCATCACAGCGATCTGCACAAAAACGGCCCATATACTCGCGACGACCTGGCACCAGAAAGTGACTCGAGGAGGAACTTTCATGTAATGAGCCAACTTCAAGTCGGAGGTCTGCTTTGTGTTAGCAATCCCAGCGAGAATCAAGAACTATATCCTCTTCATCAAAAGTCGAGATAGAATATGTTACGTACTGCCGACTTGTTAGCTTCTGCGTACCTAGGTATCATTTTTAAGATGTGTTTTTCCATACCATAAGTCTGAGCTTGTCCTAAGGTAATTGTGCTGAACACTTTGAAAATCATCACGCCGATGGGTCGTCCTGGGAATATAAATCCTGCTATGAAAGGCGCAATGACGTTAAGGGACAGCATAATGTTCGAAACCGCCATGATCATGCACGTGGGAATCACAAATAGGAATGCGATAATAATAGATAGGAAAAATCCCCACCACGGCAATTGCGAATCGTAACCTAGCACAGTCCCAAGCCCTAGTGCGAGCGAGAAAAGGAGAAGGCAAGTGTACCACCATTCAGGAGCCTCGTCGTACTTCTTCATGAGTTTAAGATGTATGTCGGGTTCCTGATTACGAGCGGTCTTCAATCGATACCAAATCTCTTTCCCGTGGAAGAGTCCAACGTGCACGAGCGACGCTGTCAATGCCGCAAAAGAAAGCCCGTAGTTGAGAGCCAGAGTTGGGGATAAAAATAATGGGGAGTAACTACGATACTTTTCTAAGTCGAGCGTGAAGTTATCCCCGAGAATATTCCGGACGGTATAGGCCTGCTGAGTGTTGTCGTAGGTTTGCGACGTTACCATAGGGAGGTACTCGGAATAGCTGCTAGCGAGTTAGAGAAATCATGCGTAACCTTGCGGGTCATGCGACCGATGGTGAAAAAGTTGAAGTGAAATAGAACATACAGAGCTCCAGTATACACGATTCCAATCGTAGCGATCATGACAAAAATGAAGAGGCCAATTAGGGTATTGACATGGGCTTCCGTCGGGGCTAGCAGAGGATCGTATAGGTAGGCAGAGACATAAGTCCAGTCGAACGTGATGGGGATGAGACTGAGGCCCGTATAGCCACCAAAGAGTTGATTGAGAACAACATTGTTCGGTTTAATCCAGGTGATGAAAGCGAAAACGCTGAGACCCTGCCAAAGTACAGCCGGGATCCAATAGTACACGAACATGCCCCCGGTCACTAAGAAAAAGTACCGGTAACGACTGATGGTCCATCCGTTGGCGGTACTGCCATCACTTTTGCTCTTATCGTGAAGGGCGTAGAAAAGCGAGGTGTTTGAGAACTGGGTTGGCCACAACATTGCCGCAGGATAGACGAGGAAGCGCCTAAACAGGCCAGACAATGAGATACCCATAAGTTGAGAGCTCAAAGTGAAGATCAACGAGAAACCCCATCCTAAGTTGGTGTCATAGAATGGTTTTCCCTGGAGCGCGAGCAGCGCATCCGTCGAGTATGCGTATGCTATCGAAACATTCGACATGATAGTGATGACAACGTGCTCTTTGATGGTAAACGGACCAGTATTCAATGTCCACCGCAATCCAAACGTATTGAACACCCTGGTAGGCATAATCTTCGCCCAGAGATTCGCAACCGGATAGGACACAAGCACGACTACTAACGCTGGAAAATTAACCAAAGGACTTCGCATACTCAATAACATATTCAGGCCACTACCGATAGTGACGAATATCATTCCAAGTACCCATGCCCTCACGGTGCACGCTACCTCACCCCCATCGGTGTTGCGCACGGCGGCGCGTACTTCTTCGTAGGGCGAGTCTTCGGTGAATAGCAGGTCGGCCTCGGCAATTTCTTTATCATCTCCATGTTCGAGCGCAGACTTAACAGCGTCAAGTTTTTCTTGTGGAAGATTTGGATCCCATTGATGGTTGTGCTGAATCTTGTCGAGATCTGCGATCGCAGTGGTCACGTTTATTTCGCGAAGCTTCTCATCGGACGAGCTAGGTGTCGTATTTTCGACTGGATCAGGATTGATCTCGGAAGTAGTCGTGGCGGAAGCATCTGCTCCCTTCAATGAAAACCCCATGGTGACTAGCAGCCTTCATTCGCCGTGGAGAGCTGGTTTGTGAAGCTTGAGAATCATAATCTCACCTCACCAAACGCGATCATGGACGAAGAGTAGTCGTGGTGGTCTTATCTGATCTATTCCCAATGGGCCGAATAGAGATCAAGATACCTATTTTCCGACGGCTTCATCTCCGGCAACGACCTATCAGGGCAGGGTCACTAGCCGATGAATTGGTGATCGTCATGCTACCGAAGGTACTCCGCACCTTGGATACAATAGGTACCTAGCCAGGACACCCCGCGCATTCTTCGCCAGCCCCCCTAATCATGGTTTCCCATCATGGTTTCGACCTTCCCAATGCGACAAGCACGGTCGAACGCGTGGCCAAGAGCGGGAGGCAATACGCCTCAAAGCTTAAGACTTGACCTAAAACGGGCCAAGCCCGGCTTCTGGCATTCAAAAAGCCATCGTATTTTCGGCAGCTCTAACAGCTCTAGCCCTCCAACCCTATCAGATTGCCACCAAATACAACGTTGTAGATAAGGGGAATGAATGTAAGGATAGGTGAGAATAGCCCTGGTTCGGGGAAGGTATAAATGAGCTTATCATACCCACTTCTCCAAATGGAGAATCTGTCTCCCCTTGCCTTTTTATAGATAAGAACGATACGGCGCCCTTAGGTCAACACGAGCTTCAAGGCCATAGTGGCATTACCTAATATCCTACCGAGAATACATGAGATGATTCGTGATAAAATCAGGGATTGTCAGATTTGTGAGACAAGAATGAGCTTGAATTGCTGGTTCCTATCAACAATAAAGATAACCACTTCAGCGGCTATTACCGGTAATCGGAGTTGGAACGATATGACATATTGAAATGATAAGTGAATGCTGATATCTTATGAGTACATCATTGAACGTAGGAAGAGTAGAAAGTAGACAGATGCAGGGGTCTGCATTCGAAGGATTCAAAGTTTCTCAGCTCGTCGCGCAAGGCTGACGAACTGGAAATTGATTGGACTCAGAATTGTTGTGAGAGGTTGCATATGCCGCGTGCATATATCCTATGCCGTGAATTTGTGAATTGTAATCTGCTAGATCTAGAACTTTGCCTAATCATCTTCTAGTTTAGTGCGCGACCAAGATTCATCATTCAACGCGATGCCGCCAACTCATTCTAAAAACCAGGTCATATTCGCGCCATCAAATGAGCCTTATATCGGGACCAAATCAGTCTTCCTAGCTGGGACTACCACCAAGACGGACGACCGCGACTGGCGTGAGGTCCTAGCCGAATCTCTGTTGGACTTGCCCCTCACTGTCATCAATCCGTATCGGCCAGATTGGGACTCGAGCTGGAGAGAAGACATTACGTGCATTCTATATAAGGAGCAGGTAGAATGGGAACTTCAAAAGCAGGACAGTGCCGATATAATAGTGTTTTACTTCCACCCAGCCACTGAAGCCCCTATTAGCTTACTAGAGCTCGGACTTTGCGCAAGAGCTGGCAAGGCCATTGTGATGTGCCCCGAGGGATACAAGAAGAGAGGAAATGTCCAGATCGTGTGTCAGAAATACGGACTTGAGACAGTCGAGAGCCTTGATGCGCTGAAACCAGCGATTGTGAAGAGGATGCCAGGTGGCTCTGTTTGAGTTCCGGTAACACGATGGGTTGGTATTACCACTTGGTATTTGACAGACAGCGTATACCCATATTCCTAACAAGCAGTTACAATAGATGGACCGACGGCGTGGCTTGAAGCAGCGAAGAAAGCCAATGGCTTTTAGGTCAAACTCCAATTTCAAAAAAGAACAGGAGAGACAACTCAAAACAGTTACGGAAAGGGGCGCCGGTTGGGTTCCGGCGGGCTGGATCAGTCGGGCCGGGGTTTCTCCGCTTAAACTCCTTGGGCCAACACCCCCGTCTAAGTAAAAAAGACTTTCATATGTATTAACCCGTTAGTTTATTTTCTTATGCTTAACAAACTACCTCTCTGTCAACAATACCTCAATAGTTTGGGATGGCTAGGAGTCACTGCTAGACATAGAAACAATGAATTCGGCATCTTGATGGTTGTTATACTCAGGTACCTAGGCTGGATTGCTAGAACTTGCAGCTTCACCGGTTGTCGTCCTGCATGGAACCTGCTGTACTACCACCCTTTTTGAAGCTGCTGAGTACCTGAATTACTATCCTGTCCATGCTACTACGTAGGTAGTAAGACGAGGGGCGAAGTCCTCTAGATATGTAAGTAGTGACCGTTCTCAGTATAATTACTGGCAGAATGCCTAGGTACAGAAGAAATGCCCTGTTCTTATCCCATTCCTTTTCTTCATACACTTGGATGTATCTGTAGGCGTCTCACACACTTACATAGGTACACAATTTTACCATCCAGCGTCTCATGCTTTTTCTTCATCCTTCCTATCTTTTGATGTTGTAGTGGTCGATGGCAGTGCAGTTATAAATTCGACAAGGTGTTCGTCAGCAGGCCCATCCACGCAAATCTGCGAGTCCTTAGCACAAGAATGTAGGCCTTCTCCAGCATACGGGTTGGATACGTACTGTCTTGATATTGCTTCCGTAGTGCTTACGGATCGCCTCCATGTTCTCGACATATTCGCTATATCGCTTCTCAAACTTGTCCCCATTGTCGTTCTTCTCTCTAGAACGGTGTAGGAACCGCTGTTGTGCGTTCTCGCGCGTGCACTCGAGAACGATAACTTTCGCCGGCTTGCCGATCTGGAGCAGGTGATATCTCAGCATTATGATTATTTGGAACTCGGTACTATTGGTCCAAAAGGCCTACCTTCTCCTCGAATGCCAGAGCCGTCTCCATATTACGCGGGAACCCGTCAATCAACCAAGTAATAGTGCCGTCATTGCCAGTCAAGATCGAGTAAATCTCGTCCTCGAGCACAGGGATGAGCACGTCAGCCGGTAGCAGTTTACTTTCCCGTAAATGATCAAGGATCATATCCAAATCAAACTTCTCGCATTCGCAAGGCAGCTCGATATTACAAAGCTCGCGCAGACGATCACCCACCGAGAGATGACAGTATCGATCGCTCGACTTTTTGAGCGACTCAATGGCGAGCTTGCAGAGGGTGCCTTTACCACTGCCAGGAGGTCCAAGGACGAAGACAATGCTAAAGTGGCGTGACTGAGCAGAGCACTCCATCTTAGGCGTCTTAGGACGTATTGCTTATTGCCTCCAAAGTAAACAGATATGACGGCAATTTTTGGGCGAGAACTTGCCAGGCATAGTGCTGAGATGTGAGAGATTATATAAATAAGAGGTAGGGACTGGATAGCTATGTATTGAGCAATCCTGGATGGCTCTGACACGGTTGGTCATGATACTGCAGGTCAGTCTACGACTTGCATCAGAGCAAGCAGCAGGCTACGATGACTCTGCAGCCTAACAATCTTTAGGCGAGACTGTTTCCAGGTTCTCTTAGTAAACGAAGGCCAAGCAAGTTGGGCAGCAAGCGTATGAAAGCCGGTTTGCTCTATTTGCTTGTGTATCACTTTTCGCCCTGCCTCCCGCGGTTGGTGTTGATGAAAAGTGGTCAGAGAATGAGGCAATCCTTTCCCAAGAATGAATTGATTGTTTATCCATGTTACATCGCCTAGAATATGCTATATGCCGTGTACAGTGCGGCAGCCGGCCGTGTAGGTATGGGGGAAACGTCAGAAGAATATATTTGGAGCGTCTCATGATGAAGCCCTGAGAACGCCATCTCTTTTCCATCAAGAGATTACTTACTCTTATTGGTTTACATATTGATTTCTTCCGCCTACCTCCTGAGATACGATAGAGAAGTGGGAAAATAATTATGCTGCTGGATATCCTCTATTCAAACTGGACGCTGCTTATAGCGGTCGTTTGCACTGGTGCGATCAGCATAAGTGTCTACCTCGTGTATAGGAAGCACTGTCGCTACAATGCCACCAGGCCGATATCAGTCAACTACCATTTCACACGAAGATGTAATAAGGAATGTGCCTTCTGCTTCCACACCGAGAAGACCTCCCACGTCGCTTCCGAGAAGGACATGAAGCATGGACTCCGCCTACTCAGCGAGGCTGGTATGCGCAAGATCAACTTCGCTGGCGGCGAGCCGTTCCTCTATCCTGAAAAGCTAGCCATGCTCTGTCGCTTCTGCAAAGAAGAGCTTGGGCTCGAGAGCGTCAGCATCATCAGCAACGGAACATTGATTACCAAGAAGTGGATGGACCAGCACGGCCGATGGATCGATGTGATAGGCGTAAGCTGCGACAGCTTCGACGAGAAAACAAACATCGCCATCGGCCGCGGTACCGGCAAGAACGTCACGCAACTCTTCCGTATCCGCGACTGGTGTCGTGAGCTAGGCATCAAGTTCAAGCTCAACACTGTTGTGTGTACACATAACTGGCAGGAAGACATGGCAGAGACGGTGCGGCAACTGGACCCATTCCGATGGAAAGCCTTCCAAGTGCTATACGTGGAGGGAGAGAATGACGCTGAGGAGGAAGACGGTCGCCTCAGCAAGCGAAAACGAAACGCTAAGAAGCTTCTCATCTCAGACGAGCAGTTTCAAGTTTTCCGTGATAAGCACCAACATCTCAAATGTTTCATAGCCGAGCCGAACTCGCTCATGGCATCGAGCTACCTCATTCTGGACGAGTACCTCTGCTTCCTGGACAAGGGCGCCGGGGTTGAGAAGCAGTCGCGATCGATTCTGGAGGTCGGGGTGCAGAGAGCGCTGAGCGAGGTTCGCTGGGACCAGGAGGCGTTTAACCAACGCGGAGGCCTGTATGAATGGACCAAGGACGTTATCGGGGATGGAGGAGACACAGAGGGCGGCTGTGGATCGTCCCACACCAATAAGGAGTTGCTAGATTGGTGAAGTCGTCTGGATCGCAAGTTTCACTCATTTTGTTTGTAGGGTGCCTTGGCCAGTGCGTAGTTGAATAAGCAATCATTTCGCACAGTATTGGCCTTAAGCTAAGACTCAAATTTATTAGTGATCTTTCCGCTACACTTAAGTGTGTGATCGCTGTAACCCAGAGAACCCAACCACTAAAGGAAGGCAGCCTACAGTGCGGATATATTTCAGATTACACGAATGCGCTTGGCCTACAAGCGACCCGTGGACCTTAGAAATGTTTAACGAGGACCTTCGTAACAAACATTGAAATCTTTTTCTCTATTATAAACCACCCGCGATTTTATCATATCGCAAAAAGAACGACAAAACAACCATTCCAAGGCAGTCAGATTATTCAACAATTCCGAGAGCATTGAATGGCGTTCAAGATCGCCTCTTCTGCGCTTAAGCGCATCGTATCGAATGTAGAGGTCGAACGCAAGTTTAATCTGGGACCGAAGTTCACCTCTATCATCGAGAACCACACTGGCCACCGAGAGAAGATCCCGTTCATCTTACGCAGCCATCCGGGTCAGGTCATTCGCGACACGTACTACGACACGGAGGATAGCCATCTTGAGAAGTTGGGCATGTGGGTCCGGCGACGCTCCGTCAATGTACTGCCACTAAACCCTACACGGACAATCGCCGGCGCAAAGAACGGCGCGCAGTGGAACGCTAAGTTGCGGCTCGGCGGTCATTACAGCAACTCACAGTTCATCGAATTCGACGGCAAGCCAGACGTCTCGCGCGAGGTGCTGCGCATCACCGACATGAAGACGAAGCTTGAAGATTTGCGCGTGGTCTCGGACCTGCAGACGCGCCGATCGGAGTGGGAGGTGACGCACCTGGCGGACGGCACGCCGCCATCGGCAAAAATGACAATTGTCGTGGACGCGGTCACCGAGGCCGAGGCCGAGGCCAACACCGGCAAGGATGGAATCGACGAAGCAGCCTTCAACCATACCATCGGAGAGGTTGAACTCTTTCAGGAGATCGTGACCGAGGGAAAAGATGAGGCAGAGCACGAGGCGCATCGGAAGGAAATTGGGGCGCAAAAGATGAAGGAGTTGGAGGAGTTCATGTTGTCCCATCCAGACCTATTCTCCACGAGTCCATCTCCGATTGGCAAGCTCACCGCGTACGATACGTGGAAGGCTGAACGTACCTAGCTGGGGAGCTGAAGATGGTCTACTTGACAGAACCAAAGGTTGGAAGACACTATCCAACGATGCGATTCAATTACACAGGTGATCGAGTTAGTTCGGAGCTAGGGTGGTCTTGCCAAATCATATCTGACTTCACATGAAGCTGAGAACGTTATTAAAATGGGAAACTACGAGTCCTAACAATGTCGTGATGTAATTGTCTCAAGTGAATTACTGGACGCAAAGGAAACCTTCTGCCTTTATAATTTCCAACTAGCGGTTAGCTAGCCGAGTATCCTCGCTACTTCCAAGGCTGTTAACTGACAAGCCTTCCTGCCTTGAGTTTATTTCGAGTTTACCCGTACGTAATTGGTGTATTGTCCCGCACCCCGGGTGTGTACGTAATCCCCCGCCTGTTCAAGCAAACACTTAGCACCTTCTGCACCTCAAATGGCGGGGCTTTAGACTTTTTAACCTTCGATAAATTCGAAATCCTTTGACGTGTCGTTAACCAGGAACCGAACAAGAAACAATATCGAGTTATAGTAATCTGGCTTGGTATAGACTAGTTCTATTCTCAAATTCAAGAATATCTAGTCAGTATTCCTGTCTAGTAGCGTTACCGCACAATATCAAAATCCTAGCCTATCATGGACGATCAATTCAACGGCCGCACCGATGACGATTTGTTTGCTGACGACTTCGAACCCGTCGAGGCCCAACAAGACGCTTCAGCAACAATAAGCGGCAAAGAGGCGCGACCAGTAGCTAAGAATGAGTCGCATCCCGTGGGTTCTGCGGGACCTCCTGCCTCGGCCGTTCAGTCTGCTCCTGCCCAACATGCGCCCCGATCTCTAGACCAGTCGCGACATGCGAACACAAAGCCAGCCCCATCATCGTCGTCGCCACACCACCACCAGCGCCCGCGCAAACACTCCCCAAAGCCAGCAGCCGCAGCCGCAGTAGCAACCCCTCCCGAGTCCCCTCATGATTCTCCGCACAAGCCCGCCAGCATCAGCGGGGGCGGCGACAGCACCTCGAACCCCAACCCCAGCCCCCTCAATAGTAACAACGGCAACAACAACGGTGCCGGCAAGAAAGGGCAGTCGACGTCGCCGGCGAAGCCCGGGCAGAACACGGCGCTCGCGGACCGACTGGCGTCGGGCGCGAACCCGCGCACGAAGCTGACGGACTCGGAGCTGGCGGCCAAGATGGAGCAGATGCGGTTGCTGGCCGCGGAGAAGACGCGCCGGTTCGAGCAGGCGGAGCGCGACAGCCGCTCGCACGCGGTCGCGTACGAGAAGGGCATGGAGGAGGCGCGCAAGCGGCGCGCGGAGGACGTCGAGCGCCGTCGCAAGGGCGCGGAGGAGCGCCGCCGCATGGACGAGGAGCGCGCCGCGAACCGTGAGCGCAAGCTCAAGGCCATGGGCGCCAAGGAGGGCGGCAGCTGGGACGAGGGCAAGACCCTCGAGGAGGAGAGGGAGCGACGCGCCGGATTCCGCAGCGCAAACGGCGGCATACGTGGTGCGCGTAACACCGGTGGGATCGCTGGGAGCAGGTTTGCCGAGAGGGATGGCGATGCGGTGCCTAGGGAATTTGGGTTCGACGATTTTAGAGGGCGGGGACGCGGCGGACGCGGGAGAGGAGGCTCGAGGGGTGGTGGGAGAGGTGGTAGAGGCGGATTCAATAATGAGGGTAGACCGTCAACGACGCAAAACGGCAACGCGCCCCAGCAACAGAAGGCAGCTCAGGCTCCTCCCGCCGTAGAGGACTTCCCAGCTCTACCCACGCCCAAGAAGCTGGACACTACGACCAAAGCAGCGGACACGTCCGCCCTATCGCCGAGCTTGAACTCGCCGCCTATCGGGAAATGGGATGACGAAATGGCGGCGCTTGATGACAAAGCGTAGAGTTAGTTACAAAGGTGTTCTGATCTTGATACGGCGCTGCGTGGCGTGCATGACATTGCTATTACGGGCTTAGGATGGGAATTTGTACTGTTATTGTAAGGTATCGGGGATGAATTGCACAGAGACGGACGCATCACCATTATTACAGGCTCAGGCGACGCACACGCCCTCGCTAAAGCATATACGAGCATTAGAGATACCAAAAGAGCGTTGAAATGAGAAAAAAGAAGCATGCTATGTATTACTCAGAAATTGAGGACTATTAGACGTATTGCATGCCCGCCTGTCCCAAAGTGATATCATGTCTACTACTTTTTGACCACTCAGACCCGAACGCCAGAAACTCCGCAGTATGCATTGGTATCATGGATGCCGCATTACCATCCACCACGGAAACCGCGTCCGCTTCTGCCTCCATAGCCACCGCGTCGGGGTCCCCGAGGTCCTCCTTTCCATCCATCTCCGTAACCGCCCTCGTCCCTCATGGGGCCGTCGTCCTGGAGTGCCGGACGCGGCCTACCCCTTAGGTCCTTAGGTAGGGAATCGTACGTCTTGCGCATCTGCGCGTAGCCGAGATGCATCTTTCCGTAAAAGTGATCGGCGAGCCGACGATCGTTGTCGAGCCGCGAGAGGTACGCGCCGCAGACGTCGCACACCTGGAGCTTCTGGTGGCCGGACGGACCGCTAGTGTCGGCCAGGGTCTTGAGCTCGCGCTCGCGCTCCATCTTGGCCTGGGCGGCCTGGCGCACCTTGAAGAACTCCTCGTACGCGCGGCTGACCTCGCCCAGGTCGCCCAGGATCTGCACCTCCTGCAGCCCGCAGTTGATGGTCGAGCTCAGGTCCGACACGGTCTTGAGCAGCACGTTGGTCTGCCGGATCTCGTCGGGCGTCTTTTCCAAACGCCGCTGCGCCGCGTCGATGCGCCGGTTGCACTCCTCGATGTACTTCTGCAGGTCCCGCGCGTAATCGATGTCGAAGCCGTACTTCTGGCGCGCCGGCTCGGGCAGGGCCTCGTACTCCGTCTTGAGCGACTCGGCGTGGATCTTGGGACACGGGCCGAGATCTTGCTTCGTGTTGGTGAAGAGGTCGTGGGGGCAGGTGCCGACGATGTAGGAGCGGCAGACTTTGGGATCGGTCAGCGAGACTTGGGATGCGCGCGAGGTTTGCGGGCCGCCCATGAGCTGCTCTGGAGAGATTGTTAGCTGTGTACTGGTTTAAATTGGGGAGGCTGAAGTTTTACCTAGCAGCTTTCGTTGTTCCGCCGCCATGTTGCGATTCCAAATAGAGAGATCCTTCCTAGATTTGGTAAACAGCTAATATTGTAACAATATCGTGGCGATGTTATGACGATGTGACTGGTTTGTAGAGGTAGTGCACGTTTTAGTGGTGAGGCAGTGAAAAGCTGACGTTGGTGACAAGGCTGAATCAATTGATATGGAAATTTAATCAGAACCAGAAGTTAAAATCTGCGGGGACCAATTAGGCACCTTCCAGCTCTCTTTAGCGTTGTGACCGCATTGGTTGGCGGGCTCTGCAGGGGACCGACCCCCAGGAGATACAGGGGTGAAAGAGCAAAAGTCGGGTCCCTTCCGCCGCTAAAAGCTTTGCTGAAATTGTTGGCAGTTGCAAGGTTCCACGTAGCTGGATAGGATCTCGTATCCAATAATCGACGTAGTGTATCACAAACAACCTCTTCCTTACATATTCAACTTTATACCGCCGCCACTACGAAAATAAAAGGGTCGTCCTGATGGACCATCGACGACCACAATGCGTCATTTCTTTTCTTACTTGATACCCCTTTCAATTCTGTTTTGGAGCGTTGCTGTAGCTTCCGACTATTACGAACAGTTAATTCTTAAGCCATTGCCTCAATCCGCCCTCCTCGCCAGCTTCAACTTCAGATCCAATACTAGCTTGTCGCAATTCGAAGCGCACAATTTTAGATACTTCCCAAGGTCCTTAGGACAGATATTACAACATGTTGGAACGAGAGAACTGCATTTGAGGTTTAGTTTGGGACGATGGGATGCTGAAAGTTGGGGAGCGAGGCCGTGGGATGGGACGAAGGAAGGGGGGACGGGTGTTGAGTTATGGGCATGGCTAGAAGCAGAGACTGACGAGGAGTATATCTGCCCGACTACATCCCTAACATGTTAGATATACTAATTGCGTCTATTGGTAGGGCTGACCGCAAGTGGTTGAGCTTAACGAACGCGTTGTCAGGTCTCTTCTGCGCATCATTGAACTTCATCGACGAAACGAGAACGACCCGACCCGCAATGTCCTTCCAACCTGAAGGAGACCACCCGAATTCTACCCTTGCAAATATGCAATTGCTACATGGCGTGTTACCCAGAGAAGTTGTGTGTACGGAGAATTTAACCCCCTTTTTGAAACTGTTGCCATGCAAAGGAAAGGCGGGAATATCGAGTCTGCTTGACGGTCACAAACTCTTTGATGCATCCTGGCAGAGTATGGCAATCGATATTCGACCTATATGTACGGAGGGCGAAGAATGCGTGCTACAGATCGAGCAGACTATCGATATGGTCTTGGACATCGAAAGATCCAAGCGACCTAGGGGTAAGAGATTCTTACCTTTTGACTCCTTCGAGTACCTAGTTAACGTAAAATAGACAACCCTATTCCACGACCACCAGCAGGCCATGACCTAAAGTGTAACACATCAAAGCCATACCATTCTGGCGACACCTGTTTCCCAACAGATTATGCCGAGGGCCAAGACTGGGCCCTAGACCAAGTCTTTGGCAAGGCAATCAAAGGGGCTTGTCCATTAACTGACACAAGTGTTCCTCCTGTCTGTGTTCAAGCTCCCCACACTAGAGATATTTATACCACTACTGGTGCCACCGAGATCAAGAATCCGAATGGACTTTCGCGCTGCTATCAGGTTCCTTCAGATTCTGACTTTTCGATGATTCTTCCTCGTATGCCACGAGAAGGCGAACATGCAAAATCAGACAGAGATGAGATTGTTGAGCCCGAAACACCTCTTTTGTATGCGGAGCGTAGTTTTACGGGTCATGGATACGAGCGTGGCGGTGTGAGAACAATTCTCACCAACCCAAGTCCGGACACCGAAGTCGAATTCGTCTACATGGAAAGCTTGCCGTGGTTTATGCGAATATACCTCCATACGCTCAAAGCTCACGTTGATGGCGAATCGGGTTCAAAGAAAGATATCATCGAAGAGATTTATTACCGTCCAGCCCTGGACCGCGTTCGGGGCTCGCAACTTGAGCTGCGGATGCGCATCCCGCCTGCCAGTATAGTTTTTCTTACTTACGATTTCGAAATGTCTATCTTACGGTACACAGAATACCCACCAGATGCAAATCGTGGTTTTGACGTCGCAGCGGCTATTATCACCATTCTACCTTCTGACTCGCCTAACGCGCCGTTGGCAAGACAAAAGACCTCTAATCTACGAACCACAACCCTTCTTCTCAGTTTGCCAACGCCAGATTTCAGCATGCCATACAATGTAATCATTTTCACTAGCACGGCTATCGCCCTCGCTTTTGGAGGAATGTATAATATTTTGATACGGCGATTCGTGGGAGCTGATGAGGCGGAAGTTGGTGTTAGCGGTCTAAAGGGCAAGCTCCTTGCGGGCATAGTCAAGCTGGTAGGAAAGTTAAAGGGGGCTAAGGGAAAGGTAGATTAGGCGCTAGCTACTGCTATGCCCAGATTTTGAAATAGATTTAAAATACCCCTATCCTGTCACGTTCTATAACAGCATGTCGGCCCTCATTCGGATAACTTCAGTGCTGATCTCTTCGTTATTTATAGCGTATGTGATCATGGAAACAATGCTGATTCTTTTGCATAGGTAAGCGCATGCATCGTATATGTATGTGCTACGGCCTGAACGATTAAAAAATCTATATACTCAAAATCAAGACAGATCCCAACGAGTAGGTGTATATACCTTGCACCGAGAACGCCTTGCTGTTTTTTATACACGCACGCGACTGATTCGTGCCATCAAAGAGAATGCCGATAGATTCCTCCCAATGATCTACGATTGGAGTGCGGCCCCAAGAGTGTACGTCGAGGAGCGGAAATAATCTTGCATACGACCCATCATAATAGGATTCGGCACATAATCCCATGCTTGAGGTTGGTGTGGTTGTTGCCACCTCCTTACTTCCCCTATCCCTTTAGACTCCAGGTACTCCGCGGCATCGGGCTGCGTCGTGACGGTGTCGAAGCTAGACCGCTTACTGCTGGCGTATGACGACCGATACGAGTCGGCTGTACTGGCATCAGATGAAGTGGATTCTCGGCGATGATGCCTCCTTGGCCGATGTCTGAACTTGTCTTCGGCGACTTCGGGCTCTGGATCCGGTACTGGATCTGTCTGTACGCACGCATCTGCGTAGCGTGACTTGGGCTTTGCTTCCACTTTTGTTTCCACCTCTGATACCCGTCTTCGTACGCCTTTAGTACCATCGCTATGGCAACCGCAAGTACAATTAATCTTGTCCTCCGTGACTGCTGCAGGCATCCTGGGGGATTTCGCTGGTACAGACGGTGCGCTCCTCCGCTTGGGACTCGGTTGTTCTTTAAGCGCGCCAAGGTCGTCGTGTCCGTACACCAAACTACGCGGTCGCATAGCCCACGACCTTCGCTGTTGGTTGAATGCCAGCGGAACAAGTGCAATTTTACGCAATTTGTCCGTTGATGAGGATCTGCTATGGCTTGCAGGTGGCTTGAGATGTGGGCCGGGCAGGTGGTCCACCGTGGGCGACCTAGACGGTGTCGTACTCGATCGCGGCCGCTCATCGGCTTCGCCCCTAGAAAGTCCTCGTGGTCTACCAGTTTGCTGTCGGGGAGACGGGGCGAAGCTGTCGCCGCTGAGTGTCAGGGCTCGTCGGAGCCGTTGCTGCGGTCCCGGGGGCTCGCTGCGCACCTCGCCATTCATATCGGACGCCCAGAACGTGTTTTCGCCGGATAGTATCACCTGCAGAGTCTCGAAGTCTCTCGTGCTACCGTCGGCCGGGAATAGCCAATCTTGTAGAGGTTTCGGGAGTCCATTGGAGCCTACATGCGCCAAATATTGAGTGTACGGGCCTTCTAAAGCGGTGGGCGAGGCGTTAGACTTACGTTGCCTGTATTCCCCCGAATGTGTCTTCCAGCATATGTAATGCTGTCCGCAAGAGCCGAGAGCGGTCACAACCAGCTGCTCTACGCCGTCCGAGTCGCTGGTGTCGTTTGCTAAGTCTTGCAAGATATCCGCGAGCATTATTTCCGAAGTCATTGAACGTCGCCCAATCGCGGTATCATTACATGGCAGTCCTCGGTAGTCCACACCTTCATCCAATTCGATTTTCTTGTTTTTATTTGGCCAGCCGTTTTTAGGGAGTAACGATCGTGTAACAAACAAAGACACGCGCGAAGATCATAGTATACAAATTAGATTATGTTTTCAGACCCGAGACTTTCCAGAACTGCTTACGGCGCGAGCTGCCAGCCAGCTGGGCTCCTGATCAACGAGAGAATCTGTTGAAGCTCGCGTTGGGGAGCGGGAGGCAAACGCATGATTATGGAAGTACGGGGGAAGGGTGAGACGCCAAAGTCCTGGAAAACAGCTGATATGGGCCCAGCGTTGCATCTGAAACCGCAGCAGAGGATCCACGACGACGCCCCCATCACGACTTACCTACTACTACATACCGCAGGCCACAGACCACCCCCATGACGGCCTAGACTTACGTACCTACCTAGGTATTCAAATAGGTTCGTAATACTACTTAATACCGCGCATACACCTAGGTATTAACGCCAAGGAATTTCATGATGGTTGATTATGAAGCCTTAAGCGAAATTGCCAAGAATATCCACTAAAGCTTCTCTAGGAGTCTAGTAAATGAACTGATCGAAGCCTGCAATAGGTAGAAGCACGGACCATTGGGGACAGCAAATAAGACATCGTGAGTTATTATATGCAGATATTCTATATAACCATTAAAGGCCTGCATATTATATGACGGCTTTCCTGTTTACTGTGCGTCTACATCGTCCCCCGCCTCGTTGGTGTGAGGTTCATCCTCAACGTATGGCTTCTTGTACCCAGGTGGACCCGATTCGTCTGCAAGCTCGTCCAGAGTATCAAGTCTATCGACGACGGAACTAGCTGCCGTGACAGACGCGGTGTCGCTAAGGTTATCTGCTTTCCTCGCTGAAGACCAGAATGAGATATTGTCAGTTGCTACGCTAGGTGAATGAAGGATACCTGACTGATGCTCAACGGATCCAGGGTCAAGGTGCAGTTTACTTAGATCAAGACTTCCCCTCGCTGTGTCTCCACCTTGATCATCTACAACATCGCTGTCGTGTTGATCTTGCCGCTGTTCTTGCTGCTGCTGCTGCTGCTGCTGCTGTTGTTGTTGTTGTTGTTGTTGTTGCTGTCGCAGCCGTTCCGCTGCTTCTACCTCCTCAGCTTCCCTGCGGATAGTCTCCTGCCTCTCTTCCTCTTCTCTCTGAGTCTGCTCCTTGTGTTGCTTCATCTTCTCATCTAGCGTCTGTGCAGCGTTGGGATCAACTTGGGGCTTGCGCTCCTTCTTCTCCCGTCGAGTCAGCTCCACCTCAAGCACCCTGGTTCCCATCGGAACCTTGGTGACTAGACCGTCATCATCTCGGTCGAAGTAAAGAGCCCAGATACCTGGAAACTCTTCTACCGCAACGAACCCTTCCCAGCTCTCTAAGATCATGCGCCGGTCCTGCCGGGTGCAATCAAAGGGTCCGGTGATATGAGGTTGCGCGTCGGCACGAACACCGTACTTTACTTCATACGTGTCCTTGTCGACGTATATCCAGTTTAGCATAGGAGGGTCGTCACTGATAGTGCTAACCAGACCCTCATATGGTTTATCGGGATATGGCAAGTAGTAACCTGCGAATGGATGCCCATGATCTTTAGGGCTGGACTGAACTTCCTCAGCTGTTGAAGCCTCAGTGGTGATATAAAGCTATGTAGTTCTTATGTGAGTGGGATATATCATGATTCTGCACTGTGATTGAGAGCATACCTTGTTGTCTTTAAGAACAACTATCTTGCCGTCTATGTCGCGACTTCGAATCGAGGGCCTGACACACGATACGATAAGGTTACAACGACGAGATCGGTGCTCTTCGCGTTTATTCTTGGACTGACTCTGCCGGATAGCCTCTTGCGTTCCTAGTAACGCAGGGCAGATCGTGATAGCTAAGATCATAGGCAGCGCCATAGCGACTTCTTCGAGCGTTTCCTGAAGAGTCTTCCCTTCTTGAACTGGAACTTTGAAAAATTGTTCTGCGCGAATGTTGGACGACATTAGTCCCCCCTGAATGAATGGCTAGTAAACAATGTCGGTAAAAGTTACAGCTAAGGGGAAAAAAAAAATAACAATAAGGTTGATGTTTCGAAGAAAAATCGAGTACCGGCTCAAGACAGGCGAAATGTTTCTCCAAACAAGACAAATTCAAAGACAAATTCAGGCAAGTTGCGATGAGAGTTCTAGAATTACCTTGATTTCACAGCCTTTGCAATGGGCGACACTCCTATTACAGTTAAGACTTCCTATTCCCCGAGACATCATGCCATTCTCAGATCAGATCTAGAAGCCGCCAGGTGAGACAGGGGTGAATCGAGACTCTTTGATGTTTGAAGCTCAACGCTTTGATCCAGGGTCCACCACACCTAATCCGCACCCAGGCGGACGACAAGCAACGAGATTACGGCGATGTCTTTCGCTGTAACTTCCACAAGGAATAATTGGACGACTTCTATCATGCCATATCAGACGAGGATGTTACATCGAAGTGCATATTGATTGGGATTTGCGTCGCAGTGAACACGACACTATTCGGCGTTTCGAGCGGAAGGACGTGGACCCTAGTAAGTCTGGAGAAATATGGTTGTTTACCACGGTCTGTGCCGAGTTCACAGATATATATAAGCTAGTTCTCAACTCAATCTTGAAAACCCGATCTCACCATCCAGTATCAACTTCATCTTCACAGCTTCAGCCAGCCTGATCATTTCCAAGCCTTATATATCATTATTCATCTTTTTTTGAGATCTCCCGCTGATCAATCCAAAAACCTCATTCAAAATGTCTGCTTCCACCACGTGAGTTATCCATATCCTTGTTCCTTCGGCAACGAACCCAGTCTGACATGTCTTGTTTTTAGTACCGCCGCTGTGCCCATGAAGAGCAACGCCGCTTATGCTAGCGACTCGGAATCTGACGGCCAGGCCCGTGGCGGTCGTCGCCCTCAGAACCAGCTCCAGACTTCTCTGCCTCAGCTACCTACATCAGCTGGATTAGCTCAGCCAGCAGGTAAGGCGAACTCATGAGAATCCAGTGAATGACTACTAATTCTTCGTTTAGGCTCTCTGCTGAGGGGCGCGACTGACGAAAACGGCAACCAGAAGAACGCGGCTCTCCTTGTCGGCATAAAGCTCGACTTGGAGGCCGAGGTCCACTTGACTGCCAGAGTTCGTGGTGACATCTGCGTCGGTCTCTACTAGGGGGTTATCATCCATCCTAGGGGCGTGAAATATCATTCTATTCATTGAAGACAAGCATAGCAAGGGCGATGGCATCTGCGGAAATTGAATCAGGAAGCGGAGCACACAAGATACCCCCATTGTGCATGGATTGTTCAGAGTCTAGCTGGAGCCGTCCCAACTCCGGTGCCTTATGCCGAACGCTTCGCGGGCTGGCTGGCCGCCGCATAGCATGGTAGACAATAATACGACGATTTGGAGATCTCGATCGGCCTTTACCGCCATTCTGATTTGTAACATGAATGTAACTCTCGAGCGAAGCCTGGAACTAACAGACGCTGTTTAATTGTGATATTGCAAATGAATTTTTAGACATGGTCGACTAGAACAGGATGTTCTGGAGAATCACTCACCATCATCGTATCGATGGATGTTCCTAGCTGGATACCTATTGTGGTCGCTTTGAATCACGAGACTGGGATAATTCATGACGTCCGGTACGGCGTTAATCCTGAGGTTTGGAATATCGAATGGAATTGGACTACAGCTAGATGGATCGAAGGTGTATCAGAGACGTATTATATATACCTCATTAGGGTTATTGAGTGGTCGCTCTCGCGTGTGATGTTAAGGTGCTGGGATCAATTATAGGGGTAGCCGAATTCGGACTCTTAAATAGGGGCCAGGGGCTTACTGCTATGTTCGATAAACGCAACTCATACGACATCCAGTGTAAAGGTGATTGAAGTGCTTGGCAGGAAGCGCAACGTGCACACGAATTAAGGAAATATACAGCCACGTAAACCAAATATGCGATAACTTTCGATACTCACAGGTCATAATGGTGGTGTGGCACTCAATATACGACCAACGCAATCGCCAAAGCCGACTCTCTCACCTGGCTTCCCACAGATTCCACTGATCACAACTGTGTCGCCATCCTTGAGAAAACGGCGTACGTCCATACCATAAAGCATGATGTCTTTCTTCCCCCCTTCACTTAATTCCAAGAGACTTCCCCTTTCATTTAGCGAGGGCCCGCTTATGGTCCCGGTACCAAGAATGTCTCCTGTTCTCATCGGGCAACCACCAAGAGTGTGATGCGCGATCATTTGCGGAAATGACCACATGAGATACTTGGAACTTGTGGTGGATATTGTCGTCGCGTCCCCTTGTGGAGCTATGCTGTGTTAGCTACGTAGTACGAGTCCAATCTGACGTGGACTAAGATACGTACTTATCAAGTCAACCTGTAGTTCAATATCGAATATATTTTCTTCCTTGCCTTCGTTCAAGTACGCCTGCAGCGGTGTCCAGTTGTCTATAGGTTTGGTTCGAAACGGATCAAGGGCATCTGCTAGAACGACCCACGGGCTAATGGTGGTGGCGAAGTTTTTCCCATTGAAAGGCCCCAATGGAATGTATTCCCAAGTTTGAATGTCGCGCGCGCTCCAGTCGTTTAGTATCACATATCCGAATATATGATCTTCGGCATCTGTAACTTTGATGGAAGAACCCATCTCATTTGGGGTTGAAATGAAGCATCCCAGCTCTAACTCAATATCCAGACGCCTACTAGGAGCCGTGGTGGGTTGCTTCGGCTCCGCCGTGGGGTCGATGATGATCTGACCGACAGGACGTCTAATTGGTGTTCCCGAGACCACGATGCTGGAAGCCCGCCCATGATATCCGACCGGGAGATGAGTGTAGTTGGGCTGTAGAGCCTTCTGTGGACCGCGAAACAGGGCTCCGACAGCATAGGCATGGTGAAAGCCCGCATAGAAATCTGTGTAATCCCCTATGCTCATGGGCAGGTGCGTCTTCACGTTCCTCTGAGGAATCAGCGCCTTCTCGCGAAGTTCCGCATTGTCCTTTAAGACTTCTGGTCGCGATGTTTCGCTAGATAATAAATCCTGAATGGTTTTGCGAACTTCTCGGTGGACTGGCCGACCTAGCGCCGCGAACTCATTTAGCGTAGGCTTCGAGAAGACACCAGGATGATTTTTCAATGCGGGAAATATGTCATCAAAAGTTGCATGAGACGATAGGGCTTTTAGGTCAAGCACATGAGTTCCGATGGCGATAGCGGCATGCGGCGCGGGGTCAGCGGGTGAGCTGACGATGCCGAACGGGATATTGGCCAAGGAAAAGGGGGTGTCGGAAGAAACATCAGGAACCCATGTTGATACCATGGTGTAGCTATTCTTCGCTTTTAGTTTTCATGAGAAGCAATCAGTTAAAATGATTTGCTTTCCTATGCAGTGTGGTGCAAAGCGATATAAAAGAAATCGCGTTGGTGTTGAACTATTAGGGGTGTCTTAGGTACATAGGTACATGCGCTATGTAGATATTCCATCATATGCCGAGAGAATGCCGATAGAAGCCGTTGGGTCTTCGTCATTGTCCATATATTCCATTATTCAACCCCCCCTTAGATACATATCGATATCGATATGTCTTAATCCGTCCTTACCCCAATTCCCACCAGGGAGCATTGAAATAGGGGTTTGTATCGTGGATGGACTTTGCTTGCAATTTCTACCTAGTGGAGATATCTATTGTGCATATCCTCCAGTAGTCACTTCCTGCATCTCTTACACTTTAAGTCAATCAGCAGCTTCCCGGTGTTGATTAGGATGGCACATTTGTCAGCTGCGATGAGTGCGACAGGCGCGACGGGCGCGACGGGCATGACGGGCGTGACGGGTGAGGAAGTGCAACTTACCTACCTTATAAATAATGTTTTCTAGGCGATCGAAAATACAGCAGATTTCGTATTCTACCCAAACACCAAACACATCTTGCCTAACAGACAGACAGCTAACTAACGAACGTCTATCGCTATTTATATCACTTTAGTTCTCCTGTAGCATTTTATTATTTGTTCCTACACCGTTCTATTTAACCAAGGCGCAGATCTAGTTGTCTACAATGGATCCTCGCCCGATGTTTTATGATGGGCCCGACCATATCCCAGATAATGCTACCATCCGCCGTACTTCGCTGCCAGAGCTGGCCAGATACCTCGTGGAATTACGACAATCAGAAGTGTCTTGGAAAGCAGTAGCAAAGTACATCAATGCGCAAATCAAATCTGGTGCTTTATCACCCATCGTCGCACATGTATTCCTTAATGTCTATAACGACTATCATTGCATAGCCAGCTCTCTTCGCCAGGGTCGCTCAGCTTCTATCCGGCGGGTGGCTATGAATTGTTTCAAGAAAAAGTGTCGATATGGAAACTTCCCACTGATGTTCTCTGCCGTAGGTGGAGTGCCCGGACTGATGGCCTTGATGGCAACGATGTCAGTGCGCGAAGTAGGCCATTTTTGCCATTGTCTTGGGGACTGCACGTCCAAGAGCATACCAGTCGGCGTGCGTGAGTTCAACCTTACTGAGTTGCTTAAAGCGTTACGCAACGACAATAGCGATAGTCCCTACCATAACCTAGAGAACCCCGACAAGAGACCTTTAGATTTCTACTACAACAAGATCCTTCCTGCATGCGAGCCGTCTATGATCTTTGAGGAAATCTCCAAGAACGGCGAAATCCGGGAAATCAAGAAAATCACCAACCGCGCCACCAAAGAGGGCTACGTAGACAATTTCAATGCCGTTATATTCCCCGAGAATGGGATAAGTAGGAAGATTACGCCCTACAAATTCGTTCTCGACGGCAATGATGTCAAGTTTGCCCTCAGCGTTCTAGCGATCTTGCCTCATCATCCCAATTCGCTCAAATTAAACGCAGATAATCTTATCCAGGACCTCGCCCGTCCCCTAGCCAGGCGCCTTAATAATCGAAGAGAAGGAGAAGGCCTCCGAGAACTTTTCTACAGCTCACTTATCGACTGCCTCGACGGAGAACCTAGCATCGCGAATAAGCTAGATTATTCAATGATATCATACGCCATTAAAGCGTGGAGTCATGCTCATAAGTACCAAGAACGCATGCAGCTACATCTTGCGATCTTAGTACGGCGCATGACAAATGATTACCAATGGACATTGGATAGGATCGCGAATGAGTTACAACATATTGTACCTAGGCTGCGGCCTACACTCTTAAGACTCTTACTTAGAAATGCGAGTTTTTTCAAAGTGGATATCGACTTTACTTTTGTCGGAGATCGTGTGGCTCTCGGATCTCTGGGCAAAGCGTGGCCACCTAAGCTTTTCTACCTGCTCCCTAACGATATATCACTTCGTCTTTTCGAGCTTCTAAGGGGAATCCATCCAGATGGAAAATTCATCGCTAAGGGTTCCGGCATAACAAAAGGCGTAGATTATACCAATTGTGATGATGAGCAGTACGGCGATCCAGACATGATTTTAGCTCTGCTGCAATCGAGGCAGCGTTATAATGAACCCTATGGCATGATACGGCCCATAGAGACATAGGATGTTCTTCAACGACGAAAATGCAAAGCTGTATCTATGCAGAATGGGGAGGAGATGGCAAGATGGATCCACTCGGCTATTCGATTATCTATTGCATCTGGATCGTTATTTCTATGCGAAGATACCGTGTTTTGGGCACGACAATTCGATGGAGGCTCCCCATTCGCCCAAAAGCTGTTGTCAGTCAATACTTTACTCTCCTGCGAGAGCCTGGATATTTTGAGTGGAATATATCGGCCTTTACTCGCGCATTCTCCTTCGTCAAGCCAACTCAGAGAGAACGTCGAACGGGCGGACCGAGTACTAATGCAGTACGTAAACATGCTTGTTTTATGTTACGAATCAACTTCAATTTTCACGCATGGCGAGTTAGATGTATCTCTACTGCCTTCAAACGTCATTCAACGAAGACAGGAACGGCTACATGCCTTCAAAATGGGCATACGACTATCCGATGATGAAATCTACAACTCAGTATGGAAACCAAGTATTTGTATGCTACTAGATGTCGAGCGCCTTCTACTCAAACTGGGAGACAGGTATCCATCTTTGAACAACGTCTGGGGCCCATTAAGGCATTTATCTCTCCCAACTAACCCCGACCTCCACGTCCGCAAATTCCTCGATGTACTTGGAGAGTCACGAGATAAGCTCTGGCGGGAATATCGAATGGAGACGTACCCCATAGTTAGAGGCCTTGAAGCGCCTTGGCCGAAAGGTCTCCCTATTCAAGATTTGGTACCGTGCAAGTTCTTAGCCTGGAAAGATATGCCTTACGTCGAATCACGGGCCGAAGCAGTCTTATTTGCACCAAGAAAAATAATGAGATCTCTTATACCGATGGGAGCAGAAGAGCGAGCAGCCATAGGACCGTTCGTAGACGATTTTATATTCGCCTTACATGTTTTCGTGTCGGCAGTGGACGAGGGCCCTGAACGAGAAAGCAGGATCCTGCAAGCCTGGAACCACGCTGTAGCGAATTTTACTGACGAGCGCATGTCTAAGAAGCATGCAGTATGGTACTGGAGATACTTTTTCTCTTTGGTTCGCAACATCAAGTTACCACATCTTATAGCATCACTATTCCAAGTCTCCGATCTCGAATTATCAGAACATGATCGCTCCGGAATTACCATCGAGTGGGGTCCAAACCTGAAGCATGTGCAATTTTCACGGATGTCGACCATGGTTGAACTCCCGGGGAAGCTCCCCAAATCTTGTCTGGATTGTATGCTTATGGTCCACAGAATAGGGTCCTCCGAAAATGTTCGCTCTCCTTTTGTAACCACTCAAGTTCCAAGTATGTCGTCTATATGGGATGTCTGGAGTTCTGGAGGTTCAATTCCTTCAGGAGAAGCAGATTGCATGGTCGCAACTACGGTAGCATTTTTGGATGCGGTTTATGGATCGAATCTCTCTTTGTTCGAACAGCCATTCCCATCTGAAAACGATAATCGCTTCCCTGACCTTCGCCTAGATGAAAACTTCTTAAAAGATGAAGGCAGCCTAGCCAAGACGAGCTCGGTGTTGCAGATCTTGAAGCGCCTTGAGCCATGCATTCCTCTACTACTATCTCAGGGGCTTGCGAGGTCAATATGGAAACGATTATATGCCGGGGGAAAGAAGGATTCAGAGATACTGAAAGCTGCCGTGGGAGCTGCGAAGATACTTTCACAAGGAGACAACCCGGATGCCGCCAACGAGTTCATAATACGGGGTATATTGAAGTACCAAGACGACAAGTTATAGCATGATTGTCTTCTTAATACTTGTCTGCTTCGCCGTTTATCCACAAATGCGGTGCGGAATTTACTCGACTGCTTCTGTTTCGCGATCATCAACAAACTTCGAATGCAGCAACGTGCAATAAAGTTGAGGGCAAGGAAAAATAAGTCACCAGCACCACCACTTGTCAAAATCGCAACAATCAAATTAGTTTCTCGATTGTTGTGCGCGACCGAATATGTGGACCAACTGTTTGCTTGTAAAAGGCTTGCTCACTTATTCATAAATTCCACGGATGCAGACGCCCGAATTACGATCTTGGAAAGCCTCTTGAGCGTCAAGTCCACAACAAGAAGAGAAGAAGTATTCTTTGCTGTCGTGAATATTCTGGAAGAGCACGTGGTACCCATAGCTGCATCCATAAATGAAAGGCAGCCACCTACCGAGGCTGAATGGGTCAAGGCCGAGGTTGAAGGTGGACCTCTACCCGAAGTATACGAAAACAACTCGACATTTGACATGGCACCAATGTTGAGGTTACTTGTGGAAGCAATCCCACCGCCTTCTACGGGGAAAGACAACGTGAACCAGCTGCTGCATGATACATGGATGAGAAAAATCATGGTTCCGACTCTCACGCGTTCGGCTTCCAATCATCGGCGATGGTCCGCTTTATTTTTGATGCATAACGGACTTACACTTTGTCGCGACAGATTGGCACTGGTGCCGTCAAATCCAAAGATACTTGCCGATCTTTTCAAAGCCTATCCAAAGGCTTTTCCCAGCTCTACCTTTAAAGCAATCATAGATATATTAGAGATAAATATCTTCCCGGACCCAGATATTGCTTTTACCAATGAGTTTATCAGAAGCGATATTGATCTTCTTCAAACTAACGCTGGGAAACACTGGCTCTCTGTCTGGGATACAGAAGGAGATTCATTCAGCCTTGGAGTTTATCAATTTGCCGATCTCATGTTCGACAGAGCAATGAACGGTCCAGGTGTGAGACTTGCTGGCATTACAATCGATTTTATACGTTGTTTCATGTTCGATTTGGTCACCAATTCCATGCATACGTTTGGCACGTCCTATTTCAATATCGTCATAGACAAAATCGGCTTTTATAAACGTATTTGTTCGTGGGAAACCCGTGGATTTTTCGAATCAAACTGCGTGCCTCTCTTACAAGGTCTCATCGATTACATCGATTGTTTACGGGAGCATGATAAGACCCGGGAGCCGTGGGACTTCCCGGAGGTTCTTCCTATAAAATTAGAGATCCTTAAAGGTAAACATTGGCACGACAGTTCTGAAACCCCGTCGCTGGCGGATATCCGAGAATTTGCACGAGACGTCACATCTCTTATCCCAGAGGTTATAGAAGAAAAGTCAACATATGAACGAAACTGGAGGTCGCTCAAGCAAGCTGCGCTGCAACAATTCCACAAGAAGTGCTTAGTATCTCTGGCCGTTGAGCTTGCGTCGCTGGACAAGTTCGAGACAGAACAGCGAGTTAAGGACAAGCTACGTTTCGAATTGATAGAAAAGCTCATCTTCGAAGCAGACGACCCCGAGGATGACGATCAAGAAGATTTGGCGAACCGCTTAGGAAGGTGTTTAAGAAGTTGGTGGACTGATCCGGAAGAATCAATTCGTCTGAACGTAGACTCTATCGTAGAGATGCTGCAGAGTCGTTAAAGGTCAACTAGTAAGCAACAAGGTCATTGAGGTAAAGAAGGAAAGTGGATTGGGTAAAGCGTAGCCCGATATTTCTTTTGGAGAGCGTTTTGTTTGTAGACGAAAAGCGAACATGGATGTTTGACTTACTTGACTTACTAAAGAATGTCTCATTCTTTTCGCAAGTGTAGTTAGGTATTGATTCTCTACGAGGATAACTTAGCCACAGTTGGTGCAAGGTGCCTAACCAGTGCTGCGAGCCACATGATTTCGTCCAAAAAGCCGGACGTCCGAAACACGAGACGCTGTGCAATATGTAAGGTCAGATTGGGGCCCTATAATTACACACGTAGAACCAATCACAGCAATTGTGTTGTCAGAACCTAGTACTGACGTCGCTATCTCCAACCCTAGGACTCTGGAGGCTGTTCGGGTAGAACTGGCCGAGGAGGAAGAAATTTGCTTCAAGTCGCACGGAAATCAGGGATAAGCAAAAGGGGGAAACAATGTTTGGCGAATGGCACATCCTGGTAACAGCCCTCGTATGTATTACTGCGCGTCGTGCGTATTTTCATTGGATTGCAAGGTTCTTCCGAGCCCTGAACCCGACTGAACGAAAATGAATGAGCCGCCATGGCGCCTGAGAATGCATTACGGAATCGCGGCGCTAGAAACGACCGCGGGGACTGGCTCGACGATTTCTTTTCTTCCCCCAGTCAATGTACTATGTAAAAGACCGCTATCCGAGATGCACAACACTACGGCCGGCTTCTAATAGTCTGGTAATAGTCACCCAGAGCCATGGGCCGAAATGCAAAAGGACGATCTCGCCAACCTAGCGCAAACTTGCTTTCGGGATTGACACCCCGTGGCCTGCGCCGTGATACTCGTGTTTTATCATGCGAGCTTTGGTCCACGAGGCGCCATGGCGGAGAGTAGGTTACTATGATTAACGCAGGCTAACCCATATTTCGAGTTGAAACCACATGGTGATCCTGCTCGAAAATTATGTCAGTTGCAGTAGCGCCCGTAGTTGTGTTCGTGACATCGGAATTCGAAGCGGGAAATCATGCGTTATCATATAAAGAAGGCTGCTCTACGATGTTCTCTTCCGGCTTGACGTGGGAGCATCTGCAGCCCTCGGCCTGACCCTGTCTTTACAGCATTCGTTTAGAGAAAACAAATTCATTCGCTACTTATTTACTTATGTTTCCCTCCTTGGCAGTTCTGTCGAAAAAGGCATAATTGTCTTGAATATCTCTCTGCAATACCACCCCAAATTGTGACACATACATACTTCTAATACACGTTGATCGAGATGAAAACCACCGCTATACTGTTTGGCCTCGTCGCCCCTCAGGTTCTGGCCTACCCTGGCATGGGCCGCGCTCTAGATCAAATCAAGTCTCGTCGTGATTATACACTACAGAGCAGGTCTACAGAGTTACTGGGTGATCTCAAGACTACGAAAGACAAGGACTTGACATCCTCAGGGTCGACCATCAAGTCCGTCCTCGAAGGCGGGAGTGCTATAGCGGATGGTAGCACGTACAAGCCTTCCGGCGATCTTGCATCTGACACATGCAAGAAATCCACTTTATGTGTCTGGTATAATATCGTCCAAGATCTAAAGGCAACCTTCACAGACAGCAACGGCTGCACAGACCTGGCTCGTGGCGCAATCCGTCAGGGATTCCATGATGCCGCGGCATGGGATAAGAACTCGGCATACGGGGGTGCTGACGGTTCTCTTCTCCTCAGTGATGAGATGTCTCGTGTCGATAACTTGGGGCTCGAGGATATTGCAGCCCAAACTAAAGACTGGTACAACCAGTACAAGGGATATGGCATCAGCATGGCCGACTTGATACAGACTGCCGCCATGACTGCAACTGTCTCTTGTCCCGGAGGACCTCGCATAAAATCTTTCGTCGGGAGGAAGGACGATAGCAGGGCAGCTCCCACCGGCCTGCTCCCGTTTCAGTATCAGAATGCCGATTACCTGGTCGACCTTTTCGCTGCCAAAACGTTCACCTCCAATGACTTAGTTGCCCTGGTTGGCGCTCACACGTCATCGAAGCAGAAGTTCGTCGACACGAGTCGCACCAATGCTCCGCAGGATACCACCCCTAATATTTGGGACACGAAATTTTATTCGGAGACCATCGCGGGAGACAACAAGACCATCTTGATATTCCATAGCGACAAGAGCATCTCTTCCTACTCAGAGACTCAGGCCCAGTTCAAGGCCTTTGCTGGTTCTAACGGCAAATCCCTTTGGTCCCCAGTAAGTTGGCCCTTTTTACTCACTGTGTTGTTTTTATATGGTTTAACTAACATTATTACAGGCCTTCGCTCAGGCGTTCTTTCGTATGAGCTTCCTTGGAGTAAACAACTTGAATAACCTTACCGAAATCACCCAGGTCCTTCCTTTATCACAATAGGGGGGTTATATAGTCGTTATTTCACAACTGTCATATAAAAGAGACTTCGAAGTTTTATATTTTTACTTGTTTGGAAGATATTTCGCATCACATCTGATTGTACTGTATTATGATATTCACACATTTATACGACTGTCTATTAGAATATATCATATTCGTTGTGTATATAGCTTTGCCCGCTTGATTAACTTAGTGGCATAGGGACCTACCTAAATTCCCCCAGCTACCTGCCTAACGTACCTAAATACAATCTGAGATTTGGAATACGGTATTAGACAATACATCGAGCTTCATTTAACTAGAAGACAAGAACTATATTTCAACTGCTTTTCTTATATGTGACTTACATGTATTCATTTCTATGGTGGGTTGCAATATTCCTTTTGATATAATGAAATAAGCAAGTTTAGGTATGTTCACGAAATCTAATTATAATTATTGCTACCTACATATTGGTTTTACAACCTACCCCTTTAATTATCTTAATACGAGGTGTTATTCAAATACCTACCTAGATACCTGATGAAAGGTCCTATTCCGAAAGCGACGAAAATAATTGAACTTATTTTTAGGATTAATAATATTGAAACTAATTTAGATATGGCATTACCATTAGGTAGAACCGGCTCCCTACTTAGGTGCCTAACTGCCTCCTACATAAGTGCTTACCTCTAATTGCAATTAGTGCTATAAATGAGGCTTCCATGTTACAAGGTAAGTCACTTGACCCATCCTCTCTTTCAGCTGCTAAATAGTGTGTCTGGAAAATCGCTGTCTTCCAAATTGGGCATAAATTTCAATCCCCATTCTTCTTTATTTTGGAGGAGTCTTTTCTCGACGATCGCAGCCTCTGCAAACAGGCCTGCATCATCTAGGAGGTCTAGAACGTCATACGGAGCTCTTTCGGAAGCCGCACGATGGATATGGTAGAGGACGGACAAGTAGTCTTCTACGGGGGCGTGGATAGCAAAATGAGTAAGGCCCACACATATTCTTGCCCATGTTTCCGCCCATCCTCCATCGACCGTACCCGCAGCTTCACGAAATTCGATAGTGCCTGGACGTGACCCGCGATTCTCAAGACGGTAGCACGCGTATGGGCTGAGGTTATAATTAGGTCTTTCGCCAGCACGTAGCAGCCACTCTATAGTACATGAGGTTAAGCAGGTAAATATCTCTCGGGCGCCTAGAAAGATTCCAATATCCTCGGCTGCTTTCGCTTCTAGATGTGAAAACTCAGTGCTACCAATTTCTTTCGGATTGTATACGGGATATGCGTAACGAGGGGTCTCGCGGTTCCGCGTTGATACATACGGCGTGTTTGGTACAGCATCCCAGTTGTTCTTACTAGTAGCGTACTCCTCAACTTGAATGTCGACTCCCAAATTTTCATCAGACGCAATACGATATGATGACAAGGGAAGTATTTTAGCATTTTTGACCTTCAGTTCGTCATTAGGATCCTTCATGAAGAACGGTTCGAAGTGACCTCGCTGTCGAGTCTCTCCATATCCTATGAGGTGGCGTTTTCTGTGATTTTCCTCTCTCCAGCTTATAGGTGACTCCCCGTGTCTCACTCGACCTCCGATGTAAACATCGCAGCACCCGAGGCTGAGTTCGTTATTGTCCTTCTGACTCGCCTTTGCACCTTTGGCAAGATTACTCCGTTCTCGAATGCTCTGAGAGTAATATGCGACTCTCCTATGTGGGGGATGTATGCAAGCGAGTAGAGGATCAGCGGCCCAAAATAACCCAGCGACACGTCTTACATGGTCTAGCGGCATCAATTCAGAACCATCCCCCACGTGGACGTGCATTCCACACGAAGGATTCGCGGCAATCCTAAAGCTTGATTTTAGTACATTTAGAGCGTAACGGATTAGATGGAATGATTCGGTGGACGCTCTTTCAGCTGAGGACACAATCTCTATACCATACCACTTATATCCTCCTCCAAAACCGCTGACGGTATCGTCTCTTTTAACTCCCCACTTATTATAATCATCCAGGCTAAGGATAGAGACACCTGCCATAGAGTCAGATAGGAAACTTGAGTCGGTACTAGAAATAGTAGGGATATCTTTAATATCGGCAGGTATCCCATGTGTTCCAAGTATGTCGGTAAACAAGTCATAAACTGACCTCAGAACCTTGTCATTCTCTGAAATGATACGGCTTTCATACGCTTCCTTCAGATCTAGAGGGAGTCTAAGGATTGGAGGTAGCTGACTCGCAAGCTCTTCATTAGGATCAGGTTCTCCCTCCCACAACCACGGTACAACAATCTCGAGTTCAACGCCAAATGTGCGCTGCCGTGCCCCAGGAAATGATTGACTTTGAGTTGACATTTCGACTTGCTTAGGTTTATAGACTACTTCAGACTAAATACGCAAGATGTTATTTAAGTAATTATAGGAAAATCCCGTCGATCAGAGTATGGAAACATAATCCACGTTATGATTTCGTGTCATATATAACTGTAATTTAACTCTTTTTGATGAGATACCGTGGCAACTGTTTGATTTCCAACGTGAAAAAGATTGGGTTCCATAAAGACATTGTTATGACATTTGGTCGTAACATCTTTGATGATTCATTGGGCATAGTCGCATTGTTAGAGAGCTGCCCCTTAATAGGGGAACGATGCGGGTGATCCCCACATAGATACCTAGGTATGCTTGGTCATTAAGGCTGAGCGAGTATGGAATCAAAACCATCCAGTCTATATAAGCTTATAAAATATACCTAGATATGAACAATTCTTTGTCCAGCTTATAGCAGACACTGTCATTTACCTAGAGACAATAAGCGTAATAAAGAAAGCAGAATCATGTCGTTTCTATCCACCAATCCTTTCCGCTTCCGGCGATTAAGAAGATCTTGTATATCCAATACTATGATAGCTAAAACTTACAATAAATGAAGAAAAGTTCAGCGTGTTAGCTAGTACGACACTTACCTACCTAGGCTGTTTGATTTTAACAATTTGCATTTCCTAATGGAGATTCCCGGCCAAGATAGAGTACCCCCAAGGCACCTTGAGGAGGTCAAGAGAGTCAGATCCCATTTCAACAATACGAATAAGCCTAGTTTCAAATTCGAAAAGATCATAGGAACCGGTGCACGCGGATTTGCTGTGGAGCTGAGGATAAAAGACGAATCTGGTCCATCACTGACTCCACCATTGCCAGAAGGTCCATCACTGAGCGGTCCATCACTAAGTAGCCCGTCATCAAGCGGCCCGTCATCAAGTGGCCCATCATTAAGCGGCCCCCTATCGTTACTTCATATGATACCATCATATTCTTCACGGTTGATTGGCTCACCAGCAGCTGATCCGTTATTTAGTAAACTACCGCCAATCAGCCCAGTATGGGCTGTTCCATCAAGGGAATTGCTACTACCAGTAGCTCCTTCACTATTATCTGGTCCAACACCAGCGAAGAAGAAAATAGAAAGATTCGTGATGAAAAGAGCCTTTGACAGAAAGGACGACGAAACCATCTCTAGAGAGTTTGAGTTCCTCCGGGTATATATATATGTGCATTTTACATAGGATAGAGAGGCATCTAACTGGTTCGGCAGAGACTCCGAGGAGCCCAAAATATCCAACAACTATACCGCTTGCCGAACGAGACAGAAGATCTGAAATTGAACTACCTACCAGGCCCAACATTATTCACGGAATGGATTCCAAATGGCCAAATTCGGGATTTGGTAATGACACGACCTGATTGGAACCATCCTTTACCCAATCGAATGCTTTGGAGATGTTTCTTATGCAGTAAGCTTGCAAGTTGCATCTTGGGTTAGAGGGAGCTGACATCTCAACTATAGTGTGTCACATGCTCATCGCTATGGCTTGGCCCCCTGAGGGAAATCCAAATGCACCTTCAGCCAAGCCAGAGCTTCCGCCGAATAATTCGCTTGGCGTCCGACCGCAGAAATCTACAATGAGACATAACGATATAAATATTGGGAATAGTAAGCTATCGAAGTTCCATGATGTTGTAGCTATATACGTCGCCTTACTTATGTCGCGTAACAGTTATGTTTGGAGATTTTGATTGCATGGCACATCGACTTGTCCCCATTCTCAAACTTATCGACTTTGGACAAGCCAGTAATTCCACCGATTCCTTCCAGTAGGTGATAAAATATTGCTTGGGAGAACTTATGCTAAAGCTCGAGCAGATATACAGAGGAATCAGCGGTCCGACAAAATATGCTTAGAATTGCCGAGGTAATGGTCAACTTGATAGGAGGTGCGGTTACGATGAATCCAAGGGGGATTCAAGATATGGAAGTTACTATAAATGGGGAGAAGAAAACCATAAAATCACGCGCGAAAGATTTGGATGGACTTAGTGGATACGGGGCGACTAATGCTATCATTCAAAGACACAAGGAGTGGTTGGACAACTTAGATACCGATCTCAGAGACCTCCTGGTGCTGTGCCTAGCAACTGACGAAAACATGCGGCCGACTCTAGAACAGCTTTACGAAGAGGTTCGGCGTAATGTTACAGAAAAGACCCGAGGATCGTATGCTGGTAAAAGATGGCAGGACAATGAATCAGACGAGTCACTACGTACTATCTCGAGGAATTTAATAGTGAATCCCGCCAATAAATCTAGTTGAAGGCAACTAAAGATACCTACTTAAAAAGGCATAGAAGTGAGGGAAAAAGAATGACATTATAAATATGGAAATATGATAACATATAAATGGAAACATTAATAACAGAGATACCCCAGGTAGCTATTCTTTCTTATCAGCTAAGTGAAGAGTTCAATTCAAACTTCGTACGAAAAACTATCCAACGCATGTGTCTGATACTGTTTAACGCAGATAGGAGAAGCACATGGAGAAAACGGTACAATGTTTTAGAAATCGTCCAAATAAAGTCGATGCCTATGAACATTGCTACCTACATATGAACAATATTTGGCCGGGTGCCAGTATGTTAACTTCACTTTAGGTGCACCAGCCGAAGGTAGCCTACCTAATTTACAAGCAAAACTAGGTATTTATTATTAGCTGCCGTACCATGTCCCTTCGACTGGTATAAGACTACAGTTTCCACAAAACCAGTAACTGTACACTAGCGATAGCGCAGGCCCGTTAAACCTATAAGCATTGAGGCTCTTACAGTGGTCTTCAAAGGAGTCTAACTAACAAGAAGTAAGCTTATGTGGGTGCTGGTGGAGCTCTCAAAAGCATACACGCCGCTCCTTGGATTATAACTACTGACAACCAGCACTAGAACTCAATTTACAGCTTAGATTTGAGTCTTCTACGTAGGACGAGTCAATGGCCTACACTTCAAAAAGAGATCAGGGTGATGGATCCACATTTCATCATCCCACGGCCAATCCATATCCTCCTCCTCCTTCCTATCGCAACCGTTTTCACTTTCAACCTCCTTGCTTCGTTGCTGCTCCGTAGTTTCCAGCGAGATAGACCAATTCTCTAGTACCTCGACTACCACGGCCCTCAAGAGAAACTCCGCCACGTATTTCCCCAGGCACGTCCGCGGGCCGAACCCGAACCGCCAGTACCGATAGCGCAGATCCCGGCCGCTCTTATGTCTCTCCAGCCAGCGCTGCGGCCGGAACCGCTCGCGGTCGGGCCCCCAGAACGGGTCGCGGATGTTGAGCGCGTAGGAGTCGACGACGAAATTCGTGCCCGCGGGTACTTCGAAGCCGTCGAGGACGCGCGGGGTGGGGCATGACTGGGGGACGGAAAACGCGGCCAGAGGGCGCAGACGCGCGGACTCGAGAATGCATGCGCCGAGAAGAGTGGGCGTGGTCGTCCAGGAAGAGAGGAGATACGCGTTGCGCGACGCCGCGTGGGAAGAGCTTGTCTGGATTTCGCTGCGCAGCATCTTCTGCACGCTGGGGTGGGCCGCTAGGAAGACGAGCGTCCACGAAATGCCGCCCATGGTGACGTCGATGTTGGCGAACAGCATTTCATCGAGCGTTTGCAGGAGCTGCTCTCGCGTTATTGTTCCTTCGTCGACGCATCTGTACATTCCGATGATAGGTGTCGCCTCGGCTCTCTTGGTCTGGAGAGCATAAGCATGCGCCTTGTCATTCCATTCAGCCCAGCGTCTCTTGAAATCGCGAAGCGCGCGAATGGCGGGGAGAGGGAGAAACCGTGCGATGGAAAACCTCGTGATCCCGCCTCCAACCACACTCTTGAATAGCTCCTCCCTAAGCGGAATCAGCTCCCTCAACTCTTTCTCGAGCTCCGCACTCAATGACCCATATATAATTCTTGCTACAAAAAGGAACGGAAGCAGTTTCAGATCGTGCACCGGATGTAGCTTACCATGATCCCTGAGTGGCTCACTCTCCGCATTCAGCGCACGCATGTATGCTTTGGTAAAGTCTTGAATGTCGGTGACATATGTGCTTGCTGAACGGTGTAGGAACGGAGCTTCGACGCCAGACTTGACGGCATTCCAGGGCGAGCCGCTGATTAGCCCAAGACAGGAGCCTAAAAGGCGGTCCATGAGGTAGCCGCTGTCGTTCGCGTGGGCTTTGGTGTGTTTATTGGAATCATGGAATACGGTTTCGACGTGGGTATGTTTGGTGAGGACACTTGTGAGGTAAGTTAGCCGTACGCTATATAATTACTGCGAAAATGACAATGAATGTATAGGATTTAAGCAAGTCTAGTTCAAATACTCACACTTCTCCTTTTATCCCCGCCCACAGGCGATAAAGACCTCCATACTCGCGCTCCCAATTGGCGCTTTTCGTGCGTCCATGTAGAAATTTCTCGGTGTTTCCCTGACCGTTAGGAAAGACGTACGGAAGTGATGGCAAATCTCTACCATTCTCGACATGCTTGATTGGGTAACAGCTGCGCAGCACAATCTGGAAAGGGGTTAGTGATTTGTGCATTGAGCGGATAGCTGTACACAAACGCATAATCCAGGTTAAAGAAGCTTACATTGATAATACGAGAAAGTAAGGATGAGAGGCACGTCTTTATGGCTTGACTTCGTAATAGAAGGATGACAAATAAAAAGGCGACAGCGAGAAGCATGGTAGAGGAAAGAGCATAAATAGGAAGGCGGGCGTAAAAGGTATATATTTCGTTAATCGAAATTAAGGAAGATTTCATCATTGATGCTATTATTGTGAGTCAAAGTCGCTAATACCGTACATGGCTGCAAGTTATTGCAAGCACTGGCTAAACAAACTAGGTAGGTAGAAACCAAGAAGAAAAGGACTGAAATCATGTTGAAACAGGATTTGATATCAGGTAAGTACGCGTACAACATGCTCATGGCTGAAGTCTTCTGACAATTCAAGAAGGACGGCTTCATGTTAGAGAGGAGCAAGAATCAATGTATGTTGGTGGCGGCTCACCAATCCCTGGCCTTTAGCCCCTGCTACCTAGATTTTATTGTGAAAATATCTAGAGGTAGTAGAAAACTTGTATATATATCATAACCTTTAAAAGGCATATATATGACATGAAACATTTACCTACATAGCGTTCATATAGGCGTGCATACCTTATAATTCGGCTAAGGCGTATGGGCTCCGGACTAATACCGTTGGTCGGCTTCCGACCCGGCGGCCGAGTTATCAGGAGCTAAACAGGCTTCGGATGCTCTCCGCCGAAGTCCCTAGTACGTCAAGTGCCTTAGTGGAACTACCTAGTAGTGAGTGGATCACCGCTGGCTACTGCATATCTGACTACGCACTACGGTAGGCAAGGGACGTCGCTCATGTTCTAGGAAGCTTTTGGCTGGGAACTTCGCGCTTGTTGCGTCTTAACTTATGCGCGGCCTTGGTATTTGAGGCGCAGCAAGCTCTTTTCAGCTTGAAGATCGGTCTGGAAACGTCGTACAAGGATACCATGTAATACGTGAGTTTGTAAACATCTGGATAGAATCCCTCCCATCACACCATTAAATAGAGGTACAGCAAGAAAGCGTGCGGCACGGTGCACGTCTTGGCGACGAGTTCATTCTTGCTCGGACTGCTCGGATTAACAGCTCCAGAGCTTCCAAGGTTGTTTATAATGTTGGGAGATTTTCTGACGCGTTGGTGAAGCGGCGTTACTAAAGTTACGTGAGCGCCTAGGTACCTAGGCATGTGACACCTACGAGAGCAATCTCCACTTCTACGATGTCGGCAGAATAGCACTAGCAGCCCTATGTGGTAGTGGTACAGAGTGTCATCGTTGATCCCTAACACGTGCAGTAACGGAAACCGCGGAACTGGCTTTATGGGTCTTTTATGATTGGTCAGATAATACCGATCCACTAGATATGTACCTACCCACCTAATCCTTAGACTTTACATATTCTTTCCTTCGAGTCTCATGAGCCAGCGGTCTGTTCTAGCTCTTTCACCCACTTTTCAGCTTCCTGCGCCAAGTCTGGATCGTATAACCAACCTAACTCACCACCCTCTCCACGTGTGAGCGATTGATCACTCCAGGTTGCTCCTGGAGGCAACCTGGCTCGTTCTGACTCCGGCAGTCGCTTGACATTCATTTGTTGGGTTAGATCGAGGACTTTCTTGATGCGCTCCTGGCGGTACGCCTGCCACTGCGCGGCCGCCTTGTCCAGCGGTACTTTCGGCGAGAGCTTAGAGAGGAGAGTGGCTAGGGCTCTCACATCTTCAAAGGCCTGGTTGGCGCCCTGACCGGCTGTTGGAGGAATTGCGTGCGCCGCATCCCCAACTAGGATGATTCTCTTGGATTCGGATAGCCATGATGCCAAGGGGGGAATGCCATGGAATGCCCAAAAACCCATGCGGTCCACCGGCACAGCTTCCAGGGCTGACTGTACCACATCCGGCCAGTCAGACTTGTTCTCCTGGAGCATATCGTACAATTTTTGTTTATCCTTCCTCAATGCTTCCCAACCGGCCGAGTCCAGCGCCGGAAATCGACGCTGGGACCCGACGAAGAGTTCGGATCCGTCAGGCTTCTGTGGCACAAGCAGAAATGCGCCCGGCTTCGCCATAACAGTCGCGGGTAGCTTATAACCGTCGGGAATACGGAGCTGAGATCTTTGCACGACGCTATTGATGCCCATGAAACCTGCGTAGATTGGCTTCACTTCGGGTAAGAAGGTTCCGCGTACGGTTGAGTGGATGCCATCCGCCCCGATGAGGAGAGGGGCAGATGCGGTCTGGCCGTTTGCGAAAGTGAAATCTACCTTATCTGGACCATCGGAAGTAATGGCGGATAGCTTATGGTCGTAGTGGATAGGGATGTTACGCTCTCGCAGCATTGCCTTCATCTCGTCCAAGAGTTCCTTGCGCATGATGCGGATAGCCTGATAACCATATAGCTTTGCCGAGCCAAAGTAATACTCATCGGTGGTCTGGTTCTGGCCATCCTTGAAGGTGAGCACGTCAAATTGCAACGAGTTATCACGGACGCGTTTGTAGACGCCGACGCTGTCGAGGACACGCAAGGCGTTGGGGGAGAGCATCACACCACCACCTTGGTCGAAGTCCTCGGAGCGGGCCTCATAGATGGTGGAAGGAATATTCAGATCGTGTAGTGCAAGAGCAAGCGTGAGGCCCTAAGAGTACTCAAGCAGTATCAGCAAAATCAGAACCAGAAAATGGCGTAGGTCTAGGTGGTTGATACTTACGGCAAGTCCTCCGCCAATAATGGCGACATGAGCGGGGGGGCTAGTGAGCGTCATTGTATGAAAAAAAAACAACCAACGAAATATGAGCGAGATGGGACGAGTGAGAGTGAAGTGAATCGACGAGGAAAGAGAGAGAAGAGCAGGATATATCCTTTATTTTCAATTCAGTTTGTTTTCAAGTAGGTACTACGTATCCCACCTCTCGGAGCCTCGCCGACTTAAACCTACGAGACCGAAATGGTATAGCATAGCATGGTATATTTAACGCCAGGGCCAGGGGGAATAACCTTCCCTCGCAGACCTCCTGAGGGGTATGCGGCATGCAGAGCTACTTCTTGGTCCAGTTCTAATTCTAATTATACCAAGAAAAGTCCTAGTCCTACACAGCGAAGTATCCTACATGGGTAGGTATCTAACCTATTGGCATAATCCTATCTATCTTATGTAATATTATGTGCCTACAGATAGAAGGGATAAAAGGCAGGCACCAACAGGCCTAATAGGAATCGAACCTAAACTACTTTTATCCCCCTATCCAGTATCTCCCACTTAATTAATTTCTTACGCCCCCAATCATAACCCCACCTTCAGCCCAGAATGGTACCCTGCCTGCCTACCTAGGTCCCTTTTACGAGTCCCTTAATTCAGCCCTACAGCCTTAGTACTACCATATCGTATATCAATTGCCTTTTGTACCTACGTAGACATCACTGAAGATGAACATGATATTTGTCCAAATCATGAAAAACACCGAAATATTTCTCGGAAACTAGGAGATGATATGTCATTATGCAAGTTTTAACTCAAGTGGGAATGGTGGTTTTGAATCTGTAAGCGTGGTGTTTTAGTCAAGGCTAAGTGCCCCCCTTTTATTCGTTCCTATGATAAATCTGCTAAGCCAGTCCCAAACTCCACGGTCTCGATTCCATCAGGGGTTCCACCACTAATACCCAGTAACCCGCGTTCTATTTCTGCAAGTTTAATTGATGATGGCTTCTGACGCATAAGTTTAAGGCCTGCGTCAATCCGTGCAGCGAACAGCCGTACCTCATCCATCGAGAATATGGATGTATCGTACTCAATGCGGAGCGTTACCGAAGATGAGCTGATGGCTGAGAACTCGAACATGATACCGAACTTAGCGCCCTCAGCCCAAGAAACCAACGGTTGGATTCCAGGAATAAAGGTATTTATTGAAGACGACGGTTCAGTAGCGCTAAGCTCGTGGAAGGTGACCACAGCATCGAATAGCGGGTGGTTTGGAGCCGCGGTGGTTGCGGCTGCACGCCATTCCTCGTCATCCGAAGAGGAAAGAATCTTCATTAGAGAATTCCACTCGATGCTATGGCTGAGAGCGGACCTTGAGGATTCCTGTACAGCCCGAAGGAAAGTTTCCAGGGAGGGCTCTTTCAAGCTATCTCCTCGTCGGTCCAGCCGTCTCGGGATTCGAATTGGGAGTGGCTGTAAAAAGAGACCAATGGTACGCATATCTTCTTCCTGTCTCCCGAGATAGGGACTGCCTAGGAGCAAATCTTGCTTTGTTGGGCTATCAGCCTGGAGAACTAGGGACACGATCGCCAGTCCAATCTGATGTAGCGTAAGACCTGGTGATCGCGAGAGTGTCTCAAGGGTTGACATTGTACCCCTCGAGAGTCGGAACAGTATGGAGTTGCCATGATACGAAGTGCGAGACATTTTCATGTACGGCGGCATCTTCACAAGGTCCTTGCCAGATAGGTACGATTTCCAAAAGTCAGCAGTGGCCTGATCGACGTCGAGATTCCAACATGTCGTATCCTGGTATCGTTTCCTGGGAGACACCGTTGACGATTCTTGATGGTTGGTATTAAGATATACGGCAGTGAACTCCTCGAAAAGCTGAGTAAGGGTTGTATAGTCGCATATAATATGGCTCACGCAAACCATCATGTAACGTTTTGAGACGAGCACTCGGATCGGGTCTTCCAACTCGAGAGAGAATTCTGCATTGATAGCAGCTCGGACGTCAAAATCTTCCACATATAAGGCTCTAGGAGGCTCGGTAGCGTAAGATCTTTCCGCACTACCATCCGTTGCTGATCGTCGAAATCTGCAGCGCAAGATTGCATGTCTAGCTAAGACGGTGTTCCAAGCTGATACTAGTGCTAGGTGTTGATCAAAGGTCGCGTCTAACTTAGAGACGTGTGAGACGTTGAATGAAGAAGTCCCAAGATTTCGCTCATACTTCAAAAGCCAGTCGAGTTCGATGGGCGATATTCGACTGTCCCCAAGAGCTCTTGCACCATTTCGATTAAGGGGCCTCCGCATGGCAACGTCAGCTACCTCACTTTCTTTCATTGCATCAATCGTAGATGCTAGACGTGATACCACAGGATTTTCTATGACGTCCTTGACTGTAAACCGTCGCTGAATGGAGGAAGAAATTCGACTTGCCAATTGTAGTTGAACGATAGAATGACTGCCGAGAGCTGTGAGATTTGAGCTGCGGTCTAGGGGTATGCTTGGGTCGAGCTTCATCAAGTCCCGCACAGCGTCTAAAACTAATTTCTCAGTCGCGCTCACGACACTCTTCTGAGACTGTGAATCTATCGCTGGGTTTTCGGCGCTCATGTCAGCCATTTTTTCAAGCGCCTTGTAATCAAGCTTGCCTGCGACGGTCAAAGGAAATCTCTCTAAGGCGAAAATCCTTCGTGGCATAGCGTATGGGGGCAGCGCGTTACCGATGAGTGCCTTTGCATCCAATGCGCTGATTGGGCTGGCTGAAGAAGTTTGATATGCGGCTATTAGATGATCATCGCGACGGAAGATGGCAGCACCTCCACATCCAGGAATCGCCTTTGCAACTCGTACTTCTAAATCATCAAGGTCGAGCCTGAAACCATGTAGTTTAATCTGCCGATCTTTGCGTCCGAGTATGTGAATCTCTCCGGTCACGCCATCCCAATATGCATAGTCACCAGTCTTGTACATCTTCTGGCTGGCTCCAGGAACCACCGGGTCGTCCAGGAAGTGCTTCGTGTTCAGCTCAGGCATGCCGATGTATCCACGTGATACCTGTATTCCTGCAATATGCAATTCGCCAACCGCGCCAGGTGGGAGTAGATCATTATTACGATCGAGGATATACACTCTGCTTGACGAATTCGGTCGTCCAAGAGTGACAGCCTCGTTCGGCAGGAGCCTTTTTATCGTTGTACCACAGGTAGTTTCAGTTGGGCCGTACATGTTATATAGAGAGCGATTCCTCGCCCACGTGTCGCAAACGGATTGAGGAACGGCTTCGCCGACCAGGTAAACCTAGGAACACATAGGCGTTAGCTTCGCTCCTTTACAATTGATAGCCTTAATATAGAGAGTATCTACGTACGTTTCTTAGTCGGGGATATTGGTCAGGATCCAGCACTTTCGCGATGGAGGGGGTCAGAATAGCAGAATCACTATCCGTCAAATGCGAAAATGGACCGTCTTGGTCATCAGGCGACGCCAACCGCAAAGTGGCGCCATGTGTCAAGGCAGAGAAGATTTCGTGAATGCTGCCATCGAAGACAGGAGACATCACTTGGGCGATGACGATGCTTCTGGAAGCAGCCAGGCGAACCACATGGTCTTTCTGGAAAGCCACCAGGCCTTTGTGCGTACATTGTACGGCCTTGGGCTGTCCAGTTGAACCAGAGGTGAAGCAGATGTAGGCAAGATCATCTGGGCGAGCGGTGCGTCTTCTTGGATAAAGGGCCGAGCTATCACGTATCTGGGCGTCGGCTTCCGCGAGAAGATCATCAACGGATATAACGCGGCATTGAAACGAAGCTGCATTGTCTTGTTCCTGCCGTGGTGAACAGAAGCGCTGAGCTGTAGTAGCAGTAGATGAGGGAATTAGCACAGCGCTTGCGCCGCTGCGTAGGAAATTGGCGAGCTGCACGGACACCGGCGATGAGGGATCAATTGGGGCGTAAACGCCACCCGCCTTGAGCACACCAAAGATCGCAGCAATCCAGTTCACGGATCGGTCCGCGTAAACACAAACAGCCTCATTGGGCTTGATCCAGCTCAATTCACGCGCAACGATACCCGCCGCCTGATCCAAGTCGTCATAGAAGACCTTCCCGCGTTCACCATGGATGATTGCTACGTCCTTAGGATGTCTAACCACGATGCTTTCAAACAATGTCACTAAGTCATCCCCTTTGGCATCGTCCAAAGTCTCGGTGGAAGTACAATTGCTCCACTGCCTGATTTTCGCTTCCATCTCCTGTGGTAGTAGAGCCTTCTGTATGCTTGACACCAATCGGTTTTCGTCGCCGCTTCGCAGAAGGCAGTCCATACTCCTTTGAAACACGGACCGCACGTTTTCAATGTCCTCTTCCGCATAACGAGCAGTTGAATAGGATAACTGTAACCGAGATTGCCCCTCGATGATGAGATTCATTGGAACTCCGGACTGAATATCAAGACCAGCTCTATCTTCTTGCATTGGTATTGGCTGTACTTCTCCCTTGTCATACTCGAGCTGTGTGGCCATAATAGAGTCGAACCGCCTGTCGAATCCCTCGGTAGCCTCTGAATGTTGAACGTCGTTCAACTCGAGGATGCCATCGTGAATCCTCCGTAAAAACGTTTCGACGGAGATTTTATCGCCATTGACTGGCACTGTGACGAATAGCGGCAATATATTTATCAGGGGTCCAACAACATCGAAGGCTCCCGGAATGGGCAAGTCGCGTCCTGAGAGAACCATGCCGAAGTAGATCTGGTCAGAATCCATAAACTTGCTAAGGGTCAGAGCCCATGCCGCAGCAAAGTACACCGTTGTGGTATACCCCGTTCTTGCCCTAGCCGCTGCCAGTTGCCCATCAGGAAATTGGATTGTGATCAATCCCTGAGGGGATACTTTTCTCGCTTTGGCTGCCCTTTGGGGACTCAGGTGCAGCTCTCCGATCGCAGCAGGAAACTGCTCGCGTTTCCTATCCCAGAAGCATCGCGTCAATTCTCTTCTCTCGTCTCGTAACATTCGCAAAGAGCGCACTGTTTCCTTGAACGACGGCCCTGCACCAACGCCAGTTTCTCCTCGCAGGGTGCGTCCAATCTTATCACGCAGAATCCGAGCGGAGTAGCCGTCCATGAATGCATGGTGTATACGCCAGACAGCAACTGTGGGTTTCGTTATCTCCTTCGATTGCGAAGGCTGAGACAAGTGTATGACTGTGAATTTTGATATAGGACCATTCACATCAACTGCATTGGCGAATTCTCTCTGATACTCGTCATAGGTTCTGACTTGAATTGTGTTTGGAAGCAGAAGTTGCTGCGGCGATATTTCTAAATCATGAAGGAGATCTTTGAATATTGGCTCCGCTAGAATTGTATTCATCCACGAGTTGTAAACATCTTGTACGTCCCAGAAGTCTTCATAGGATTCGTGTAAGGTCACTATGTTCAGCTTTGGATTGTAAGAAGTCTCGTGGAGTAGAAGGAGTTGCGGCTCCGTCCATTCGGTTGTGGTCATGTTGTCTAAAACTCTCTTCGCAGATATGATAGCTTGTCCGCCATAGAACGAAGATGCGTTTCCAGCTTCTGGGTCTGGTTTCGCTACTGTGGTACGTATATACGACGATTCATCGAGGCTGGCGTCTATTACAGCTGGGACTGCTGTACTGGCGGCGACCATACCAGCCTTCGAGAGAAGTGGAAGCGAAGGCGGACGGGGAGACTTGGGTGGTATGGGTGAATGCATTGTCAGAGCCCGCGCCGAATTCGCAGCTTTTCTTATAACTTCTCTCACTGCTAATGTCCGCAACAGAATGCTGGCAGAGATCAAAAGTCCTCTTTTCTGACATTCTGCTGAGATGAGGATGGCAGACAATGAATCGCCACCTAGCTTGACAAAAGTGGTTGTGTCTGCAGCATGGTCGATCTCATCCATGCTCACACCAAGCACCATCGACATTGCCTGGGCTATAACGAAGGCGTAGTTGTTATTGCTAGATGACTCCATTGCGATTATTTCGTAAACAGCAGTGTCAATTATGATATGGGTAGCAGCTATCTGACTAATCCGGGCCAATGACAGGACAGGAGCAGCAGTATTGGGACTTATTATACATCAACTCATTACTACATTAACTACAGTAGTTACAGATGTGAGAATATATATACCTATACCAATGGATGTTGGTTATATTTATTCCTAGATATCCACTGCGTTCCTTCTAGGATGAGGACCCCAAGCTTACGAGAGTGGCACAGCTGGGCCGAGAAAGCCGACTTGGTCGTTATGTTGGTGATGACTGTTAAGTTGGTTAGTCGTGCCTCTAGGAGGCTTATAAATACCTACTCATAATTAGGCACGCTACGTTTCCAAAACATCTTTACTATCAATACGCGAAAAGCCTGTGCCGAAGTCGATCTAACCTACTCGGTCCTCAATAGCTTTGCCGACTTTGATTTTATCATGACGTTGAATATTGCCATTATTGGAGGTAAGATTGGCTGATGATTCGGTACTGCCTTTGTCATTTGCTAATTATTTGCCCGTGCCAACGGAAATAGCTGGCCCAGCTGGCCTCACATTAGCGAAGCTGTTGCAAAAAGCGACAATAAGTTGTAAAGTGTTTGAAAAAGACACCGATCGATATAGTCTAAGAAATCGAGGCGGCTCGTTAGACATTCACGCGGATTCTGGACAACGCGCCTTGAAAGAGGCTGGTCTGTTCGAAGAGTTTAAGAAGCTCGCTAGGCCAGAGGGCGAAACTCTACGAATCTACTCGCCCGATGGCACCGTACTTATGGACGAGAGTAGAGGTGACGCTGGACGACCCGGAGAGTTCGTCGACAGGCCTGAGATCGATCGCACGCAACTACGCAATCTTCTCTTGGATTCGCTAGCGCCTGAGACGGTGTGCTGGGATTATAGACTACTCAAGATCCACCACAGCCAAGAAAACTCGAAACTAACCTTGACTTTCGCCAACGGCAATGAGGAGCCCAACTTCGACCTTGTGGTAGGCGCTGATGGGGCCTGGTCCAGGGTCCGAACAAGCCTGAGTGAAGTTGAGCCCTCCTACTCGGGCATAAGCGGTCTGGCCTGCCGCATCTCAGACGTGGATTCCAGGTTTGGAATGCTGTCTAAGCATGTTGGACAGGGCATGTGTCTCAACCTGGGATCGGACAAGGGTCTTCTATGCCAGCGAAACAGCGACGGCACAGTTCAGGTCTACGCCTTCGCCCGATTACCGAATGATTGGCTCACGGCATGCGGGATTGACTTTACCCATCCTAACGCGCGGCGAGAGGTGATCGATTCGCTTTTCTCAGAATATACACCCCTACAGAAGTCTCTGGTGCTTAACGGTGATCCAGATACTGTAGGTCGGCGGCTTCATATGCTTCCCGTGGGGTTTGAATGGACTCATAATCCAAGGTCAGAAAACACAAATATTTTTTCCCCTTTCCTATAATTCATATTTTATATCAGCTGACATCGATTATCCTAGAATTACACTTATTGGAGATGCTGCGCATCTAATGACTCCGTTCGCAGGGGTAGGGGTTAATTTAGCCATGCAAGACGCATTAGACCTTGCACATACCATTATCGCGAAGGACACCGAGCCAGAAGACTCATCATCATTGAGTGTAGGCCTCCAGAAGTTTGAAGTCGGAATGTGGGCGCGCGCGAAGCAGAACGCAGAAGCCACAATAATGTACCAGGACCTATTCTTCCATAAACGCGGCGGCGTCGCCATGGTGGAGCATTTTGCGAAGAGGAGGCAGGAAGATGAGCAGAAAACAGGACAATCAAATAAGCATTAGAGCACACAAGTTGATTATCATTATTATTGCTCTACTATGAATACCTATCCAGATAATAACAAATGGGCAGATTCAAAATAAGACCAAAGGAAACCTTAGATATTTTGAGTATTCAATCTGAGGTGAGGTGGAATCATTTCAATGCGTACCTATGAACGAGTGAAAGGATTATATCCAAGGTTTATTGCAAATCGCCAGGAGAAATGAAATCCTCGAGATCACAATCGTCTTCTGCATCAAACGCCTCGAACTTCCTAATCAGTTCCCCATTGCGATACTTGTTTGTGATCTTTTCCTCCATTCCGACAGGAACCCATCCGCCAAAATCCGCTTCGTCGATGTAGATACCAATCGGAGGGCTCTGGAACTGATAAGGGGAACAGCGCGCATCGTGCTCGATGTGACTGGAGCGAGTAGGCAAGATTTCAACTGCTGGATGTCTACGACGACTTCCGATTAATATCATACCTCGGCTTTCGCCAGAGGTTGGTGGAAAGTATCGCACTTCGCGTTGCTGCGCTGTCGCTGGGAGGAGGACTGTCTCGCGGGGCGTCGTAGGCAAGGAACCTGACGGAAACCCTACTCCTCTGGGTCTGAATAACTCTATTCGAATGACGGATAACCTACAAGAGCTCTGAGTCACGTAGACATGTTGCTCGGTCCAAGTAAAGGTTATTGGAAGTTTGGAGATCGAAAAGCAGGCGACATCACCGAGCTTCGCTTTTACCCGATGAATTAGGGTTGGCGGACTTCTACTCGTTTTATGTTCCGAGAGCCGATGTGTCGTAACGAAGACTGCTATCCCAAGTTCTTTGGGCGCCTTCTCCTCGGTAGCTTCGAGTTTCACTTTCCTCTTATCCTGTGCTTCTATAGTGGCGATGTGCATAAATCTACCACACTCAGAGAAGTGGACCTTCATACAGACATGACGAGCTATTATATCTCTTAGTCATATATTCCCTCAAGTAGATATCAAACTTTGAATTAACGCTATACTTACTAAATCTAGTCGTTGCCAAAACACGTCGGATAAAGTAGGTGTTTTGTCGATAGTCAATGAACAGGATATCACCGCCGCATAATGGCCATACGACTAGCGGCTTGGAAGGGTGTATGGCCGGAGGTGAGTGATATAACATCACGGGGAGCTCGTATTCGAAACGGAAAATCTGTTGAGGCCTTTCGCCATTTAGGTCCAAAATTGAAATCAAACCTTGACCTTTGCTACTGTTTCGTGCTTTCGTGGACCTGCGTGGTCGCAGCATCGATAACGTGGCCTGATGCTCCTCTTCGTCATCAGAACACTCCTCCACATACCCCGTAAGATCGGCAAGAAGTTGGCCATGTGAAATTATAACCTCGGCTCTCGAATCTTCGCTGTAATTATCTGAGGGCTCACTGCTGTTGTCTGTCAAGCCCACTGATAGGTCAGGGTCTGAGGCATCTTGAGTTGAACCTTCGCTAATCGATTCTTCTGCCACATCTTCAACATCGGATTCATCTGAGATTTTGTCGGACAATGTTGCAGCATCACTTCCACTGCTGTAGTCATCATCTGCCTCACTATCGGATCCTCCGCCCGCAACAGGGGTCGAATCGTTGTTACTATGCCATTCATGCAAATCATTGCCGATAATTTCGATTCCAGAATCAGTCAAATCCAGCTCAATCATATCCTCTTCTTTCCTATTTTGCCTTCGAGCAATTGCTATGATATTGTTGCTGCTGGAAAATTCTTCGAAGTATCTGGCAATATCGGTGTTGGAGTCTTCGATTGTTATTGCTTTTTTGTAATTGCCCCCATCCTTATAGAATAGCTGGCTGCCAATACGGAGGAAATTATGATCGCTGCTGAATGAAATTGATTCAGGGTGACTGAGTCTTTTTGTGACTTTTCGAGGTTTCGCAGAATACAGAAACCACCCACTCCTCTTCTCGTCTGTCTTTACAGTGACCGTCCCTGAGTGAATAGGTGGGTTTGAAGCCCACAGGTCCCAAATATCCACGATTACGTATAATTCACCGATGTTTCTACAGCCGGATTTAGTGCTGATACCAATGATAAATGATATTGGATGCGCTTTAAAACACTTACGCTGGTTTCAGGGAAACTACCGCTGCCATTCTTCCATCGCTGGAGAAATGATCAGCAACCCCCGGATCAAATTTGTCGGTATCGTAGTTCCCTTTATGCAACATGAAACTTGAATGTTTCTCTTCCATGCTTCCCAGGAAGCTATTAGGACCCATGATACCCGAGAGACAACGATTGATTTCAATCTTGCATTTATATATCGGACACTTATCCCCTTCGCAGGGACAGCTGAGGAAATGTTTCCATTCACTGACGAAATGGAGATAATCTTTCAATACTTTACCATTCGTCCCAATTAGCGATCGAGGAAGAGATTTCCTAAAGCGTGCCTGTGGATGACGGCTGCTAGTGAAGAGATCGAACTGATACTCAATGAAAATACTCTGGACCTGAAAGAGAGTCTGAAAGTTGGGTGATATTATGAATCTGTGAATAAGTTTCACTTGTTCTGGGGTAACAACGACAGCGTCAAGGTGCCTATGCCAATATTTAGCAGCGTAGGTCAAGAGATGATGAGTTTCAACTGCCTGCGTAATGGACTCGTGATCCTCAAACGGTTTCATGTAACGTTTCTGCATGAGGTATCGAAGGCATACATTTGCTATGCAATGCTCGTTGATAGGATATTCTTGACCTTCATCCTCTTGGAGCACACATGGGTTTTTGTTTAGAAAATCTTTGACAGAGACGTGCGTGAGCTGAATGAAAGGGTCTGATTCTACGTGGCTCGGGGTTGTCTCGATTAGGCAGCTAAATATGTTATCAAGCCTCCGGGGTTTGTTTGCTTGGTTGATATTTGCTCCAACAACATCAGGCAAGACAAGAGCCAAGGCCTCTTGGAGTTCTTGTAGTCTCAGGGGACGTCTTGCGAATGCAACGATAGAGAATAGTTCACTGTCAATATTAGACTGAGTATCTGAGTCGGCAGTCTTTAGAAACTAACCTCGCAGTTTTGCGAACGTGATGATCACGGTATTGTGTCTTGAATATTCTCTTATAAATATCTGACACGTCGATCGGGAGCTCTTCTTGGATTACCCGAGGTAGCTCACTAGGCCTGAAGGATCCTTCCTTCATATAACCCGTTAATAATCTGGCGAATAGAAAGTTGCACTCGCATCTTTGTAGCAGCCTCGGTATTAAAACGTTTTCAACTTAAGAATACTTAGTTCCTTCTTCACAAAGTATCGTCAGGGTGTGGAGCTTACTAAATTCGTCATTGTCAAACAGCCCCTCGGTAGACTCCCGCATCTCACTTTCGATATAAGCGCGTACGTCATTTCTCGTGTGTTCTTTCAAATGGATAGTAGGATATCTTGACAGAAGCCCATTTAGTTGCCGTGAAGGGCGAGAGGTGACCCATATTCTCACAACACTTGGAAACTCGCCCAATAATTTGAAAGCGAATGGACTGAGTGTTTCTTCTTCTCGTGGTTCTTCATCTAACCCATCAAGGAACATCAGTAAACTTGGAGAGCCTGCTGACTTCTGTCCTTCTAGACTTTGCAATTCTTGAATCAGGTGCTTAGCCATCTTTAGTAGTCCATCAGTTGTTAGAGATGATGTGTCCTTTGTGATTCCTATCGCTGATAGTGCGATACTTTCATCTCTTGCGAATAGGTAGTCGAACAGTTGTTCGATCAGGCGGCCTGCCACTTGCATTACAGTAGACTGGTTGTTGAAGCGACAGTAGTAGAATATTGTGCATTTCTTGTGCCTTCGAGCATGCTCTATGGCTGCCGAGCAGAGCACAGATTTACCCAGTCCCAATGGTCCTTGTACCCAGATCACTGGCGGTGCTTCGTTTTTATGTAACCATTGATCGTATAGATCATGCTGCCATAGCCAATTGCAGCTCCCTGCAGCTCGCGCTCTGATATGGCGGTCAAGCTGCTCATGGTAGTCGATGTCGCTTTCCTTCCTAGGTACGAGCCACTTCTTAATGCGGTCTCTGTAATCTGAATCATATTGTCAATTGGCATCCTATCATGATATACTATGAGGTTTTCGTTGATACTTACGGGACAGCAGCTCAGGATCTGGGTTCTGACTATTCTTTACGAAGTCATGGAGCCCTTGGATGTCTTTCCTCAGGCTCTCTACCCGCTGCTCGAGACGTAGAGATGACGCACTAGAGTCCATTCTTATAAGTAAACTATCTTACCATGGTAATATAAGGCTCTAGGTACACCCCAGCCTTGTACCACAACTCTAAACAAGATGGATGCTATCACTTACTTGGTATTTAATACGATCACATCGACAAATAGTTGCCTGGCCTTTTTCAGCGACGCAAGTGCTCTTCCTATTCTTCGGTCAAATTTAGCACCAAGGAAAATCTGTTTGAGGTGGTCTTTGCTAAGGAAATTCTTGATGAAATCAAGAGCAACCTTGCAGTCTTCCAAGGGCCGTCTCAAATGATCCAGGCTGTCGAATGGTTCCTCGCCATTGTTATATGTCATACAATGAGTTTCTATATGGGTTTTGAACCGTTCCATTGTCTGTATGAACTCATTGAGATCGAGTTCCATTGACTTGATATCAGTTACACCATACTTTGAGGGTCCTATATGGGATCTCAAAAGGGCTATACAGCTACCTGTGAGCTGTATAATTGCAATGGTGGTCCCAACAATGCTCAAAGGGTCAGCCATTATTATCAATAATCATCAGGCAAGAAGAGGCTGCTTATTGAGGAAATAGGATTCTGAGTTGCGGGCAAGATTAGTAGTGTTATAAATATGGGCATATATATAGGCACTTAATTAAGAAGTAAATCATTGCGAAAACACGTGAATGCCCAATTTTCGCAAGGAATTGGCCTGTGTGTCAGCATATTACATCGTGCATTTCGGTATGGAGTTTCGGGGTCGCAGCAGGGGTGGTGGGTTGGCGATGACTTTCGGTGAGAAACGTTCTCTGAATCACGGTGATAACATAGGTAGTGTAGAGAAGTATTGGATAGGAGAAGGCCACAGCGACATGTCTGCCTACCTAGGTACTACATTTACATAACATTCTCTACAAGGCTACCAATAGGGAACAAAAAATCTGCATATAAGACAACGTAAATGCAGTGTACCACACAGCCTGCATATTGTTTTGCCACGAAAGGCGACTATATCATTATACTGCATTTTGAGGCATTTACCTAAGTACCTATTTAGGTACGTAATACTTCCAGTAGGTAGGTACATAAGCAGGCCTACATTCAAACTCTCCTTACAGCATTTTGTACTTCGTCTTTTCTGTACACGCATATACACCACCACCTTACCTAGATACCACCATGGCTGACGCAACGGAGAACTCAATCAAAGAGGCCAAGGGCCTCGTGGACGATGAAGGGCAAGCAAAGTCAAGGATACTTCGCTTCGATCAGATGTAAGTAGTATCTAGCTTCATATCGGTATATTCGACATTAATAATTTCTATAGATATGATTTGTACGTCTGGAGTGTGGAATTGTAGTGCCAACATCCTTGTGGTGAGATACTAAGTAGGAAAATTTAGGCGAACATCTAGCACGAAGCTTGAGAAGTCTGCCAAACCACGTGATGTCCTTTATAAACGATATAAAAAAAGGAACCCTGTTTTGGTAGTCCGAAGAATCATCGACTATAGGGGTAGACACATTGATACGGTAGTCGATATACTATCCAAGTTTGTGGCCGATACCTTAAGTGAAATAAACGAAGGTGTTGAAAACTTGGCACTCAACAAGACACCCCCTCAGGTATGGATTTGCGGCTATTTCATGTTGGATAAGTCTTTCTCATAAATGCAGGCCAGTCCAAATCTTTTCTTTCATAGTTGGGATGGCCTCCGGGGTTCCCTCCAGGGCGCACGAGGGTCGCCAGAGCCAAATCAAGAATTGATTGATGATCTCAAAATAGCTTGCGACTTTGTGGAAGAAGAGCTTAAGGCAACATCTGGGAACTGTTTATCTCTCATGGCAGCAAATGAGATCACTTGGCCTTTGCTTTGGACTCTAATGAAGCCAAACTCGTTAGTGTACCATTACCACGAACTCGTAGAACAACACCAGATTCTCAGGTTCAAGGGCATGGAGATGATCGAGTCACGTCAGAGACCACCGTACTGGGACATAAAATGCGACATCATCACAGACGACGGCAATAGATTCGGTCTCGCAAAGGAGCCGCTTCCCCTTGAAATCGAAATTTTCGATGGAGCTAGGAAGATCACAGACTTACCTGTATATCCCCTTGAAAGGTGTCCTGTGGCAGACAAGGCTAAGGAGGAAGCTTTAGCTAGAGGGAGATTCTTCCAAGGGATAAGACCACCATACTTCTGCCAAACCCATGGATTCGCAATGTCGGAGAAGAGTAATCATCCTTGGAAACCGATTCGATTCAAAGTTAGGACCTATGGCAGGGCCATGCTAGACGCCGCAGCATTTCGCACGTTCAATCCTAACATGGCGTTTCATCCAATAGTATCGCGCACCCTCGAGAGAGAATTGTTGACTGACGAACAGCTAATGATTACGAGTCCTGTCGCATTGGGGTTTTGCTTCGGGAGCAAGCAATGGCTCGGACTTGCGATGTCTCGCTTGCTGCCTATTGACTGGAATGACTTGGCATTCGAGCAGCTCGTACTCAATCCAAGGTCGAAAAAACTTATACTCTCGCTCATAAAGCATCACTCTGCACATGATGGCTTCGATGACATTGTCGCGGGTAAGGGCAAAGGAACTATCTTCCTTCTGAGTGGCCCCCCGGGATGTGGTAAAACGTTAACAGCAGAGGCGGCTGCCGAGATAACCAAACGACCGCTCTACAGTGTTTCGGCTGGTGATCTAGGAACGAAAGCAGACGAAGTCGAGCAGAGTCTCACTAAAATACTCGATGTCGCTCGGGCCTGGGATGCCGTACTTCTTCTCGACGAAGCTGACGTCTTCCTTCAACAGCGGAAGAGCGACGATATCAAACGAAATGCGCTTGTTAGTATCTTCCTGAGACAGATTGAGTACTACCAGGGGATCCTCATGTTGACGACAAACCGGGTTGATCAATTTGACATTGCTTTCGAAAGCCGGATCCACGTTAGTATTCGATACCCTGAGCTCGACCACGACGCCAGAAGGGCCGTGTGGAGCACTTTCTTGAACCGAGCCGGAGAATCTGCAAGTAACGCGAACATGAGGTTCACGGAGCAAGAAAAGGATGTACTTGCTTCTAAGGAGATCAACGGTCGGCAGGTTAGTTTACCTATCTATAATATTAAATCCAACGCGCACTATCGCGCGTTATGCATTAGTTCATTAACAGGTGTACAGATCAAGAACATAGTCCACGGTGCTCTTACCTTAGCGAGGGAAGCAGGAGAAACACTGGACATGTCCCATATCGACAATGTTCTAAGCGTGATGAATTCGTGGAAACAAGGCGAGGGAGCAGACGCCCTAGCATCGGAACAGGCCGCCGCTGAAGTGGTGGATTTATTAGCTTAATAATGGTTGCTCAAAGGTCAGGTATTCTAATTTAAAAATAGGGTGTTAGTAGTCATACCTTTCAATATTCTACCAATAATAATTAAATCATAAGAACATTTGCCACTAAGATGTAAGATGGGGAATAGGGTGGATGAGATCTAACATGAAACGCTAGATTTGAACGCCATCGAGCGAGAATCGTATCGGGAGAAGACCGCCGAGACTTTATCAGCCGGTAGGTTACATCCGACCCCGCCGAACCTCGTCATTACCATCCTTCTTCATCCTAGGAACACATGGCTTCTGCAATTGTCGCAAGTCCAAAGTTCAACTCTTCATCATCCAAGCTGGCCTAGTATGATTGGCTCACCAACACCACCGGCGCGGTAAGATGCTGTGAAATGGCATGAACTTATAGAAGATTGACAAGATTGTGAGACGAAGATGGCTTCGACTAACGACGCCGTAACCACTGCCCCGCAGCAGCAGAGACACAAGCTCGCAGAGTCGGCCGACTATCCTAGATGGAATGCTGAATTGATCGAGGCTCTGCGGGCGAGGGACTTGCTCCCGTACGTTATGGCAAGCGTACTAGAGCCCGCCGGCGATGAGAATTCTCCCGCTCGTCTACGTTGGCGAAAGAATCGTCTTACCGTCCTGCTCATGATGAAGCGCTCATTATCGACTGAGATGAAGAGTAAATTGGCCAGCGCCGGATGGGACTCTGCACACAACAGAGACCCAAAGAAGATGTACGATATGATCCGTAAGGTCTCCCAGGATGAGGAGAACAACGTATTATCCCAATCTCTATCGCCTTTTGGATCAATTGCTACCATGGATGACCTTGAGAAAGAGATCGAATTGATAGAGTATGAAGATGGCGAGGAAGATTGGACTTCAATCGATGTACCATCTAAGTCACCCCCGGTAGAATCGATCCAGGACCGTATTGTGCGTGTGACGAATGATCTACGGGACTTAACAGCATACTACGACATCGACGGCTCGGCGTCGCGGAATGGGAGGCTGGAGGTGTTCTTCCGGGACGAGCTCGCGGATCTCGAGAGACAACCATTCGACTCGTACTCATCGCAGGACGATAGAGTTGACCATTTATTGCTGCGCAATTATATGCGACGCGCACGGCGCACGCTCGAGCTCGATAAGGCCCGAGATGCCAAGTTCGCAGCTTTTGTCGAGCCGTTTGCCGCCCCCATCACAGCTTGGTGCGAGCAACGCCGGCGCGTCGAGTCGATTGATCCCAAGGATTTCGCTAACAGCCTCAACGCAACGGAAAAGCTTATACTACAGGCACGCGACCATATCAGCCACAATTCCAGCAAATATTCAAAGGCTACCGGCTATCGCGCTTCTCGCAGGGTGGCCGACCTACGCAGCAAGCTCGCAGAAACGTACGCCTTCTACAAGGATTACGACCCCCAGTTCGATTGGTGGGTAACTGAGCCATACAAACGACTCGACGCCGCTCTTACAAAAACGGTCGAATTCCTACGCGAGGTCCTAGTGGGTGTCAAGCCCGGCGACGAGGACACCATCGTCGGAGAGCCTATCGGCCGAGATGGGCTCCTGACCGACCTCGAGGCCGAAATGATACCCTACGCTCCCGAAGAACTACTCCGCATCGCCGAGAAGGAATACGCGTGGTGCGAGGCCGAAATGGTAAAAGCATCCGAACAACTCGGCTTCGGGGACGACTGGCGCGCCGCCCTCGAGCATGTGAAGAACCTGTACGAACCGCCGGGCGCATACCCAGCCTTCATCCGGTCGCTCGTCAACGAGGGCGCGGCCTACGTCAAGAAGCACGACCTCGTGAGCGTGCCGCGCGTGGCCGAGGAAGCGATCCGCATGACGATGATCACGGCGGCGGAGCAGAAGGTGTCGCCCTTCTTCCTCGGCGGCACCTGGATGCAGATGTCGTACCCGACGCGCGCGATGGCGCACGAGTCCAAGCTCATGTCGCTGCGCGGCAACAACCGCCCCTTCGCGCGCGCCACCGCCTTCCACGAGATGATCCCCGGACACCACCTCCAGGTCTTCGTCGGCGAGCGCCACCGCCACTACCGCCTGCCCCTCTTCGACACCCCCTTCTACGTCGAGGGCTGGGCCCTCTACTGGGAGATGCTGCTCTGGGACCGCGGCGACTTCTTCGTCACGCCCGAGGATAAGATTGGTTCGCTCTTCTGGCGCATGCACCGCTGCGCGCGGATCTTGTTCTCGGTAAGGTTCCACTTGGGGCAGTTAAGTGCGGAGCAGTGTGTCGATTTGCTGGTCAAGAGGGTGGGGCATGAAAGGGCTACGGCGGAGGGCGAGGTGCGACGGAGTTTAGGGGGCGAGTACTCGCCTCTGTATCAGGCTGGGTATATGCTAGGCGCGCTGCAGCTGATGGGCTTGCGCAAGGAGGCGGTTGGGAAGGGGTATGGTAGGATACGGGAGAAGGACTTCCATGACCGGGTGCTGAGGGCGAACGTCATGCCTATCGAGATGCTGAGAGCGCTGATTTTGGATAAGGAACTTAAGAAGGACTTTAAATCCGAGTGGAGGTTTTATGATGATAAGCTATGATGGGAAGGTTGGACGGGATATGTTTGGTTCGTGTATACATAGTTGTGGCTTGCTATTTTTACCGTGGGCCAGTTGATGATATTTAGGTACGTTGCTTGGTTTACGGATTATGGTTTATGAATATTGAATTAAACAACACATTGGGATGAACTTCTCCTGGCTGTCAAGATTGGTTGAAGTGTGTGAGATGAGCTGAGGTGATGGTCTTAGATCGAATTCCAGTCGCATATGATCTGCTAGGAGCCTGCATGGAGAAATGAATATGTTGTTTAGCCTCTGTAGATGGTCCATAAGGTCCCGAGTTTGTCAAAGCAACCAGCTTTGTTCCTAAAATGGTTCATTTGCCTTTACTACCTACGTATGTGTCACTAGAATAATATCCCCTTAGATAGAAGCCACAGAATCAAGACCGTACCCAGAACTTTTCTAAGTGTGTACCTAGGTAGGTAATGGCTACAACCTATTAGAACCCACCCCTTTTGGATATACACGCTCACATACAATGTACCTAAGTCACTACTTAAGTAAAGCTCACTTTGCTAACACCCAACCATTTCCCTGATTTATTTCGAAAACGTAACCTTGATGACTTCGATGTGGTTGTTATTCGTAAACGAAATAGTCAGCGTCCGCCCACTGGCATCAAGATACGGGTGAGCGACACCCGCATACGTCAGACCACCATCAATCGGCGTCGCCGTATACACCTTAACATCCGGGGTCCACGGACCCTCAAGAGCCGTCGCGGTTCGAAGTAAGACGTCGCTACCTCCAGGACCTATTTCCACGTAAGCGCTTCACACCCAAGTAGGTTCCCACACATGCAGCGTAGTCAAATAGGCATAAATGGTAGGCACACTAGGTACTCACTCAAATGCACAAAAACATAAACGCCCCAAAACTCGCTCCACACGAACTGTCCCTGGCCCACGAACCACATCACCGCGTTCTCAGCGCCGAATTGCGTAAGCGGCTCGCCCGTCTTCCAGCCCCCATCGGCCGCGCCCCACCAGTACTCGTACTTGGCCAGATCGTACGCGTCGGCGGCGCGCACGCGCAAAAGGTACACGTACTGCGCGCCGGTGAAGTCGGTCACCGACGTCGGCGCCCCGCCCCACGCGTAAATGTACTCCGACCGCGGGTCCCGGAACGCGGCCACGTCGCCGTACCGCGGCGTGCTGGAGGCCGGCCACCAGTACCCCTGGGCGCCGAAGCGTTTGGTCACGGTGGGGACGCCGGATACGAGCTCGACTTTGGCGACGCCGGCGCCTTTGAGGCCCGCGCTGTTGGCGTTCTGTGGGTCGTTGTTAGTCTAAGTAACTCCGTGTTGAAAATGGGGGTTGAGGGGCTAGTAGTTTGGAATTCAAGGTTGATTTGTATTTAGAGAAGAAGGAAGCGCGCTTACGACAAGGTAGAAGACAGCCCCAGCTCCATTCGCCGTCTCGACAAGACTCGTGCCACCGAAGCCGTACGTGTTATCCTCGCCCCAAGAAGCGTTGAACGGAACGAACTGCTGCTGGTGGCGCACGGGGCTGTCGTCGTTGAGATGCAGGTCGACGACGAGCAGCGGGTCGTCGGTGGTCAGCGACAGCGAGTCGCGCACCATGCCGTGGAACTCGCTCGCGTTGTCCTGGCTCGGGTCCGTCAGGGGCTGCGCGCACCACAGCGTGTCGCCGAACACCGCGTACCACTTGCCCTGCAGCTCGCCCGTGAACCCGAGGTCCCGGTGGCTGCAGCTGTTGTTCGCGACTTGCTGCCCTAGGTACACCGTCTCGAACTTGGTGATCGGGTTCGTACCCACGGGCTGCGTGGGATCTACGCCGTCACGCCGCTGCTGGGCATCGTCAGCGAGGGCCGCTGGGCTGGCACTCAGCACGGCGCAAGCCATGAGGAAGGGGATGTGGAAGCGGCGCAACATAGTGTGTGAGCCGGAGGGTATAGACGAGTTACAACGAGACCCGATGGAGATAAAGGGGAGTTGCAGTTGCAGGTGCAGGCATCTTTATCAACGAATGGGAACGGGCATGTAGGAATGGGGAGTTGCTGAATGGGGAAACGAAAGCGAGATGACACGGGAAAGCTGTTGAACAGCTGCTGCCTTCTCTGCGCGACGAGGGATCACCGTATGTCTCAGGATTAAACATTCGAAATATGTTCCTGAAAACGACGTTTATTTTCTTTTTCCCACCTCTATATTTAGATTCAGCTGCTCAGCCTTTCATCTAGCTAGGGCAGCTTTGTTGGTGGCGTATGATCCTTTCATGTTGATCGACCGGCTGAAGGTCCCGCATCTTTTCTGTTGGCTTCTAGTGAAATGAGGGTTGAGATGTTTTCTCGACTCTGAGCTATGAAAAAGCATTGCATACATTCTCAAAATTGCTCATTACCGCGCGCTGGGATATACGTTGTCAGTGTATTCTTCGGTAGACTTCGTTTTGTTAGAAGCGATATAGCGGTTAGGTCTGCCAATGAACAAACAATATTTGAAGAGTTGCTTATACCACTGAAACATCCCCGTACAAACATGAGTTAAGTAGAAAGGTTGAGTGAGTGCTTGATAGGCATAGTTATATCTTGATTTTCAAACTAGAATTAGTATATTTATGTCCCACGTCCATCTCACTTTGAAGATTCATAGGTCAACATGTTTCACCAATCTCACGATGCTGGAGAAGAGACATATGGGCGGAGATGTTTCTTGTGTAAGGTAAGCAGAAGATGTGAGCCTCTCTCATTGGTGGACTCAGCTATAAGGTGTAACCCTTTTTCGGGAGAATCGTGCCAAGATTTGTAGTCGACGCGGGTTGATGCGGGTTGATGCGGGGAGCGTAATCCGGTGGATGGTACCTGGATCGGCTAACCCCTGGACTAACGCTCCTAGACCGGTATAGCCATATCATTGGAAGTCCCTTATCGCGCCATATTCCGAGGGTCGGCATATGAAAGATAACTTCACCGTAACATGCCTAGGTAATAAGCAACTCGATATCCTCGACAACGTAGCTGAGAATTAGTAGAGTTCCGGGAAGGGCGACATAATTTGGCAAAATGGAGTATAAGCGACAAAACAGTCAGACTACGGCGCAGATCAAGCCGCGTATTATCATCCACGGCGGCGCCGGTAACATCACGCCTGAGAAGCTAGGGACGCAAGGGTATAGACAATACCGGAACGCGCTTTTAACCATTGTGAGCAGTCACACTTTTTTACGTAGGCGGATAGAAGACTAAGACGCATAAACCAGGTCTCGAGGACGGACTTGTACATGCGCACCCCATTGCCGCCAAAAGAGAACGAGGACCCTTACTCTTCCGCAGCCAAATTTCCATCAGCGCTCGACATTGCAACATACGCTGTGACGCTACTCGAGGATAACCCACTCTTTAACTCGGGTCACGGTGCAGTTTTTACACGTGATGGCATCAACGAAATGGATTCCTCGGTAATGGTATCGAGGGGCTTTGCTAAGCGTGGCGTTGGCTTGACGGGAATGCGCAGAGTCAAGAATCCCATTTTGTTGGCCAAGGCAATGTTGGAACATGGTGACCAGGATCTGGCGAATCTGGCAAGAAGGGCCGAATTTAACTCCGACGACTTGGAGACAGCAGATCTCGACATCCCCTCGGCGCAAGGCCATACGCTTCTTTATGGGCCGACAGCCGAGCAGTTAGCTGAGAAGTATGGGCTGGAATTGGTGGATCCGAAATATTTCTTCACTCAGAAGAGATGGGATGAACATATACGGGCTTTGGAAAACGAGAAGGCAGGAAAAGGCCTAGCAACCTGGAGTGCCGATGAGTATCTACCGCAAGGTACAGTTGGTGCGGTAGCACTCGATAGCGACGGGGTCGTATGTGCGGCAACTAGCACGGGAGGAATGACGAACAAGCTAACAGGGCGTGTCGGCGATACACCCGTTGTCGGTGCCGGCTTCTGGGCCGAGGAATGGGTCGAAAAGAGTAATCCGAGCCGCCCCAACTCGGGACCAGTTGTAGATGCGTGGCAGGGCTTGAGGATGCGACTCGGGCTACCGGGGCCGGTCGTAGAGTTGTCCTCCAGTTTGCGTAGTATCCTTGCTGACTGTCTCCCAAACCCATTCACGTATTCCCCGGCTGCGCAATCGACATATGCCGTCGGTAGCAGTATCGTGAACCAGAGTGTGCGCACAACAAGATCTATTGCTGTGTCGGGTACCGGTAATGGTGACTCATTTCTCCGAGTGGCTGCTGCTAGGACAGTTGGTTCGATAGCTCGATGGGGTGGATTGCCCGCTGCAGATGCCTTGCGTCACGTCGCCGGAGACGGCGGGGATCTGGCAGAGAGTGCTGGGGACCGTTGGGGGAAGACGGGAGAAGGAGAAGGCGGTATGATCGGTATAGAGAGCATCGTCTCCCGCGATGAATCCGGTCGTGTGGTCGGCGGCCACGCCAATATTTTACAAGATCATAATTGCGCTGGTATGTTTAGGGCCTGGATTGATGACGACGGATATGCCGTCGTACGAGTATTCCACCCAGAGACCGAACGAGAGCGCTTACGCCAGATGAGGATGCTCGAAGACGAGGATAGAGTTGAGAATGTCTGGCGTTGGTGTGCTGCCAAAGCATAATAGGTAGAAACGGTAAACTATATAGATCTGGATTAGCAACAAACCGTTTCAACGAAACAATAGAATCATCGAAATGTATCTGCTCATCAGCATTAGGTAGTGTATTTATGCGGCTGTCTGCTGGTAAAGCATATCCATAGATAGGGGAAGCGGGTTCCAGCGCGACAACCATCCTTATTTTACATGCCATTCTCCGATGACCCGTGCCGTTATGCAAAGTTCGCCTAATACCCATATGAAGTACATGAACCGATCGAGAACTGTATCGGAAATGAGTTGAGTGGTAATGTTTCTTTTCGTTATATTCGTCATTGCAGGATCTAAGCCAAAGCCTTTTCTGTGTTGGGCGGGGGTGGCGGCACCTGAACTTCAGTTAGCTTCTCGCATTCCGAGTATTTGTTGACCAGATCAGACGAAAGAACCTACCTCTAATTTTGTCGAGCTCGCAAGCATTCTCTGAAACCCTATTCCAACACCCTCAATGACTGCCAAGAGCACGGCGCAACCGATAGCGCCGTTCCGAGCTGCTTTATATCCTCCTCGAACGGCTAGAGCGCCACCGGTGAAAAAACCGGCAACTGAAATGGCGGTTAGAGGATTCCCATCAGCATAGGTAGAAAAGCCCGGGACTCACTGATAGCATTGTATGGATCCTCCTTCTTCCGTATTCCCTTAACAGCGCAGTCGAATGTAGAGAACAAACCACCCCATACACCTAGAGGTAAAAGGTTAGACCGCGTTGGGAACGATCTGAGGAATTAATTGCCTACCAAAATTACCACCTAAGACCGGCGCTCTTGCTTTAATGGCTGTGATTGCTCCTATTCTCCTCTCGCCCATTGGACTGTTCCGGAAACCTTTGATGCCGTGCCATATAGTTCCGCCAATAGCCTAATAGAAATTCGACATTAGCTTACGCCCTAGAGCCGGCAATGAGGTCGCGGGAAGTGTTTGAACGTACGCCCATGGCAAAGGCACCTCCAAAGTCATTTAGGATGACCCAAGGGCAAGGGTCTCGTGTGTGATCCATCTTGACGATGCGAGGAAGCGAGTCGAAAGTCTAGGAATATCCGTGCGGGCCGAGCACTAATTCGATTGATCTTGGTCGCAATGGGTATCAGGCATAAAATTCGGGAATTTAGTCGGCGATATGTCTGACGAAGGTATTCGTAAGGCCGTTGCTGTCGTTCTTGGCGGAGGTGGCGCAAGTAGGTGTTGAAAATTCAAGAATAGGTGAATTAAAAGACTAGCAATTGAGAATGATGTCGATACAGAAAATTGTTATTTACGCACAGACCATAATCGGATTTCGAGATAAATCTTCTTCCGATAACTGATAAGCGATAGCCGTCCCGACGGTCTAGCCCTGGACCCTGAGGACCCATCCATGATGGATAGTGCGGCGGTAGCGTATGTCGAAACGTCTCTTTTAGCTTGATTTGGGCGTACAAAGCAACAAAACAAGCTAAGAAAGTTTCGAAATCTCAAGTATGTTCTATTCCATTTTTCTATATCTCTTTTTACATCTTGATTGGAAACGAAACGATACTGCCTTATTTTTACAGTATACCATGTAATGAAAACGGCAAGATACGTCAATGATAGGTACCAACATGATTCTTGAAAATTCAATTGTAACACTTACGCCGATATCGGAACAAAAGAGTTACCAAGTTACACTTTTGTAACTACGAGCAATCATGAAGCTACGTATTTATGTTACAAGAATACCCAGATAGATATCGCAGTGTTCTATCTGCAACAAGTGGAAAACGACGTTGCAAGATGGCGCAATGCGAGGTATGTCTCAAATATAACTGGATATTCCCCAAATGTTTCAAATTCTTCTGTCGATAAACTATATTAGCTAAGCACATATCAGACTAACAAGTTGGCAGTTCTAGGGGCTTCTAACCACCAATATTATCCAAACAGAGATGTCAATTTAAAAAATGAATATGACGTGGGAATCGCGCTAAAATGCATCATTGGTCTTCGCGAGGAGCTTCTAATATTCCTCGTTACATTTTAAAACTGCGGTCTGCCAAAGAGGGAGATCACATTGGATGCTGAGCTGCGGTCATGTCTTGACGTGGTCTTTTCATCTTGTCTACGACGTATAGGAGCTTAGAATCATGGGTCTCTTTATAACAAGCTTGATAGTCGTCAAGACAGTTGCTTTGGTTAGGCATAATATGACCACAGCTGAGAGATTAAATCCACTTTATCGTGTCTTACGTATAGATAGCAAGAGATCGCGCCATAGCCCGGACATTCAGGTTCTGACCGACCATCACTGTGTTAGTGTAGCAAGCCTCTATCTGCAAACTGGCCAATCGATCTTCCGAAAGTCCATAATAAGAAAATTCCCGCTCACCGTAATTCGGGTGTCGGAAAACATCCTGCAAGGGATTAAAAAAAGGCTCAGCCCGCTCTTATTCCTCTTTTTTGTACGTGTCCTCCTGTGTATCTTCGACCATATACCAACTTCTATCATAACAATCCACCACCAAAAAGTTGCAATCATGGCCGTTGGGCTCGGCGAGAGGCTAAGCGGCTGCCAACGCTGCCAAGAGATCGAGGATGAAGAATCCAAAAAGGAGAACGGCTACGAGGCATTAGGGAAGATCTGCACCAATGGTGTTCAAAATATTAGCTGTAAGTATTCCATTAGGATTTTAAGTCGAGCCATGGGGTCTTCGAGGATACCTTCAAGGACGCCTAACCTTGGGACGCAACCTTGCCTACATAGTTAAACCCGTACAAATCTTTTCTCCTCGACTTACTAGATCAACAATCCTTCTGGGCTCCAATCGCATGATGCCATTGCAGCATTTGGGAATTCTGTGCAACATATACAGCTTCCAATCTAGGAGACATTTCGGAAGGTTGGCCAATAGCAGCAACCTGGGCTTCGACAGGAACAGGTGGTTGCATACAGGGTACAAAGCTACCTTACTGTCCAGTTTGAAAGCTAAAACCCCGGATATTGACCCACTTAAGCCCGTTAATTCTGGAGCAGGCAGGTGTGCCTGAAATGCCTTGAAGCACGGCACTGCAGGCGCTACCGTGGAAGGGATGGGAGCTCCCCACATTGAAAGCAATGCTCTGTCAATCACCAAACCACACGTCATCTCCAATTCTCTCCAACATCGAATCCACTATCCACTATCACCAATTCATCGTCAATTTTTTTGTACTCGAATATTATTTCCATACCCTTAACCCCCTTTACAAAACAGTTGATACTGGCCCGACCCGATTTTCCATTTACACGTTAATTTGGCCATCCTTATGTTCTAACAATAGTTAACCCGTCTGCAGTAACCGTACCATCCACGATGGCAACTTCGGCTCCGTCCCCGATTCTCGAAGTTCCTCCGCACACGACACCTCAATTACATCACAATCTTGAGCATGACAGCTCGGTGCTTGCTCTTGTCGTTGGAAATGATAGCATATACACTGGAACACAAAATGGAGAGATTGTTCGGTGGCGCCTAGGCACCTTTGAGAAAATTAGTCACATACAAGCCCACAAGCGCAGTGTCATGTGCCTTTGCTTATCTGATGATGGATCCCTTCTCTTTTCCAGTGCCAGCGATCCGATCGTAAACGTCTGGTGTCCTCAATCCATGAATCGACTATACGAAATATACAGCACCAATGATTCGTTTGGCGATATCTTCTCCGTTTCCTACTCCTCTCAGCACGAGACTGTTTACTATGGCGCTCAAAACACGTCTATTCAGTGGATTAGTTTGAAGGAACCTAACAGGCGCGTTGGCCACGATTCGCAAAGCCACCCCGACCGACGGAACCACCGATTCTTCGATTCCAGAGCTGTTGGCGGAGCAAGTACTCCGAGACCCACCGACGAACGATACGAACTAATACCTCGGCCTCGCGCTGTACTCGAAACTGACAAGCGAGCGAACAAAATGTTCGCACACTATGGCTATGTGTACTGTATGCTAGTAGCAAAGGGCAGCACTGCTTATACAGAAGCAGACGAAGATGTCCTGGTGTCTGGCGGCGGAGACGGCACCATCAAGGTCTGGAAGCTTGGCGGAAAAGAAATCGGCCCTGATGGATACGAGAATGGTATCGAAGAGATCATGTCCCTCGGAGAGCAGGATGCTATGTCTGTCATGTCCCTGACCGTTGATGGATCATTTCTATATAGCGGAAAACTGAACGGTGTTATCGAGCTATGGGACCTTGATACGAAGCAAAAGTTAAGAGTCATCAAAGCTCATAAAGGTGATGTCATGGCTATACAGATGGGTTGGGGATATTTGTGGAGCGCAAGTCGCGCTGGGACTGCTTGCGTGAGTGGATTTGACCCTGCTATCTACTATAACCTAACCTTGGAACAGAAGCACAACACGGTTCACTACGGAGAGTATCAGCGGGATTCGTCACAGAACGTCAACCAAAAGTACCAATGCTTGACACAGTGGAAGGCCCATGACGGCAAAGTCCTATCGTCCGCCGTAACTACACATAATGGAAATCAGCTATACATCACAGGCGCCAACGACAACAGTGTCGCCATATGGATGCTTAAGAGCGAATGCTCGGCCGAGCAACCGTCACACAAAGAACACGAGGATATGATGTTAACTTCTCTCCGGGAATTTGTTTCATTCAGGACAGTATCGTCTCGGCCTGAATATGCCGAAGATTGTCGCCGAGGTGCTAGCTTTCTACGTACCTTATTCAAGAAACTTGGCGGCGACGTGGAGATGCTGAGTGGCGAAGAAGACACACTTCACCATCCTGTAGTTCTCGCTAAGTTCAGTGGCAAGCTTGAACCAGCTGAAAGACGAAAGAGGATTCTGTTCTATGGTCACTACGATGTGGTTCCGGCAGAAACCAAAAATGGAAAGTGGAGCCACGACCCGTTTCAGTTAACTGGGACCAACGGGTATCTGTACGGTCGTGGAGTCAGCGACAATAAAGGACCTATCATGGCTGCACTTTATGCTGTTACTGATCTTATACAGGCTAAGTCATTGGACTCAGACGTTGTTTTCTTGATTGAAGGCCAAGAGGAGTCAGGTTCTCGCGGTTTTAAGGAGACCGTCCGCAAACACAAGGAGCATATCGGCAACATTGATTATATTCTATTGGCAAACAGTTATTGGCTGAACGATGACACCCCATGCTTAACCTATGGATTAAGAGGTGTCATGCATGCGACCGTCTGCGTCGAGTCGAAGAACCCAGACCTGCATTCTGGTGTCGATGGTTCTTATATGGTCAACGAACCATTATCCGATCTCATGACATTGCTCTCGAAACTCAAAGGACCGCGAAATCGCATTATGATCCCCGGGTTTTATAACGGTATCCTCCCCTTGACAGCGGAAGAGGAAGCTCGATATGATGACATTTTGTCTGTTCTCATGGAGCAAGGCGGGAACGAAGTTTCGGCCAGTACACTCAAGGCCAATCTTATGGCGCGCTGGCGAGAACCAAATCTCACCCATCACAAAGTTAAGGTCTCGGGTCCCGATGGCAGTTTGATTAGCAGTCATGCAAACGCGAAGATCAGTGTACGATTGGTCCCTGGGCAAGAGGTGGAGGAAATTACTAGCTCCTTGACCTCGTTCTTAGAGAAGGAATTCAACAATTTAGAATCCGACAACAAGTTAAGCATTCAAATCGACAATCAAGCAGAGCCTTGGCTTGGCGACCCCAGCAACGAAATATTCCGGACTCTCGAAGAAGCGCTCATAGAGGCATGGGCGCCTCTATTTTCTGATCATACTTCTGATGATAGCTCGAATAGGATTAATGGAATGAATGGAGTTGGTACTAATGGAACTTACACGAATGGCGGATCGAAGGTCCGCAAACCCCTCTACATCAGAGAAGGTGGATCAATTCCAGCCATCCGATTCTTAGAAAAGGAATTCAATGCGCCCGCTGCACATCTGCCGTGCGGACAGTCTTCTGACTCGGCACATTTAGACAACGAGCGACTAAGAGTTGTAAACTTGCTGAAGAGCCGGGAGATCTTTAGCTACGTCTTTAAGAAGCTTTAGAAGGGTCGGGTTAGATGAGGCATCTATTTCCGGTCGTGAGCGACTTAGGTTAGGAAAACGCGCATTGAATGACCATTGAAGGCGTACTGAAGTAGATTCAAACGAGGGTAGCACGGAGTTGGCGGTTTTTCATAGACGCTAGAGTGTAGGAATAGATACCCATTTCATCAGTTTATTCGCACAGGTTCTAAGTTATTCGCTCGGAATATTTCTACAGGCGCATTTTACGAGGTCTGGTAATTGGGCTTGCCAAGTAAGTCAATACCTCCTTCACAAGCACTTTCAAGGCGTATAACCTAACCCAAATCGATTCGCGCAACTCCCCAATGAAGGACGATGTATGTAGGTCTATCTCAATCGAATTGCTGCCCATAATATCTAAGTACCTAGGTAACTACCAAATTACTTGCTCCTTCTGCTCAGCACATCCGCTAGCTAGAATGCCAACCAGCATAAGACTACACTTTTAGACCGTATTTACCTATCTTTTCGCATAGCTGCCACCTACCCTTTCCTAAGTAGCCCCTTACCGAGGTTCCGTATCCCTTCCTCTACTGGGCTCGCGACCGCCATGCGAAAAAAATCTCGGAAGCAATGACTTCCGCTTCGGCTGTTCTTGCCTCTCGCTACGTTGCGACCCGGAACGGCTGGCAGACCGCTGACTACGAGCCGGAGATGGCATAGGCGTCGGTTGTCGGGGTATAGGTTGCGGTGGTTTGATCGTCGGCCAGGTCGTCGTTGTAGAGCGTGCGGGAGCATGTGGAATAAGAGGAGAGAGGTGGGTGTCGGTCCGATGCTTGGCGGCGACGAACTTAGCCTCCGTGTTAGGATTGCCCTGGCTTGGATGCACAGGGTGCAACGACGCGGATGCGAGGGCGGGCGAGCGGTGGTGCGGCAGATTGAGGGTCGACCAACCCAAGCCCCTTAAATCGGTCTGCGCGTAGGCGTCCTTGCACGAGGGTTGCCTGATCCTAGGTCTGTGTGAGCTTGGGCGTTCGGCGGTTGAGCCGTGGTCTCCTAGCGACATTTGCCGCTGGAAGCGCTCGGGTAGGTCTGCGTCGCTACAGTCTTGCACGGACATCTGCCGGGTAAAGTCTCGGGAGAGCTGCTCTACCGTGGTTGAGTGGTTTTCTCCGCGCTGACTTGTATGAATAGTGTGTGGTCTGGTCCCTTCATGCCAGCCTCGGGCTGAAGGTGGTCTCGCTGCCGATGGTGGAGGGCCACTGCGGTTTACGGACCCGACGACTGCGTTGGTCGAGCTCGCCGAGGTCCGTCTTGATCGTTGACTGGTCTCCTGCGGATGTTCCGATTGCCCGTTAGATGTTCTTGGAGAAGATGAAGAGCCTTGGTTGGATCTTCTCCGACGGTGCGCAGCCTCGCGTCTTCTGTCGAATTCGATATCATCGTCGTCATCGAGGAATTCGATCCGCAGCGAGTATCGCTTCACACGCTTAGGCTCTTCGCCCGTAGATCTAGAGGTGCGGGAGCCGGATCCGTGCGGTGAGGATGACTGCATTTCTCTTATTGTTGTGGGTTTGATAAGTAGATTGGCGTAGGGCGAAGACGAAGGTGAGCCGAAGACTGTTCAACGCTATCCTAGCACTGGCCCTACAGAAACTCATTCATACCTGAAAGGTGGACATGGAAACTGTCGTCTACTGGAAAGCTACAGGAATCGCAAGTCATTTTATTGATTGGATAGGTCGATCCACGAACCCTTTAAAGAAAGATATCGCCTTCAGGATGTGGCTAAATACGTCTACTCGAATCTATGAGCTATCTGCAACAAGCCCATGTTTAAGATATGACTTATGCCTATTCATTTCAAGACATAACGTGGATAAGTCTTCAACTCTTTGTGTTTTCGTAGCAATACACCGATTCTTTGACAATATACTTCATCGAATTGAACTGGGATGACGAGACTCTTCCCTTCCCATCCAATCCTATGTAAAAAGCCGCCAATGACTAAGACAATAGGTATCCTGGCCTGCTTAAAGCCCACACCATCATAATTCTACGTGTCTCACTATGAACCGAACCTTGATAAACATCTTTGATGTCCTCCGATGAGTTAGTGTCGCATATTACACCGACCTTTCACTCCAAGGACATGTGAAATATGCACCGACCTAGCATTCTGCGACGAATGCCTTCAGAAACACAAAGATGAGAAATTTCCCTACCAAAACTACTACATGAGACATCCTTTTGCCGAGATCTACCCACCAAACGGACTGATCAATACGGTGGAAGGGAATATAAGGTCCAGAGTAAGGGGTAGTAAATTAGCATTAACGAGGGCTTCAATACTATAAGTCGGCAGTAGCTATGCGAATGGGAGAATAGAAGAATGGTGTCTGATGAGATGGGCTTAGACGGCCATGTTATCGGAGCTGTCCGTGTCCTAGACCTAGTCTTCTGCATGTCGTTGGAGTGGCATGGAAACTTTGGTTATTCGCATGATCGGCCTTGAGATAAGAAATTTACATAGAAGAAATTGTTGTTTGCACTCATAGACTTCTTTCAATCTATCATATAGGTAGGTTGAATCTTTTATGATTTTTTTAATTAGGGGCACGAGGAGTAAAGCGGCCTAAGCTTTCAGGCTCCTTTCCCCAACTAATTTAGAGGGCGGGGCCGGAAAGGCGAGTGAGACGCTGTACTATCACTTACTACAATGAACTAACATGCTGCATGTTGATGTTACTTCTCTATCCGGGTGCCTAACGTTTTCAGGGTAAGTGACCATTAAGGCATTCATCTATCAAGGTCCTATCAGGTCTTTTGAATATACACATTTCAGTCAGAGGCTCGCCATATATTCGATCTCAAGGTTGATCGAATCTCCTTGCTTAGTCGCGATGCAACAAGCCTCTTATTATTGGCATGTTTTGTACCAACGGGAAGTGGCTGAGTTACGTGGCAGTGGAGTGTGGACATAGGTATTGCCCCTCTTGAGGTGCGGTAGTAATGGAGATCTTACAGTGGCGGATGTGGCGGTTAAGAAATAGGAAAACTGCATTGGAATTGAAGCCTCGATTGTCAACCTTTTGTCAACCTTAGAGGCTTAGTTTTGTGCATATATGCACGCTACAGTTTAAGCAAAAGGCGCCTTGTCCTGTCTAGGGAGAAGTTGACTCCCTATTTAACTCTCCTTGATATCTTCTTCAAACAGAAATGTCATCCATGGCTTTCTGTGAGACAAAATCAAAGATGCTCAGGAAGTGCGAATGCTATTCCCATGTCGATATGACCATGTTGAATGAAGGTATGGTGAAGATCTTTCAGTTAGATAGCTAAAGGAATACAAGCTGACAAGACTAGATAATAATGTGTATATGAAAAAGGGGGTCAAATTGGGCAGTTTGATGATCCCCGATCCGCAAGATATTCTCTGGCCGTTTGACCCGGAAAGCAAAGTCGTCCTAATGTAAGTTCGCAAGCGAAATAGCTAGAACAGCTCCATCCTAATATGAATTGATAGGATCGCCAAAGCTAATGAGATCCGCCACTGCGTATTTTGCCGTGAGACCCTGACCGAGATACTTCGCATGCCACGATTCTGGTGGTCAGATACGTACAAGAGAATGAACGGGTACTTTGGATCTGAGTCTACAAGGAACTCCGAAGGAATTACTGACAGTTGTTGTGAGTCTTCAAGATACAGACTATCGTTCGGTTACTAAACTTATCATGAAGCAACCTGGTCTCGAGCTCTTGTCAAGCATTTCGAAACGTTACCAAGTTCAGAAGCCAGATCAGATATACAGTATCGTTGGCTCAAGTTTAACTTATTTACGCGATGGGTTACGCCAGGCAAAATGGCAATCATTGCCTTTGACCCTGTTGACGTAATAAAGGAATGGCTGACTTCACAATTCATGCAATATTCAACTGAGGAGGAACTTCAGGATCCGTATTGGCCTTATACACACATCCTTGAAGAACTTGTGTCCCTCCATGGGACCTCAGTTTGGAGTCTCCGAAATTTAATAAGAACCACAGAACTGTCTCCTTCAAGGGATCATAGGAATCTGAGAAACAAGCCAAGACATAACTACTCTCGACTACATGATATTGCTCGTCACTCTATTCACGTCTCTGAAACCTTGGATCTATCTGTTAAACTCTCAGAAAGCATTTTACGAGAACACAAACAATTGGCGACGCCAAATTCAGATATTGATCTAGGCCTTACCATTGAAAGGGTACGTATGCTTAAACAGGCGTACTCTAATACTTGTTCTCGACTTGCCTTCTTCAGTAATGCACTCTCCAGTTTACGCTGTCGTTCGTCCTCCAACCACCAACGATTACATAACGAGATACAATTAAGGTTCCATACAGACTCTCAATTTGATTCCCAAGCATCTGTTGAAATTAATTACTCGACTAAATCTGATAGTACATCTATGAGATGGATCGCGATCGTCAGTCTCGTGTTCCTTCCGGCAAACTTGGTGTCATCGATTTTTAGCACGACCTTTTTCAATGGCTCAGATGAGCCGTTGTCGGTATCGAGTGATTTCTGGATATACTGGGTTGTATTGGTTGTGGTCACAGCGATAACGATGATTTTCTGGTTTTATTTACCACGTCTGTCTCCAGAAGCGGATAGACGACGTGACATTTCGACGGTAGACAAGGAAGCAGAGAAGTCGCTCAAAAGTTACATCCGTGATACCAACAGACAAGGCACTGATGATGATTTGGGGGCACATGTATAATGGCACATTAGAGGGGCCTATTTAGGTAGGGGAATCCTAAATGGTAGATGCTCAACTAATTATCTAGGCAAAGGAAGGGGTTGAGGGGAATAGACCCAGAAATTTTATTATAGATAGTTTCTTTGCATTACTATAGACGATTTCGAATGTCCTGTCTTGGATCTCTATATTAGATCTCTATAATGGGTAGAAAGAATATTTTAGGATAACTTCAACACTGACCTATTCTGACAATCTGTCCCTTGCTCTCTACTGGCCTAGGTTAGCTAGCCGCTTGTTTTGCGCAATCCTCTGTCATAGATACACATTGCTGCACAAAAAGAAATGACTGTAAAGACAGTTGATGCGGCAAACGAATATCTCAGTCCGTCGTAGTAAACCATCCGTGCTTTAAGCTGAACCTCAGGGGGTAGGTCGCGCAGCGATTCAGCCGAATGCCTGATTGCATCGATGATCTAAGTGATTATTGTTTATTAGCATTCACACAAAAACCATAGTGGGTATAGCTATATTAATAAAAGGGCCATACTCTCCATTTATCGGGTACTTCTCTTAAGGCGGTCGGAAGTCGAACGCTGAGCGTAGTTTGGACGATAGCGGAGCTGATCGATACGCCCCAAACGGTTCCCAGGGATCTGATGAGATATACAGTAGAAGCTGACACTGCATGGTCTTAAGTGTGTTAGAAATGCTCCAAATCTAAAAGGACTCATAACAAACTTACCGGCATGCTCGAAAGTGGCTAAGGAAGTAAATAGAATACCGGGATATATCATTCCTTGCCCTAAATTGGCGGGGAAAATATAGACGAAGTACTTCCAGTTAGTATCCACGAAATTCAACGAAGTTACTAAACCGTTTCCAATGGTCATTAGAATGGCCCCAATTCGAACAATGGTAATGAGCTTTCCCCATCGCGACATTACGATGCCTGCAATGAGACCGCCGATAGGAGTTGCTAAAGATGGAATAGCTAGTCTGGCTCCCGCAGTCGTTGCTGTGTCGAGTAGGACGATCTGGAAAAACAGGGGCAACAGGAAAAGATACTACAGAAAAAGGGGTTAGTTCTTGTTAATAGGGAAATCTTCTATACACTAACCGCATAAGCGGATATACCCGCGCAGACATTGGCTAATTGTGTAAAAAGGGGTAAACGACCCTTTAGCATGTGTAGAGGAATGATCGGGATCGCAGTAGTAGTAGCCTCAACCCAAAGGAAAAGACCAAAGAGGATGACACTTCCAATTAGGGATATGATTACCCAAGGGCTACTCCAAGGTAATTCATTCCCACCCAGACTTAGCCCAACCAACTGGATAGATATTGCTGTAACGAGAATGAGGGACCCCGAGAAGTCGACTATGCGCCAAGTCTCCTTGAGGCTTGAGCCTCTACTCAAATCAGAGGACTGATTCTTTATGACGATGTAACCAAAGATAAATGCCATAACCGACACTGGTACTTGCTATATAATGTTAGATAAATGAACTCAGATACGAAGGGGTATGAATACCAGGAGGAAACACCAACGCCATCCGATGGTATCAGCTATTGAACCGCCGAATGAAGCACCGCATATTGCACCGAACCCAAAGATACCATTCTGCATCGCCTGGTACATTCCACGGCGGCGGAATGGTATCATGTCAGAGTTAACGATGGTAGCTAAAGCCCTGTTAGTCGGCAGAACCATTCCAGGCCAATATGCTGAGGCCACCTACCCATGGTCATAAGTCCTCCCCCTCCAAACCCAGCTAGGGCTCTCATACAATTGAGTAGGACTATATCATTCGCAATGCCGCATCCAAGACAGCCTATGGCAAACGTGATAGTCGAAATGAAGAAGCAGACACGGCGGCCAAAGATATCAGATACGCGGCCGTATAGGGGTTGAAAGGCGGTATTTGTAATAAGATACGAAGTTGTGAGCCAAGAGGCAGTATTAGTCGCATCGAATTCAGAACTAATCACCGCGTACGTAGAGGCAGTGATAGTTCCATCAAACCCGTATAGAAAAACATTGGACATGATCGCCAACTCAATCCAAGCAAAGTGGCGAGGAGCTACCCAGCCATCTTCCTGTGGTGGATTTGACCCTATCAAGGGCTGACGTTCTCCAGACTCTAGATCAGGAGAGTTTTCCTCTGGTAACTGGCCATTCTCTTCTTCGTTATCATTCGCCTCCGGGCTACATGGACGTGGAGCAAAAGCATCTGTTTCCGCACATGGTTCACAAGTGGCCATTGTGGTATGATATAAATATGACTATAATGTTGTTGGAATACGCTTTATTTGGGTAAAAGATAAGCGCAGTGAAAAGGGTGACAGTATGATATTGTAGGGAGATAAATAGCGTACAGCCAGTTTTGTCAAGCTCGGTAATAGGCCGTGGAGTTACATGTACTGGTTTCATGCGGGATGCGAGTTTGAGTACCTAGGGTGACTGGAAAATAGAGCTATGGAACTGTCGAATGGGTAAGAAGATAGCTGGGGAGGTGATGAGAACAAGGGCAATCCCCGAATTCGGCCTCCTATTCTGAGGATCGGCCTATGGTACAGAGCCACGGTATCCTTGCATGATTGCTACTACCTAGTAGTAGATTATATGTAGGCTAAAATGGTGCAATAGTGGATTCTTGGGTCTTTATTCGACTTAACGCTGTACGAATTCGTCATATCAAGGCCGATATAGCTGTAGCGCATAGAGGGTGCAGAAACTCATCCCAATCTTTATGCCGGTTGGTCAGTTTCTCTACCCATCTCCAAATATCGTGATTTAGGTGGAGGGTTAGAGAATCATTGTCAATCAAGTATTATGGCATAGGTCTGGTGTGTCTTATATATGAATCTAACTGTGACTTCAACCAAGCTCCTTCACTTCACCCTCCCTTAGATGCAGGCTTGAATCTATATATATTTTCAAGATTTGAACACTGATACGCGACTATCAACAATTACCAAGAAGGGGCTATCTAGGGTTATTGTTTTCAACCAAGGTTAATGTACCCTCCTTTAGTTGTGAGCGATGGAGTCATTCTCTAACGTACCTACCAGCATTACCCCTTTTCGCCAGCCACCATGAAACTCTTCTTTATAGGAGTGACTTTGATGTTCCCAAGTATAATATTGGCGGATTGGCAATTCAAGTCTCGTTCAGACCTTGCACCGCCAAATTTAAACATCACCATCCCGGCGACAAAGGATGTTGAAAAGGGGTACCTGTTTGTTGCCCCTTTTGCAGGTTTCCCTGACACTCCTACGGAACAACACGGCCCTAGACAAGCCGGCCCATATATCTTTCGCGATAACGGCGACTTAGTTTGGTCTGGTTATGGTATCTATAGCATCTGGTCGACTAACTTTCAAGCGGGTCGCTGGAGGGGCAAAGATATCCTCTTCAGTTTTGAAGGCGACCACAACCCAGGCTATGGCCATGGGCACGGTCACATCACCATAATGGACAATCATTACGAGACAATCCGAGAACTTCGAGCCGGCAACCACAAGCTTGTGGACAAGCACGAATTCCACATCATCAATGAAGAAACAGGGCTCATTCAAATTTACCAGCCAGTTGCTCGTGACTTGACGGCTTGGGGTGGGAGTTCCGAGCAACAGTGGGTTGTTAATTCTATAATTCAAGGTAAAACTGTCTCCGACCAGAGCCAATGCTCAGGATGCGAGTTTACTAACCCGTGTCCAAGAACTTGATATTGCTACCGGTAAACTGCTATTTGAGTGGGCAAGTCTAGATTACGTTTCTCCTGACGGTATCACTATCTACCTGATACCTTATAATACGAGTTTGGGTTTTCTAATAGGTTTCAGAGGCCATTCTACCTATCAACCCCGGCCAAGCTGGCTCTGGTTTCAATAGTTCCGATGCCTGGGACTATTTCCATATTAACAGTGTCGACAAGGATGCGGACGGCAACTATCTCATATCTGCGCGAGATGCATGCAGTATCCATAAGATCAACGGTACTGATGGGAGCATCATCTGGAAACTAGATGGTAAAGACAGCTCTTTCAAAATGCCCCAGGAAGCCAAATTCTGTTTTCAGCACCATGCTAGGTTTATCAGCCAAGAAGATGATATCGAAATCATTAGTCTTTACGACAATAGCGCGCACGGAACCGAGCATGGAGGTGGGTCTGAAGTTCACACCGCGCCCACCAGTAGCGGGAAGATAATTAAGGTGAACACGACGTCATGGGAGGCCGAATTGGTTCAAGCTTTCTTCCCGCCGGATGATCTTCTATCCAAATCGCAGGGTTCTACTCAGACGCTCCCTAATGGAAATGCTTTGGTGAATTGGGGCTCATCTGGAGCAGTAACAGAATATCTACCCGACGGGACGCCGATTTTCCATGCTTACATGGACTCAGATTACCTTGGCCTGGGAGTCGAAAACTACCGTGCCTTTCGCTACAATTGGACTGGTCTTCCTAATGAGGACCCCGCCATTGTAGCACTTAAGGGCGAAGAAGGCCTTACGGCATACGTCAGTTGGAATGGCGATACTGAGACTAAAGTGTGGAGATTTTACGCCTTAACTGACGAGTATGGATCCAAGGAGTTCCTAGGTGAAGCAGAAAGGATAAGCTTTGAGACTTCACTTCATATTCAGAACGTGAACATCGGTGCAATCTCCGCAGAGGCGATCGATGGCAACGGCAAGTTGCTTAGGAGTACGGGGATAACCTCAGTGGAGCAAGAAATCAAACCTGAAGGGAAGCCAACACAAACCCCTATTCTGAAGACAACAGCCGAGAAGACGCTTGTGAAACCTAAAAGCCATTGGGAGGAATATGGCATCTTGAAGTATTTCCGGTTCCCTATTAACGAACTCTAGGCCAATATCTGCCAAAGTATTGCGGCGCGGACGACTCGCTTACAAAGCTACCTTGACGATGTCAACTCCTTCATACTTCTCGTCTTCCACTGAAAGATTGATCGGGGCTGGGGATGTATGAACTCATATCATACTACGTATTTAAGTGTGATTGCACTCATTTTAGTATTGATTGTAACTGACCTGAATACACTCCTTAAACCAACTTTGTTACTCGCAGAAACAAATGAAAACTTATGAGAGGCTTGCAATCCTAAGATTCGTTCAATATGGCGTTTAGTGGCAAATATAGAACTGAACGATATCTATTACCCACCATTATGTCCAATATAGGTTACCATATTATATTGAAGGGTGGTATCTAGATGATTATGCAACGCTATTGATACGATCTAGCCTATCACATAGAAGGACGGTCATCCTCACGATTTGATAATCAGCCACGTCCTAAGTTATTCAACTGTCGATCCCACTAATTAAGTTTATTGGAAACCCGACGCAATTAAGGGGACAATAAGCTGACTTTGAGTGGGAAGAGCTGAGGTCTATCGTTGAATATACCTTTTAAATCCATATGGCTGATCTCATCTTTAACGAACTGTCCACTTAAACATAAACATAGCCCTCTTCGAACAAGTGATGATGGTCAACTCATGGTCCCATTTAAAGTCTACCACTATTGATGCTGATCCGAACGCGAGCATGAATTCAATCCAATATCATATAAGGAGCCCTAGCTTCCCAGGCAAGCTGTCGTGAAATGTAGTATTCTCGTGTAAGAGCAAGTTCTGTCTCTTCAAACTAGATACCATGGCCAGCCAAATCATCACCTCGCTCGTCTTGGCTCTCGCAGCTAGATCAACCTTGGCAGCAAACACACCTGTGCCATTCTACGGTCAATCTGCATCTGGGAAAACGTCTCCCCCGCGAGGATGGAATTCCTTCGTTGCGCAATCCAACGGGGTCGAGCTGACGGTAGATCTTCTTGATGAACAATGCAGCTTTTTCTACAACAACACAGAGCCAGGCTTCAACTACGTATGCGGATTTGACTCTGGATGGTCGGCAGATACTAATGGTGACGAATTCGGTCGCATTATTCCCAAAGACACCGTCTTTAATACTACAAGCATACAAGAGTTCGCGGCTAAGGTACACAGCAACGGAATGAAACTGGGCGTCTATATGATCCCCGGCGGTTTCACTAGTGACGCGCAGAAGTTGGTGAAGGGAACTAACATCACGATCGGCTCGTTATTCAACACAACCGAAGATCCCCGGGACGCTATAAGTAATTCTTACAATGCTCGTAATGATTTCGATTACACCAAAGACGGCGTCCAAGAATGGCACGACTCGGTAGTGGAACTTTTCAGTTCGTGGTAAGTGATTGCAACGTCGCTAGCCTGATCATTTTCGTACTTGCTAATATCAACGGACAGGGGAGTCGATTTCGTTAAACTCGACTATGTGACCCCCGGCAGCGATTATCTGACCGGCAACAAAGACAACGCGAAGCCAGCGAATGATAGCGGCGCTGTGGCATGCATGCATAATGCGATCATGAAGTATGCTCCGGGTATGCAGCTCGACATTTCCTGGAGGTTGGAGAGGGAAGAGCCGTTTTGGGATCTGTGGCAACATAACGCCGATACGCTTCGAGTTGACAGAGACATCAATTTCGGAAATAATCCCGTTACGTGGGGCCCTACGCAGAGGACGATAGAACAATACCGCGTTTTCATCAATCAGCAAGTGTTGGATTCGACACGGCAGAACAAGCCCATTATGATCCGCCCGGATATGGACAACTTGCTCGTCGCAACACCATCATCAAGCTCCTCTTGGTCTGGCTATTCCACCATCGAACGATACGCACAGGCTATCTTATGGATTGGCGCAGGTGCCAACTTGATTAACGGTTGCGACATGACTAAGGTTGACGACCTAGGGAAGAAATTGTTGACCGACTCTGAAGTCTTAGGAGTGGCTGCATTTACAGCGAATTATCCCATGGTGCCTAAGAATCCTTCCAGCGCGCAAGTACCCGGAGGACCCAATGCCTCTCAACTTCAGGCATGGATTGCTGGTCCCAATGACAATGGCACCGCGATCGTGGTCCTGTCAAATCTCGGCCCTGATGAGTGTTGGGACAGCGAATGCTCCTATAACACTACAATCGCTGGCGACCAGTTGGTAAACGTGACTCTCAGTGACTTGGGCATTGGCGGTGATAAATGGTTCGTCCGTCGCGTACTCGGAGGCGGCGGAAGAGGCGGAGATGATGGCACGGATATCGGTGTAGCTGATGCAGAGCTAGCAAGCTGGTTAAGCGAACACGAAAGTGTTCTCTACAAATTACAGAAATGTGGAAGTGAGGGGGCTTCATGCTGACACGAGAATACCGCTCATATTAGTTACAGTAGTTACTAAACCTCATTGGCATAGTAATACGCCGTCATTGTTACATCAGGGTATTACAATGACAAACAGCGGATGAATTATATGTATGTTTACAAGCCTCGTGCGAATTGTTACCGATACTATAGGTTCTGTTATTCCATTTATTACCTAATTAAACTAGGTATAAAAGCTGCGGGCCCGTATCAAGTATTAGCGATACATTACAAGGGCAATACTATGACAGGCTCGCTGTGATATAGGCTACATGAAATATTCCGGACAAGCATGGGAAACTCGTATCGAAGGAAGTACTTTCAAAAACTACTAAGACGCTACATTCATTTCATGCTTTAGTGAGTGAAGAAAATAGCATGTACAGTAGTATTAGACGTAAAGTACCTAAGATATGTCTAAAACAGGAATGAGATCGTGTTTATCATCGCCATCAAGATCGGTCTGGTCGGCCGACTAGAATCGAATCTTTCTAGAATCTAAATGCCTCCACAGTACGACCAAAAATAGATTTAGAGTCTTAAACAGCGAGTTACCACGTTACATGCGTCTCGACCAATCAAAGCCGGAGACAGCGGACGATAGTACCGAATCCGCCAACCCGCCAATTCATTTTATGTACTGCGATGTATACAGTACAAATGCACAGTACCTTGAATAATTACTACTGTATTTCTGAGCTTACAGGGACTATAGCGCTGAAGAGCGCTAAAGAGCGCTATAAACTACAGCGTGCTATAGCGCGTAGCTCCTTATAATTTATAGGGGATTAATCCATTCAATTGAATTGCAAGCTTCACCTGGCTATTCGCTAGGCTTGAATAAACACTTGCAACTTAAAAGCGATTTAATTAATCAGTTAATTGATTAATCAATTAGCTAGGTTCAAACCTGGTCAAAATACGTTGTATAAAAGGTAAGTATGTAGGTATTGGATAGGTTTACCGACATTATATTGTACCTAGCAAGGGAGGTCATGTGACACTAGTCATGTGCCATACGTTGGGTGTCGTAAGTCACGTGTCACCTTGGGGCTGACCTTTGAACAGTAATCATTGAACTTATTAAAGAGCTATTAAAATAACTATTCAATTGACTGTTTAATTATCTATTCAATTAACTGTTCAATTGACTGTTCAATTGACTGTTCAATTGACTATTCAATTGACTATTCAATTGACTATTCAATTGACTATTCAATTGACCCTTGAACTGATTTAAGGATTAATTACCTAGGTAGGATTTAAGGGCGCTGTGATAACGAGAGTGTGCGCTATAGCACGCTGTAGTTTATAGCGCTCTTTAGCGCTCTTCAGCGCTATAGTCCCTGTAAGCTCAGAAATACAGTAGTAATTATTCAAGGTACTGTGCATTTGTACTGTATACATCGCAGTACATAAAATGAATTGGCGGGTTGGCGGATTCGGTACTATCGTCCGCCGTCCCGGAGTCTTACGCCAGCTACGCTAGCTTGCCCTGATATGCCGGGCCTGTCGATGAATAGCCTATCGCGGACTCCCTCATAGGGCTAGGCCGACGATCACTTCCGCGTGGGGAAGAGCTGTGCGAGATGGGGCTATTCCGGACTATTCCAAGATGACCACACGATTCATACGATGTGCCGACAAAGAACCCCAGGTCCAACAATACGAGCTTGAGCCTCACGCGCTTTGTTACCTTCGCTACAGGTATTCCGGAAGAATCAAGATCCAGGGGTCTCATGCTCTTGCTGGTCATGTGACTATGGAAAGACCTCCACAAGACAGGCTACGTCAATACGAGCTTCAACAATAGAGCGGTCATATGTCTGAGCCCAGTATCGGCTTAGCCAAGACTTGTCAGGCCATAGCCAATATGTCCAGAATACGGGTGGACTCGAGATCATGATGTTGACGGTTACTAAGGTAGGAGACCGGTGTATAAAATACCAGCAAGTCTCCCTCCAATATCGACTCAAGACATTCACCATCACCAACAACAACCACAATACCATCACAAGAACTCATTCACTCGCTCAACCAACCACAACTACCTAATATTATTACTTAATTTTAATATCTTAAGACCAAACCAACCAATAATCCATCCAAAATGCAGTTCACCAGCACCATCCTCACCTCCCTCCTCGCCGCCGTCGCCCTCGCGGCGCCCACTCCCTCGCCGGACGTCAAGTCCGCCATGGCCGACGTCGACCAATGGACGATCGAGAGCATGCAGCGCGTGTGCGACAGCGCCGACACCAGCTGCGCCTGGTCGTTCCGCGTGAACACGCACGTCGGCGACACGACGCCCTGCAGCTTCACGGTGAAGGGATCGCCCGCGAGCCAGACCGACTCGAGCGGCAACGTGTGCGGGCCCTACACCGTGGGCACGGGCTGGAGCGGCCAGTTCGGCGCCGGCAATGGCTTCACGACCCTCAGCGTCGTCGACTACACTGCTAAGCTCATCGCTTGGCCTAGCTACACCGATAAGCAGCTCGCGAACGGCGCGGTTGTTACTCCTGATATGAGCTATGCTCCTTCTGTTCTTAACCTCTAAGTCACGACGCTTCGGCACTTATGAGAACCGGATTTTAGGTGGTAAAGGGTTTGGAGAAGGAGACTTGGGAAGGGGGTTGGATATGGGAGCCAGATGATAGGAGTATGGGGTTCGAATTCTACGGAAAAGGACATTCATTGCACATATTTAGAGCGACCTTGTAATTGTTAATAAAATCACGGATTGCATTTGGGAAATTCCTTTGTCTTGATTATAATGACTATCGAGCAAGTGTATGAAGCCCTCTAACGCAACCGTATGCTAAATGGATATACCCCAACCATTCTAGAGTTTTTCCACACTTCCCATATTTACAGATGCTAACAATAGATACAGGAGAAGCGAATTGCTAACATCAATGATTTGACTCCGGCTTGCTATGCAAAGTGACCGTCTAATTGTCTTCGTTCTTAATCGTCGTTGAAGGGGTCTGCCTTGTACGCGCCTCGAGCTTCCTCGAAGGTTCGCTTGTAGCGCTGGGCGGCCAGCGTCATGAGGAAGAGAGCCTCGTATTGCCAGAACCACATCTCCTGTTCCTCCAACCACTCGTCCAGAATCTCGTCGCCGTCCGTCTGTTTGCTAAGCGAGCGATAGGTCGGGAAATCAGCCTTAATGGGCTGTTCGGTCTTCTCTGACATGTCGAGGGGGGGCATCTTGGAATCTGACTCCTCTGCTGCCGGTTCGGCGTCATCCTTCTTCTCCGACTCGGGATCGATGCTCTGGGGTTCGGTCAAGCTGCTGTCGATGAGTTCCGGCAGGGAGATGTCGAAATCGAAGTCGGAGCTTACGTCCGAACTTGTGTCTGATGAGTCCGAGGGGAATGACGCGTCCACCGGCGAACGCTCCTCCTCCGTGGGCAACGGCGCGACTGCGAGTGAATCTCGATCTAATGCCTTGACAGGCTCCATCGATTCAAGCTCCTGCTCGACATCTTCAGCCCAAGAGAATGGCTCGCTAGGAGGTAGCAGGACGACGGGGGGAGTAATGGTGCTAGCTTCGGGCTGTACCGTTGTCGAGTTGCTTGTCTCGTTGGCTTCCTTGTTGGCATTTAGTTCATCCACCACGAAGAACCCGTTTTCGTCGTATCCATCTGATTGGGCGACATCTGATCCTTGACCTGAAACATCTTCAGATGAAGCGATGCTCTCTTTCAGGCCGAACATCCCTACGTTGTTGTCCATGTCATGGAAGAAGTCCTCGACATAGCTATATCCTCCGACAAGAATGCATTCCATGTCGTTCTCGGTGATCACACCACCATTGACAAGTCTGCGGAGGTATCTTTCCGTAACAGGTCTGACCCTCTTCATGATATCCTCAACGTCGAAGTCTGTGGTTGGAATAGCTAACTCGGAGGTGCTCATGATTTGACGTAGCTCCGCAACCGAGAGACCTAGGAGATTCAGATATCCCTGTCGGGTTTCCTCGAACTTGCTTCTGACGTCACCTCCTTCGTCAATGAATACGTCCATATCGCAGTAGATACGGCGCTGTAGTGTAGCCATTCCTCGGACCTTGTCGCGGAACTGATGGACCAAGACATGAACTCGGTTGACTGAAATGTCCATATTGGCTACTTTGGTGATAGTTTATCTTCAGGTGTAATGATAAGGCTTGTTCTCACTCTGGGTGAGAAATCTGTGATATAATGTATAAGTTTGCGATTAATCAATTTGGAGTTGTACGGGAAGAGAGAATAAATTTTACTTTACCTTTGCCAGCGAAAAGAATTGGCAAGAAATCGTGATAAACGTAGTAACAGATCGCGTCAGATCAACGGCGGCTAGTAATATACCGATGATTAGTTAATTTATGATAGAATCAATAATCGAGTCGCGGAACAATGACCTTGTTCGCAATAAAACAATAGAATTAATGGTGTCAACAAAAGAAATGGATGAAAGTACCTTGTGGTTGTACTAGAAGTGCTTTATGTTGTGGTAGATATTAAGTCGGTGATGCTTTGTAGTATGATAAAGAAAGGATGGTTTTTCTGGACCGTTGTGGTATGTCGCAGTTGAATTGTGAAGGAATTCTGTCGAAAGATTATCTTGCTTGAATTTAGGTTATTAAGAAATCGTCCTCAGTGAGAAATATGAATCAATCGTGAGAAATTTCAAAGTGGTCTCCACAGAATGGATGTGGTGGTTACCCAGGTATCTACCCCAGATTGTCCGTAGAAACAGATAGATAGGGCAAGAGGTAGAATAAGTTGTAACGAATGAGATTGTACAGCTGGAAATGTTTGCAAAGTTAAAAGTGTTGTACTGGGGCAAGGTGTCTAAATTTGAGGCATTGACCACAATTTGTCTGATAAGGCTTCAATCGATGTTGTCGTTTTTGAGGCTATTATTGACCCACTTTAAACAGAGACGATCAAGTCTACGACATGAACATAAATGATGATCATAAATTACATTCGAAAATAAAGTCGATTCATTCATTTTTGTTTTAACATCTACCCTGCGTTCGCCGTTCAGCCACCAATCAAAATGCTTAGGTACTTACTTTAGAAATATCTGCAGTTTACAATGCAGACTGAAATTATAGCTAATCCTCGGGATCTCGACGTCTAGAATTATTTGCATATATAAGGGTGACCAAAGTTGATGCATAAAGGCCATGATGGGAATGGTGAAAGAGAAAGGGAATGTTGTTCATGTGGCAACAGACATCGAATTTAACTCACCGCAATTAAAAGGAGGTATCGTAATAGACGATATGCATCTATTAATATTTCATCTTTACTCGTTACTTTCATGTCCGCTTAGTTAAATAACACATTTTCCATAAGAGGTACGTACCTAGGTACATAGTATTTCCATATTTCCATCTACTAACGCTAATGACGCAACCTCAACTTGAGCCACAAATACCACAAATGAGGAAACATTTCAAGATACAGTGGTCGCTGAAGACAGCCTATTGATTCACTCCATGATATCTAACCCTTGGAAAAACCTGCTGCCGGCGGCGTTTCACCTTCCACTGGCTTTCGGCAGCCTTGACCCTCGTCTAACCAGCAAATCACTGCAAATCGGTGGGGCTTCTGCAGCGAAGGTGACTCGCTAAGAGCCTTGGGCTGAATCAGATTTGCTAGCTGGCGGGACAGTGAGACGTCACAGCTGCTATCCCGCAAGGATAACTACAAGAATTGGGTGAATTAGGTGCTACACCACGCCTATAGATGCCCATTACGTGTGTTTGTTGACTCTTTGTCCTCTTCGGGAATTGTACATATTATTCTAACACCGCATATTTATCGTTTCTATTCTCTGTTCAAAAGACCTAGTCCTTATAGATTCGTTACTAACACAAGGCGCCATAATATTTAATCGGAAGGAACCGAGTGTTTAATTGTGTGGGTCTTACGTGCGAATAGCATCGTCGATCGTTGGGTAGACATGGCGGAAACGGCACCCCTCCCACCGAACGAATCTCTCCACCAGGCAGGTGGCGGCCAGTCAGGCGCCGCAGACAGCAGTATCAAGGAACTCAAATCGTCTACGCTGAAATATCTAGAGCAAGTTTACACCACACACGCCTCGGCCGTAGACAAGCAATGGGACAAGGAGACGATTGTCGAGTTCCTGCATCACAGGCAAGCGGACAAGGTTACGGACCCGTCGTCGGCTGAAATGGCCGCCAACGACGTACTCGATCTAGCCGGCTTCTTACGCTACATGACGTCCCCGGCGACCGACGCGCTGGCGCCCCCACTAGATCAGGACCTGTCGTATCCTCTGGCTAGCTACTACATCAGTTCAAGTCACAATACTTACCTAACAGGCAATCAGTTGAGCAGCGACTCCGATGCTGACGCATATCGCAACGTCTTGCTGCGCGGCTGTCGATGCGTCGAGATCGACGTTTGGAATGGCGACGACTCCGACGTAGAGTCCTCCGATAGCGGTTCCGATAGTTCTCTGGATGAAGATGCGAAGGAAGTCAAGGCTATTCGAAAAGCAAGCCGTAGGGAGAAGCTTGCCTCGAAGCTCCCCAGTTCGCTGGCTAGCAAGCTTGAGAAGACATCGTTGGGCAAGCGGATTACGGGGAAGGGCGCCACAGAAGCGAACTCTACGGCGAAAAGGGAGAAGGAAGCAGGATCGACCGCTGAGAAGACGACCTCCGCTCCAAAGAAATCACCAAGTCCGCCACCAGGTGTTGTCGAACCTAGAGTTCTGCACGGTTATACCCTCACCAAGGAAATCTCGTTTCGCGAGGTCTGCGTAGCCATTCGGGAGAGCGCGTTCGTGGTGACAGATTTGCCGCTCATCGTCAGCTTGGAGGTGCACTGTGACCAGCAACAGCAGGAAGCCATGGTCAAGATCATTAACGAGGTCTGGGCCGGTCTACTGTTGCCCCATCCTGACGATGATTGCAAATTCCTCCCCTCGCCGGCTGATCTCCGTCACAAGATTCTCGTGAAGGTGAAGTACGCACCACCTGAGGTTCACCTGCCGCATGCTGGCAAAGAGTCTGTAGAGCATCTCCCGCCAAATGTAAAGACAGACCTAAAGGCCGATCCGAAGTCTAAGGCTACCGCGCAACAGCAAGTCAAGAAAGCATCAAAGATCATCCAAGCTCTGTCTGCACTGGGTGTGTACACGCGAGGTGTCTCGTTCAAGTCACTATCACAACCAGAGGCCAGGATGCCATCACATATCTTCTCATTGTCCGAAGGAGGTGTAGCCGAGGTACACGAAAGCGAGGCCGCGCGGCTATTCGAGCATAATCGAGAGTATTTAATGCGAACATATCCTTCAGGCATGCGTATTGGCTCCTCGAACTTGGACCCCGAGACATTCTGGCGAAAAGGCATCCAAATCGTCGCCCTGAACTGGCAAAAATGGGACGAAGGAATGATGCTTAACGAAGGCATGTTTGCCGGAACAGGAGGCTATGTACTTAAGCCCGCGGGATACCGCGGGAAGAAGCCAGTCGTCATAGAGACCTCAGAAGGCGATGATAAGGATAAGAAAGAGACGAAAGTGGCCCCAGTCCCCGCGACCGAGACAATTCTGCACCAAACCCTTGAGCTCAACATCACCGTCTTAGCGGCGCAGAACCTGCCTCTGCCCGAACACGACGACAAAGAAAGTGGGTTCAAGCCATACGTCAAGATCGAACTGCACACGGAGCCACCGCACGGCGATCACATATCCTTAACCCACTCCAACGCAAACACGTCGAAAGCCTCAACTAGAGCTAAGGAAGGCGAATACAAGGCCCGCACAAAGACACAGCGAGGAGTACATCCAGACTTCAAGTCCGAGACACTGGAGGTGGCCAAGGGAGTATCCGGCGTAGTTCCGGAGCTGGCGTTCGTGCGCTTCCTCGTCAAGGATGACGAGATCGGTCGCGACGACTTGGCCGCGTGGGCGTGCATCCGGCTCGATCGTCTCAAGAGCGGATACCGGTTCGTACACCTCTTAGACAAGGAGGGGAAGCAGAGCGAGGGCGTGATACTCGTCAAGGTCGAGAAGAAGCTTGCCTAGGGGGCGGTTTTCGAATCGAGCGACGACGAATCGGAAGATGGGAAGAAGCATCGTCATTTTGAGGGTTGTAGGCCGTCGTAGCATTTGATAGCGGGAAGAATGAGCTAGCAAGCGCGCATATGCATAATGTACTACTTGACTTTAGGCCGGAGGAAATGTCGAATTACGTCAATAGCATTTACTATTCTTTTGTTCTTTGGTATCTCAAGATAAAAACAAGCTGCTGGTACTACTAGGTATCGATTATCGATTAACCCTTGACGTCGAGGCAGTGGAACCCCCACTATAAATTGGTACACAGTTAGAATGACACATCTCATAACTCTGGATCAATGGTGCTGTGATTGTCAGTCGTTGATATGAGATGGATGATGTTCCAGGGGCCATCGCCCTCCATATTAGCCTGTGCTGCTCGGAAGGCGCGCAGTCTCGTCTCGTAGGCGTGGTTAGATAGCGCGGAGGCCTGGGAGTCTTCTAGGATTGATTCTCCTTCCGACGATAACGAGGACTTGAGATTTATTTGCTGGTCGCTTTGGAAAGAATTGTAATCGCGTTTACTACTTTGCGGCGGAGAAACGGAAGGTTGAATAATTTCTCTCGCATGCCCATTTCCTTTCTCTTCGAACTCGTGGGGTTCAGAATCGTCGGCGGGTGGAATAATGGGACTAGAGGAGAGCGGTGCCGCCATCGGGCGGGTTTCCGGTTGACTCTTTCCCTCTCCGTCTTCATCTTGAAGCTGGCGCTGCATCTCTTGTAGTTGGTCTTCCATTAATCGGTCATGCTCGAAGACATCACTAGTGCAGAGGTCCCCAAAGAGACCTTGCATCGTAATACCCCTTTCCATCCAGTGGGCCGGATCCACCGTGCACGGCCAAATATCTTTGGGTCTAAAAGTCTCAACAAAATGTCGAAGTTCCGGGAGAGAAGAATGTCTCGCATACGAAAAGACGATTCGATTGGATAACGTGCTGGGCTGATCGTTCTCGTCGACTTTCTTTACCGGGTTGCGGATTGCGTTTACTTTCTTGACGAGTGACTTCAATATTTCCGTAGTAGATTCCTTTTCTACGAAGTCGGACATATCCATATCGATTTCGAGGTCTCTGGAAGTGGTGAATGCTTTCGTAAGGACACGCTTAACTTCGGTTCCTATTTCATCTAGCAACTGATCATTCCGCCCTATTCTGCAAATGATAAGTTCATGAATGTTAGACGTCCACGGTTCCCATGACTTACATTTCAATCAAGGCTAGGATATCTTGGGTCTCAAGAGTTGGCTTTTGTGCTAGGTCGTCACCGCCCCCGCCAATACCCACTTCAACCATATCTCGCCCGTCCTTAAGATGCGCGACGATGGGTTTAATCCAGACAATCGGTTTGTTCTTCATGACGGCGCAGCTCGTTCCCTTCTCACAGCTATGAATTCGCACATTTTCGTCTAACGTTAAGCATCCTTCGCGCTGATTGTTACCACAGGTGAACCCCACCAGAGAGGGAGCTTCTTTGATCAAGTGAGTCTGCGCAGCGAAGCGGTTATCTTTAGATTTCGTCGCAAGAGACCTATAGACCCCCATCTTATACTTATCGACGTGTATCTTCAAGCGTTATTAGCAGCATTACCAAAGTACCAAAGCTAATTCTCTCACCTTCGAGTTCAGAGCCTTTGATAAGGCGACCCAGACTTCTTCATATCTACGATAGAGTCAGAATAAGAAACTTGATAAAAAATATTATCTTACCCGTAAGTCCATGCTTGCATACAGAAAAAGGTATCTTTTGGGTAGCGCGCTATCTTCTCTAGAAGTTCTCGCAGCCCTTCGGCCTTTGTCTGTAGAGGGAAATCATCCAGCATTGATGTATCAAGATAGATACGGTCGAGCGTCTTTAGTCTGGATGAGTACTCGATTATGCTAGGGTTTCTAGCAATGGAATTGACCCACCAGGGCTCGCTCCTGATGTCTCCGGTGTATAATACGGCCTTTCCATTACCTTCAATTACTGCCAGGGAGGTTAGAGCAAACAGTTTCGTGATAATAGGTTGACGTACGGAACATGACGGCACCAGCACAGTGGTTAGCATCTAGGAGCGTGACTTGGATGCTCTTGCCAGCCTCCAGCTCGACCTCAGTTGGAGTGTCGAGAGGGATGGGTTTCAGCACTCTGGCAAGGTGCTTATACGTCTGCATCCGAGGATCCTCAAAGATCCCTTTGGCGTAATTCAATCGACAGGGATACTTCTCGAGGCGAAGCAGAATTTCCCTAGTTGCAGCCGAACAATAGACGCTACAACACAAGATGTCAGCAATGTGATGGAATAGCAATTGGCTATAGAACTAACATACAAAGGACTCCTTAGCCTGTCTAGCCCCGCGAGATGATCGCTATGTACATGGCTTAAGAAGCAAGCCAGCGGAGGCCGGTGATGTAAACCACGAAAGAAGTCGATTCTTATATCCGGGAACTCATGGATGACACCGTCGAAAGTCGACATTGTGGCTGACAAGCGGATTGAAGCGCCAATTAAGAGCAGTTCTCTGCTGGTAGATGTTCCGTTTAAACATCATTGATGCACCAACATAGATTTCAACTCTGGAGTTTCCATTGTACTTTTTGCCTTACAAAGGAAAGAGTGAAGGAATGAAACGTCGACAGGCAGAACTCGTCATTCTGTTAGTGAGGCATCGGCGTACCAGACCCACAGAATTGAATTTGGAGGCGTTTTTAGCGTTATTCTTAGCGGAACACCCCTCCAGCTAGGCTCCAGGTTGATGTCTACCCGCTCAGCCCACTCTATTTCACTCCTTATTTCCTGGTAAGATACTGTCAGATACAATTTCATAATTTTTGTGTTATCAGGTGGTCCGTGTATCTTCTTCCAAATGCTTAAGCTGCTGGCTTTTGCTTTGAAAGTGTTGTCCCATGATTCCCATTGGTTAGGGCCTGATAGAATGACGGAGGTAGCGTTTGCACTAGTCATGGTGTTACCTTGTTGAATTTGTATTTGATTGGATGAATTAGGTTGCTTAAATTATTAGACTATTGTCTGATTTCTGATGATATTTCAGCGTATGAGACTTTTAATTGTCAAAATAACGTGAGACTTGATAATTTAGTTAATTGTGTAAAGAAAATTCTATCTTCTTAATCTAGGAGATTCTGGCTAAGATTAACTGTAAAATCTTCAATAGTCTCCATATCGTATCTCAAAGGAGATTACGTGAAAACCAGAGATTTAAAGGCATCAAGGCATCAAAACACACGGACCACCTGATAACACAAAAATTATGAAATTGTATCTGACAGATACTATCGCAAAACATTCTTGGATGACCAAAACTTGTCGCATAGCTAGGTGCCTTCTGATTGTTGCGATATAAGCCACATCTCTTAATTTAAGATCTTGCACATCAAAATGTGCCGTTCAAGTCCATCCTACAATCAATTAAAATCCTTGGGTACACCGATTGATCGACCCGAAAATAGATAATACGGCGATGAAGCGCAGATACGCCGTATTCCTAAATAACGGGTGATCCGGTAGGTGGCAAGACGATAAACCTTTAGAGAGGGTATTGACAACGATCCCATATTGTTCAAAGTCACCCAGACCTTGTCCCGTTAATTTCACAGCAAGCAATGGTGTTTTCTGCAATACTTCAATTCATCTACTATTAGCTGTTTAAGCTAGGAGACACTGCACTGAGGGCCTGACACCACGAAATCAACCAACATGTCTTCCATGGCTTACCCAGCTGAACCGTTGCAGATTAGCAACAAAATCAAAATTCCCTTGACTGGCACCCAGGAGACCTTGATGGGACCGTTAATAGCGAGAGCTAGGGATGCTAGAATGCCCCAACCTATTCTAAACGATATATATGCAGCTCAAATACTAGATTGGATCGATCATGATACCGACAAGTTTCATGTCGACGATACACAGACTATCATACATGCGCTTCGTGCGGCATGTATGGATAGGTGGATTGTCGAGTTCCTAACGAACAACCCAGAATGCACAGTTGTCCATCTAGCCTGCGGACTGGATAGCCGATGGCAACGCATCCAACCAGACTTGACCAGAGTTCGCTGGATCGATTTGGACCTACCCGACGTTATCGAAATACGTACCAAACTCATCCCCAACCCCGAAGGCAATTACATGCTAGTCGCCGCAAATGTAACAGAGGAGTCGTGGCTTCAACAAATTCCCGCGGATCGCCCGACTGTCATTGTTGGCCAGGGGTTGATGATGTACTTGGAAGAAGAGGCCGGTAAACGTATGATTCAGCGAGTTGTCGAACATTTCAAATCCGGCCAGCTTATCATCGATTGTGTCAGCACAATCATGCTCTCTTTACAACATAGCATCGAGACCCTTACAGCCACGGGGTCGAATTTTCAATGGGGCGTCGACGAGCCGAAGACCTTGGAGGCTCTTCACCCGCAACTGACGATGCTAGAGTGTCTGGGTCCTTCTGAACTTGGCTTCTCGCACATGCCGCTTAATACTCGCATCATGCTGTCGACTTATTCGTATCTGCCCTGGTTCCGGTATCTCAGTTCTTATGTACGATTTGCTTTCTAACTTTTTGGGTTGATTGGGACCGGATGGTATGGGTCAAGTAACTCGTTATTTTTTGCTATATATGAGATATGATACTGAACGAGATTCTCCCTTTATGCTTTATCAATCCAAGTTCTCTCATCTTCTACTCTCTTTTTGCTCATATATCCCCCTAATGTGACATATTACACGGGTTTGTCAATGGACCTCTCCACCGCACCTAGCACGACCTTCAACACGGCATCTGGCGCCAAATCTCCCGGGTCACTGGTCCACGTCACCGTGTCCACCATGTCTCTCAGGTTCAACGTCTGTGCCATACCGTTATCCGCGAATTCCATCGCTCTCCGACCATCGTCATTATCCCCGACACGGAAGAACTGCACGCCAACCTGGTACGGCGGCGCATGGCACGAGTCTAACGATCGCGCGGTCTCAATCAGCGTATCGTAAGGATTATCGTCTGTCACGCCCGCCGTGATCACGATGAGGTTCAGTGGCCTCAAATTTTCCGCCTGGGGAACGCCGTCCTTAACCCGTCGCGTGTACTCCTTCATATACGGACCCAAGATCGCGCCCAATCTGTGGTCGAGGCGACAATGCCCGTGAGGTTTAACTGCCCGAAAGATACCCGCCACGTTGTCGCGATTGTCGCTGGACGCGTCGTCCGTCGTCTTCCCAATGTTGAAGTAGCCTCCGCGTTGCCTCTTCTGCCCGATCGTCGCGTATAAGTAGTATCCGCGCGGCCGGTGGTTCACGAAATAAATATCAATGCCGTTACGGTCATGCTCCGCGCAGATCGTGCAGATCTGGTCTAGCAGCTTGCCGACTGCGTCCCAGTGCTCGGCCATCGCGGCTGAATCGTCGATCAGAAAGACCGTGTCGAAGTACGAGAGGAATGTGTACGGGCCCGAGGAGGAATCGATGTGCTTCCTCTCGAGCTTGGCGTGGTTGCTTGGGCGCCATGACCGTTGGTGTTCGTCCGTGGACGGTATGTATGGGCCAGGCGAAGAGTCTAGAGGGTAAGGAGGTTGAGGTGGAGGAGAACCGGGATGGGGACGGGGGAGCGGCATAGTAGCTATTGTCTTGACTTGATTATGTTTAAAAGATCATGGTAAAGTTGAAGTTTCCGTCTCTTGGTGCGTTTTTTTATATGGCTAATTGGTTTTCTTTATGGAGGAAAGGTGTTTGAAAAGTTCCAATACTGTGACTACAGTGAAAGCAGCAAACATGTTTCTCTTTTTATCATTTTTATCTGACCTACAAGTGCATGTGATGAATCTCCAATATATTTGTGAGGTGTAATGTTTCATTTAACGCCCAGCTGTTAACGACGTGGATTTTTATCAGTTGTTCCGTGGAGTATGACATGCGACCAATCTCCTGAGCATTAGCTATTCTTAGCTGGTTGACTTGAATAGCATGAGTAATGATTTTCCGTATCAGAGTAGTAACCGCGACATATTGGAAATACTTCATGTTGAAAATCAGAGGTGTGGGTATATCTCAATAATTGACCCCTAAAAGGTACGTTGACGTTGGGTTGATGTCGCTGCATCTAGGATCGGAAACCCCATTGAACTTGGTAGTGAAATATTCAGTCAATAATAAGATTAAAAGCGACTTAGAGGACTTTTATTCCTAATTAGGTACCTACATATTCAATCGCTCACGCTAAAAGGTTCTCTAGATATTAGGATCGAATACTGATTTGCCTAAACTCTCAAGACATCGTGACAGATTATTCCACGTCATTAAGTACTTATCTGGAATAATACAGACCGATACCTATACAAAATTTGAACTGGAACAATAGGTACCTAGATAGCCCTTTTCTCGCAATTGCATTGATGCTAGCGCTCTACTTACGAATAACGTCAAATCCATGGGATGTTCCCATGTCCTTGCCAACTACCATGGTGTCAAAAAGGGGCGGCTTCAGGTACAAAGAAATCGCAAACTTGCTTCGATCCGGCAGCTCGGATCCCTTCTATTTATCATGCCTGGATACTTCGTATCGTCACATCATCATTGGCTAGTATTTGCTGCCAAGCTTAAAGGATATTGGGATACGGATGAAGCGGGCACCCTAGTCGCCAAGGCAACAGCTCTGAGCCTTAACATCTCTTAGAAGGGAAGGAGATAAGCATAACCAAGAAGCTTCCGCGCAGCTCTAATCGTTCCCCGCGGTAGCATCATGCTATGGCAAACTGCAGCAATATGCGATTCGCAATTTGCGCGTCAATCACGAGGGAGCTCTGCCGAGCCTCCAGTAGATCATTCTTAATGCACGCAGTATATATATAAAGGGGGCAGGCGGCCCATTTCTAATTCCTACTCGGCCGTTTCCCTCTCCTCTCTCTCCTTTGTGTGAGCTTCAAGCCAGTTTCCGATTAAGGGATACGAGCGGAGACCGGAAACCTCAATTGGGGAAACAATGGAGCTCATAACTTTGTTCCTCACAGGATCTACGCTCCTGCGTTCCGCATTCGCCATTCAGCCGGCGCGCCAACCGCACCAGCCCACCGGCAACGGCGAGAAGATCCTGACGTGGAACGAGACGGTGGCCAGCAACCAATTCGGCGCGCGGTCCACGTCCGTCAGCTGGCTCTCCGGCGGCGAAGACGGGCAGTACATATACGCCAGCGACGACAGCGGGGCGCTGATCCTCGAGAACTTCGTCACGGGCGAGAGCGCGACGTTCGTCGCCGCCGACCTGATCCCCGACGACGTATACGATTACTGGATCCGGCCGGACCTGGCCAAGGTGCTCTTCGCGACCAACTACACGAAGCAGTACCGCCACTCGTACTTCTCCGACTATTCGATCCTCGACGTGGCGTCGGGCGAGCTGACGCCGTTGGTCGCGGACCAGGTCGGCGATATCCAGTACGCGGAGTTTGCGCCGAAGGGCGACGCCATCGCTTTCGTGCGCGGCAACAACTTGTTCCTGAACAAGAACGGCGCGATTTCCCAGATCACGGATGACGGCTCGCCCGATTTGTTCAATGGCGTGCCAGATTGGGTGTACGAGGAAGAGATCTTTGGCGATCGCTCGGCGATCTGGTTCTCGCCTGACGGCGAGGTCCTTGCGTACCTTAGCTTCAATGAGACCGGGGTCGAGACTTTCACGGTGCAGTACTTCATGAATAATCAGGAGATCGCGCCCGTTTATCCCCGCCTATTGGATTTGAGGTATCCGAAAGTTGGTACGACGAACCCCACGGTGTCTCTAACTTTGTTGGAGATCGAGAGCGAGGAGAAGCAGCCAGTACCGATCGACGCTTTCCCCGCGGACGATCTGGTGGTTGGTGAGATCGCTTGGGTCACGTCTGAGCATAGTAGTGTTATCTACCGCGCGTTCAACCGCGTACAAGACACGTCGAAACACGTGCGAGTTGATGTAGGGGATGAAATCAATACCGAGGTTGTCCGGGAAAGAAATGGCACAGACGGTTGGCTCGATAACGATATGGGCATCAAGTTCGTTGGACCTGTGAACGGTTCCACGGGAGATTATTACATCGATGTTTCGGACGAGTCTGGTTGGCAGCACATTTACCTCTATGCCGTCAACGGGTCGAACGTCACCGCACTCACTGAGGGAGAGTGGGAGATAGCGTCTGTTCTCAAGGTTGACAATGAACGCGAGTTGGTCTACTACACGTCTACCAAAGCTGATAGCACTGAACGACACATCTACTCTGTATCTTACTCGACTTTAGAGTCAAATGCTCTTGTCGACGATACGACTCCCGCAGTTTGGAGTGCATCGTTCAGTTCAGCTGGCGGATACTACATTCTCAGCTATGCTGGGCCCGACGTGCCGTACCAGGAGTTGTATGGGATCAACGACACCACGACGCCTCTCCGAACCATTACGTCAAACGAAGATCTGTGGAACAAGTTGCAGGAGTACAACTTACCGAACATCACATATTTCTCACTCGATCATCCCGACGGGTATAGTTTAAATGTGATGGAAACATTACCCCCTAATTTCGACCCCGCCAAGAAATATCCGGTCCTCTTCACGCCTTACGGCGGACCGGGATCGCAAGAAGTGTCTAAATCATTCCAGTCAATAGGTTGGAACGCGTACATATCGTCAGACCCGGACCTAGAATTCATTCAATACACGGTCGATAACCGAGGTACAGGTTTCAAAGGCCGGGCCTTCCGTGCGCTTGTCGCATCTCATCTAGGCGAGTTCGAAGCAGCGGACCAGATTTGGGCTGCGCAGGAGCTAGCCTCTCGGAACTCATTCATAGATGCGGAGAAGGTCGGAATTTTTGGGTGGTCATATGGTGGGTATCTATCAGCGAAAGTCGTAGAGGCAGACTCGGGAGTGTTCACCCTGGGTCTCATCGTGGCACCTGTGAGCGACTGGCGCTTCTACGACAGTATGTATACGGAGCGGTACATGAAGACGTCGCAGATGAACCCGGAAGGATATAACAACTCGGCGGTGCGCAAGCCCGACGGCTTCAAAAACATTGCCGGTGGCTTCTCTATTCAACACGGCTTGGGCGATGATAATGTCCATTATCAGAACACCGCAGCCCTCTTGGATCTACTTGTGGGGGCCAACGTGTCTCCGGCAAAAATGCAATGGCGCGTATTTACTGACAGCGATCATGGCATTTCGTATAACGGCGCCTCTACATATTTGTACAAGTTTCTGACAGATCTATTGTACCGGGAGAAAATAAGGACAAGCGGAGGCCTAGTTCATCAGTGGACGAGAAGGGCAAAGTCGTGGTTGGCGGGTGAGCAATGAGAAGTTATGTAAAACATCAATAGTTCATTAATAGTTCATAAATAGGATATATCTACTAATTTAAATAACATACCTGGATTCGTACTCATAGTAGTCGTGAAATCCTTCCAGGGAAAGAAAGCCGACGTGATGCCATCGCACGATACCCCTTAATGGACCCACAACACACAACTCTGACGATATTGTCAAGAGCTTCTAATTGCCTATTCAAACGCGCCCCGAAGAGCAGTATTATCTTTACTTATCCTTGCCCACTCGGCGCTCTTGATCCACAGTTTTTCTTGTTTCGATTCATCCCGACTCTCGGGTGAGCTCTCGGCCTTCTCCAGCAACTCGAAGTAGCCCCTTTCTCCTGGATGGACGCGATCAAGTGCAAGCTCAATAGCATCTACACCAGAATCAGCTCCCAAGCGCATTTGCGGATTCTGATACTTGAGTAACGGTAATAAGGGCTGGACGGCATATCGCATCAACATGTATAGCGATGAGGATACATTTTTCTGGAACATGCGTGAGTCTACGAGACCGCCTGGGTTATAGGCTACGGCAGTAATCTTGTTGAGACTTTCATCCTATTGAAATTTGTTAGAAACTAGATCGTGCATGCTTTAGGATGCTTCCCACCTTTTCAAGATATCGATTAAGCGCATGCGTCCAGGCGGTGGTGGCCAGCTTCGAGCTCCCGTATCTATGAAACCCGGCTCCTCTTTTATCTTCGTGAGCAACCGGCTTGACGAGTTCGTCGAGATCATCTGGGATCGAAGGTGGGATCTTCTCCAGCACAGCTCTACCGGGCTCGTGCGCCTCGCTAGAAAACATCACAATCCGGCCGCCATCCGGGGTAAACCTGTCGAGAAGTCGAAGTACTAGGGCCACGTGAGATATATGGTTAACCTGGAAGGTCTTATCATACCCATCGTCCGTCAACTCTGGGTCGCCGACAAGGTTCCAGTAACATGCATTGCATACGATAGTTTTCAGGGGCGGGGTCCTTTTAGCGGCAATGTCCGCAGAAAGTGTGCTTGAAAAATCGTGCACGGTTGAAATATTCGAAAGGTCTAGCTGCTGGATTGACGCCTTTGCTTCTGGGTATCGTAATATTATTTCGCGTAACTTCCGTGTGTTGGGATCATCCGAAGCATCCCGCACGGTGAGGATTGCTGTGTATTCTGGGTAGTGCTTGAGAAGATGGTCTACGGCAGGAAGAGCGAGGGTTCCATTAGCCCCGGTGATCAAAACGCTACCCGCCATGTTTGTTTTTGGTCCGTAGATCTGCTGTGGGAGTGCAACTTGAGGTCTAAATAGTGCGGCGGAGGGGCAAAGATAGAAAGTCTGTGAGCATGTGAAAAAGGGGAGGCAATTTGTCTTTCTCGGTAACGATCTTACAGTAACAACTTTGAGTTTTGAATCGTTATCATCCTGCCTTAAAGGGTTTCAGGTGATGGAATGCAGACTCGACATCTTGTAGCTTTTGAAGGATTGGTATAGTAGGATCCTTCAGAAATTAGTAGTATCTACCTAGCTAAGCGATGGGGGGGGGGGGGGGGGGGGTCCCTTGAGGACCTATCTATAATAAGAATAAGAACTCCATCCCCGATTAGGTTGGTGGATCATCTTCACCTAGACCGGGGTGCCCTTAGCTTATTTTGTGAATGAGGTCCACCGGCTTGGTTCAGCTATCCCCTGATAGGGATCATCGTGAGATACCGCAGCCTATGGACAGGCCAACCATTCCGTTGGGATTCACGTAAATGTGCGCGCATGTCGATAATTTCATGTATGCAGCTGAGTGACGAAATTGATTCCAAATTTATTAGATTCTACAAATGCTTTCATACGATGTATCCTACGCTTCTCCATTCCTGCGCATCGAGCTGGCCATCTTCTAGTTCTATGTAGGCGTCATAGCGCAAATGGGCTTCGCTTTGAGATTGCGCGGAACTTCTAATTCGAGATGTGGGATACGCCGTCGACCCTTCTTTTATATGAGAGTTCGAAAATGAGCTCTTCGTCTCGCGAGTTTCGAGTGGGTCCCTTCCACGCAAACCAGCCCAAAATCTAGGGAAAAGTGGCATACAACCTACTAGAATTGTTCCAAAATACTCGGCAAACCTTTATGAGGGTTAGCTACTATGTGTTGATTGTAGTAGGGTGGTACATACGTAAATAGTCCTACTTTGGCGATGGCCATGGTCAAGTTATCATCTGTAACGAGAGGGACACGGAAAGCAACCCCGAGAACAGCTATTGCACACGTACTGAAACGAAACGAGTTAGCCAGCGAGGATCACATGACGTAGTCGTGGATATCAGAGGAGCGTCTTCTTACAAGAATCCAACGCCGAATACAGATATAACTCCCAGCTTGCGTTTCATGGGCATCTGGAGGAGCCAAATTGCCCACAGGGGGGTCAAAAAGATGCCAATGTCCAGAAGCATGTTTATGATACCAGAGACCAATGTAGCAACCTTAAAGTTGATGCAGGTCGCATCCGGTGCTAGCAGCGGATTCCATATAGCGTCACGAGGCCAGCATTGAAACGTAAATGTGAAGAAACAGGCGATGTAGTACGCCACTGTCGCCGTAATGAGGCCGTTTATAATCCACCATACAGAGTTCTTTAGACTTCCGGGGCAGAATATCCTCTTTAGCTGAACAAGGACAAAATACTTGGCTGCCAGCATCGAGGGTCCATAGATGATTTCGATGACGTTCATCATCTGTCACCCGTCAGTATTATGAACCACACGTGGTACGGTGGTAGTTAATTGGCTGGCTTACATATAAGAAGTAGGGTGCGTCAATAGCTCGAATATCCCATTGGTTTCGGGACAACCCGAGGCTCGATAGGTATATAAATATTATATCCCATATAAGAAAGCCGGCCTATTTGAATGTTAATCATGCACGTCTATCGTGGCGTCTGATATTCATACCAAGGCGAAGATGGCGAAGTCTGCTCGTAATTAGTCATCATCTTAGTGTTCGAAAAAGGGGTAAACACCAACAATCTTCATGTTTCATAGCTTTCAAAATAACCGCTTTCGTGTATATTCGGATTGCTACGGCTAGAGTCATCAACACAATGCTGATGAGACCGATAGCGAGAATCCAAGGGTAGAATGTGAACGGGTCGACGAAATTGGGCACAACACCTGCCGGTGGCACCAAGGCCGGTAGTTGCGAAATTTCCTCCGATGAAGCCATGATCCAGTCTTTTCCAGCCAAGGAGACTGCGTCTCCGGGAGACTGGTAAGGAGGGCGGGATGCCCTTTATTGCCGACCGTCTTACTTACATATCTTGCGGTAGGTGGGTTTCTAACCTTCGATCTAAACGTGGGATTCATATTTATGCCCATAAATCCTCAGAGCGCTTAATCTAATTCGTTATAATGGTCGGTAACGAAGAGGGGGGTTACATAGGCGTGATAGTCGCCGCGATCCTCCGGCGCAATCGATGGAGTTGGTTGACTAGCGTGATTCGGTAAGAGGACACCCACGGTATGTACGATGCTAGGCGAGGAGCGGTTGGCGATAGGACATCCTGTCAATGTTGCATGATATATCGTAGTGTAACCTAACTAGACCGGCCTCTTCGAGTTAGGTCGATTTAGTAGTTCACCTAAATATACTACGTTGGATAAGTATAGTGACGAACTAGGCGCTTGGCAAGACAGAAGCGTGTGTCGTGGGGGCTACACGATTGGCACGATATAGATCCACTCATGGGAATGCTCTACAGAAATAGGCGAGCAGCTAGTTATGATAGGGAAGAAGGATTCGCTCCCTAAGCAAGCTTAAATCCTCCACGGTCCCGGGAAGATATCTACCTACCTTCCTGTTCACCTCCAAATAGCATCACGTAGCACGTCAATGGCCGGCTTTAGTCTCACATTAGTAGAAATTAGTAATATCAACTTCCTATGTCTTAGGTAAGAAGAGGTTAGGTTTGGTTCTATATAAGATACAGTTGCGTAGCGTGTCATCTAAAAAAGTCTTCTTTGCCACCTCATCCCCTGAGAGATATCTCCCAAATATAAATCGAGTAGTTATGATTTGTGAATAAACGGCACATGCGATTTAGCGTGAGAGGGTGGTAGGTGAGTGATACACTATTACATGCCTAGTATCTCCACTTGTTCCATTCAATGCCGAGGATATAAAAATGTCTGGCCAGGTCCAGAAATTATTTGATATAATAAGAATACTCTAGATGATTTGATTCTAAGCTGATGAACATAAGACCCAGGGGAGTCCGCTACGTCATAACCTCTCAGTGATTAATAGAATACCTAGACCAAGCCACTTCCAGTTAATATAGAGACGGCTGTCCACCATTAGGAGAGAAAAGTAGTGAACCAATGATGTGAGATAACCATGCATTACTCTACGATTAACAAACTTGAATTAAACCTTTGATGGCTGACTCATCCTCCAGTCCAACAGTAAAAACGCCCTTTCTCCGCGCATATATCACGCTCATATTTCGATTCCGGGTTTAGTTCCCTTGTCCTGTTCAGTCAAACTGGTTGCGACTCCTCGTTTCTCTATTGACGTTCTTCCTTCCTCGGCATCATGTCCCGAGCCTCCAATGACTTGGCCACGGATTATCTGTTCCTTCTCCTGTCTCTCCTGCCTCCGAGTGAACCACATTACTACCGGTAGCCAGGCTGATAACGCTAAAGAAGCTGCGAGGCCCGCACGATAACCCCGATAGAAACGAGGTGCTTCGACTGTTGGAACGAAGACCTGAGACAGCGTTTAGTGTCGCTCGAACATTAGCCATCCAATAAGACTGGGACTTACTTGATTCCACCAAGTGCCTTGGGCCAACCCGATAGAATTTAGGGCACCGATTACGATAGCCCTCTCCTCTGCATCCCCTGAGCAGACTCTATGCGTCCAACTGACAATAACGGGGAACAGAGACTGAATAGTGCCAGCAATATAGAACGCAAAAAAGATGGCAGGTTTACCTAGGTTCCAAGCGACTAATAGAGACTCTGAGACGATCTGTGTCATGCAGATCAACACCACAGACTCCACTTGAGAGCCCCTCCAATCGTTGTAGGTTCCTGTTATCAACATAAAGATGATCGATATTGCTGAATAGACGGTGGGGTAGTTATTGGCGTCCGGCACTGAATATTTCTCCGCCTTGAGCCAAAGCGCCATCGTGGAGGTGGTTGGAGCTTGGTAAACAAAATACATGAGCGTGAACCATGTAACCAGAATCCAGAAGTGCCATCTTCCAAGCACTCGCTTGAAAAGCGACCGGTCAAATCGACCCAAGGGCTTACGGTTATCCGCTTCGAGCCGCTTTATACACATCTGTCGCTCTTTTTCTGTCATCCACCATGTACTCTTCTCGTGTAAAGGATTTGGGATGATAATTAAGCCAATGATGACCATAGGGCAGGTGATTAAAAAGTCTAGTATGTGATGAGTTCACCACATCAGCCAGGCGATCATACAAGGGTGGGGAAAAGGGGTAGTCCCTACCGATGATGAAGAGCCACCTCCATCCCCTAATACCCAGGTGACCGTCAATCGTTTGGTATATGCCAGCTTGGATATAGCCTGAGAACATAGTGGCAGCAATCCCAGAGGCCGTGAATATGCCGCTCCTCTTGTTGATTTCATGGTTCCGATACCATGTTCCAATCTGCGCGAAGTCAATGATTGCGACTTATAATCCTCATCACAGTTACCCTTAACTACCTCATGAGCGCCCGATTATGTCTTCCCAGGGGATAAAGAAAAAAAAAGAACATTATAGTTAAATGAGTTTCATACTGAAAACTTGTTAGCATGAGGGAAAAAACTCTGACAATCATAGCATATTACATACCCATAAAGTGCAAACCAGGCCAGCTAGCTGCCTCGATGAATCCAACGCAAAACCTGATAGCATATATTTGTTGCGCATTTTGGCATTTGTAAATGAACAAGACGAAGAACGCCCAGAAGAACTCAGCAGCAGGGAGATACCATCGTGGAGAAATCTTGGTTAACAAAATTTGCGACGGTATTTGACCAACAATATAACCGATTTGAAACCAAGTGGTCATCCAGTTGAGTTCATTACCATAAAGACCCAAGTCTTCCTTCATGCCAGATATGTAAGCATTGTTGATGTTATTTCGATCGAGATCTTTGGTGAAGAAGGTCAAGCAGCAGAAAGTCAGAATTGCAAGATCCAGTTTCTGCACCAGTTTCTTCTCTTCTTTCGAAGTACCCGGTCGAGTCCAGAAGTAGAACTTGTCGCTTGTCTTCGAAGAGATCAACGCGTCTTCATTGGCTAACTCAGCTGTAGCCGGCGCCTCTACGCCCTCTGAAGACTCGTTCTGTCGGCTTTGGCCTAACATCTTTCGAAACAATCCTGTCGCCATTACGTACAAATAACGGAAACCAGGCGATGTAGTCAAATGAAGCGAATTGAAAGCCCCAACCGGGAAAGAAAGGTGATGGTGAAATATCGAGTTTCCAGCGCGTTATCACATTGCTTCCCCTTGTAATTATCACCATGGGTTCCACTATACCATTACCAAGTTGATGTTTTGATAAGATACATGATATCTAATCGACCATCATATTCAGGGGTTATGAACTAACAACCCTGAATAGTTCCGTAAACTTGAGCGTAAGAGTGAGGGGTACCAGAAAACGTCTTCCAGGGAATAAGGCGGGTATTAGCGTGCTGTTGGTTCACATATCTTTGGATTTGCAGCGGCTGTGATATCGGCTTTTCCCGACGGAGTGGGGATTCTTACCGAACTTCAGGGGTAGTCCATCGGCTTGTTTCCGAAAGGCCTCAAGCTACCTTAACAACACCTGATGGTAATAAGGTAGGAATAAATATCACATGGTTGGTAATAAGTTGAAATATGATATTTCGTAGAAAGAATGGTACGAATTTCATAATAGTCATATCAAAAGTTACCTATGATTAGGTAGGTACTAAGTCATGACATCGACGAAACTAGTAAAAGATAGCCCTATCATCATTGTGGGGGCAGGAGTTTTCGGTCTCTCAAGGTATGCATCTTGAACTCATGTATCTACTTGACAACTGAACAAGTCTGCCTCAAGTGCGCTCCACCTTTCACAGAACGGATACAAGGACATCACGGTGTTTGACAAACAGCCCTACGCGGATAATGCGTATTCTACAACCGATGGGGCCGACGCGGCATCTGCCGATTTCAATAAAGTCATGCGGATGAGCTACGGCGACGAGATTGAGTATCAACGACTTGCTTTCGAAGGTATCAAGACGTGGAATGCGTGGAATGACGGGATCAGGTCTTCGAAAACCGAGGACTTACCACGCGGCTTGAAGCCGACAGATCTTATCTGGAACAACTGCGGATTCCTTCGAATGAGCATTGACGGAAAGTTATCAGATATCGAGCGTGCTACTCTTGCAGGTATGACCCGCGAGGGTCTACGTCAGACGCAGTTTGTATTAGGTGACGCTGAAGACGAGAAACGGGCGAGATCTCATTTTAGGCGGGGAGAATGGGAAAAGAAGTCGGATCCATTCGGACGCAAGAAACAAGGGAAGGAACTAGTAGGTGTTTTCGACTCTACAGCTGGGTTTGTTGAAGCTAGCAAAGCGTGCATATGGGCGATGCATCTATGTCGTAGGAATGGTGTTCGATTCGTGCTAGGCGAGAAAGAGGGCCAAGTCTCTACTTTCGTCAAGAACGGGACTGGCAGGACAATTGGTGTTCGCACTATATCTGGTGCTGAATACCACTCCGAACTCTTGATATTAGCTGGTACGTTGATGAGTAACTATTTCTTAGGGAGTAGTGCACTAACGGAAAGGACCATCGCAGCCGGCGGCTGGACTCCGTACTTATTTCCGTCTGTATCACCGCTTCTCGAGACAACCGCGGGTAGCGTTGTCTACTTCCAGTTACCGCCCAAGGATCAGGCCCAAGACCTCTGGGACAAGTTCTCGCCCGAGAACTTCCCAGTTTTCGCCTATGGGGGTTGGTCGAAGGGCCACGGAATCGGTGGTTTCCCTCGTACTGAAGACGGGATAATCAAGATAGGCTATCGTGGTACCAAATATACTAACTACGAAGACGTTCAAGATCCTATTACGGGAGTGAAACATCGTATAAGTGTTCCTAAGACGAAGTATTGGCCTCAGCCCCACGACCCAGCTATTACTAAGCAGGCAGTCGATGCTGTTAAGGAGGTGGTAAGGGAGGCAATGCCCGAGCTAGCGGCGATTGGAATTACTGGATGCAGAAACTGCTGGTACACTGATAGTCTCGATAATTCTTTTCTCGTTGATTTTGTACCCAACGACGACGGTATGCTCATCTGTTCAGGAGGCTCTGGCCATGGTTTCAAGTTCCTTCCGATACTGGGGAGGGAAGTAGTTAAGATCATTGAGAGGCCGGGGGAGAAGAATGCTTACGGCAAGCTCTGGAGGTGGAGGATCAAGGAAGGCGGTCCTAGGAACGGTCTCGAACAAGGAGAAGCAGGGCCAAGAAACTGGAAGAAACAGGTCATGGCGACAAAAGATGATTGGAAATTTCGGGAGAACCCTAGCCTCTACATGGAATCGTATGGGTAGATATAAACTCACCGTTAAAAGATGTATTTGATTTTTGATCAATTGACCTTAAGTATCAGGAATCTGATTTGTATTGATTTTTCAGGGGCTCAGGGGTAACATCTCCTATTTTAGACAACGATCAAATCAATGAGCAAATGATTTTTAACTTGAGTTGCCAAAACAATGTACCTACGAGGTGATTGGAAGTGCCTGTTGCCATTTCTATGTAGGGAGGTAGGTACTGGCCCTTCCAGTTGTCAGATCGAGGAGCCCCACCCACCACCACCAGGAGTCTTGATAATGAATCTTTCGCCGCTTTGCAGCTTTACAATGCCGCGAGGACCGAGACTGACCAACCTCTTTTTCTCACTAGACTTTCTAAGGATTAGATTCTCCCCAGGTGCTCCGTCTTCTCCGCCGTGGAGTCCATATGGCCTGCTAACTCTCCTTTCGGATATCATAGAAAATGTTAACGGTTCCCGACATTCGATAACTCGAACAACACCGTCACCTCCGCTGTACTGACCCCGACCCCCTGAGCCTTGACGGAGTGAAAATTCCCGGACTATTACTGGATATCGCTTTTCCATGATCTCCGCGTCCGAGATACGAGTGTTCGTCATATGGCAGTGAACAGCACTGTGCGAAGATGTGTTAGTGATCTCCCGATTTCTTTTCAAAGATAAATTCAAACCTACCTTGCACCATTCCACCCGGGACCTGCCCCCGATCCACCGCATATCGTTTCGCCGTAGGCGAACTTGTAACCATCAGTTGGCTTTCTCCCTCGTCCGCCAAAAAATCCGACACTGTTCATGCACCCTTGGCTAGCAGCACAAGCCTATTGAACGCGTATTAGTTAACTGGTAGCGCATTAAGGAGTTGTAACCTACGTCGAATGCTCTAAGAATAACGTCAACAACACGTTGGCTTGTCTGTGTGTTCCCAGCGTAGACAGCTGCTTGGTCGCTAGGGTTTAGTATGCTGCCTTCGGGATTGATAACCCGGATAGATGATAGACACCCTTGGTTTAACGGGATATCTTCATTGATGAGACAGCGCAATGCATATATGATAGCTGACAAGCAAATACTCTTCGGAGCATTGTTATTGCCAACGACCTCTGGACCCGTCCCAGTAAAGTCGAAGACAGCGCTACCATCAGACTGAATTCGTATTTCAAGCTGAATACGAGTTCCATTATCGAGACTGTCTATAGCCTGCAATGTGCCGCCATTAAGTTTATTCGAGGTCTTCTGCAAGAATTTCCGTACGGCAACTTCAGCGTTCGCCTGGATACGATCCATGTAGAACTGGCGCGATCATTAGAATTATCTATCCGAAAGTTGCGTTTGGGAAGTATTGCTTACTTGGACGACCTCCCGCCCATACTCTTGGAATAACTTTTCTATAAGCTTGGAGCCCTTCGCATTTGCTGCGACCTGGGCTCGGAGATCTGAGAGGTTGTCGTAAAGACTTGACGTGCCGACACAGTTAGGAAATTGCCCAGGCTCCTCAACAAGTATCTTAGTAATGCCTTCCTCGTCAAACCTCCCATTCGAAACAAGCTTGAAGGAGATAATTCTTGCACCCTCCTGGTATAGCTCAGTAGCATTAGCATTGCCCGAAATACCCTCAAAGCCACCAATATCCCGATGATGGCCCCTAGAGGCTGTGTAAAATATTATCTCCTTGCCACTTGGGTCAAATACTGGCGTTATGACTGTAATGTCAGGCAGATGTGTCCCGCCAGCAATCGGATGGTTAGATACTAGGACGTCGCCCGGTTGAAGTGTGGTTCCATATCGCTCGTGCTGATATTTCACTGCGTAGGCCATACTTCCTAGGTGAACAGGGACATCTAAGTACATGTTAGCTCACATCACAGCTTTGCATTACATAATGGATTCGCGTACGGGGCGCATTGGCGACCAGATCGCCACTGGGTCCGAATATAGCACAGGAAAAGTCAAGCCTAGATTTAATTAGAGCTATTATGTAGAATGAGCTAGGAAAGGGAATGGTACCTTTCTTTGATGTTAATACTGACGGCGGTCTTTTGTAATGTCCTCCCCATCTGCTCGGCAATAGACATAAACCCTACCCTATTCATTAGCTACTCTAACACAAATACAAGGGATGAGGGGGGTTCTTACGGTGACCAAAGATAGATAATTGGGCTGGATCTGCATCCGTCAAGGACAGTGACCGCAGAGAGGTTGCTTGGCTTTGCGAGCCTACACTGAGTATAATGTGCTCAGATAATATCTTGGCAGTCGAAAACGGCGTCACAATGATTGTTTGGGTGTTATCTATTATGATGCCGGGGCCTTCAATATGATCCCCTGGCTGAAGATTCTGGAGTAGATAAATAGGGGTATCGGCCCATCCGACGTTAGCAAAATAAGTCCTTGAGAGTTTTTCGTGTGGTGGTGTTGGTCGTGTCTCTGTTTCGATCAATTCTCTGTAGACGTTATGCGGCTGGCGTTCAAATTCTTTTGCGATCCCACGGACGCGGATATCGTCGACGATGATGTCACGCGAAGGTAGCAGGAAGGAAAATTCCTGTTGATGAAGTTCCTCGAACGCTCGCTTAAAGTTTCCGTCATGTGGTAGTGATACCATCATTTGTGTATCAGTACCTTCATAGCGCAGGTTCAAGAACTGTTGCGTTTCGATATGTTTCGTAGAGGAAACTCCCTGTAGTAAAAGACCCTGTACAGCGCGTTCCTTTAGCGACTCGAATCTTTCGAAAATCTCGGTGGCTGAGAGCGGTCCTAGGATTAAAGAGGATGGCTCTTGAACTTCTTCCACTAAATTCGCAAGTGCCATTCCATACGCCGATAGAATGCTAGAATACTTATGAATCAAAACAGTGTGTATCCCTAAGATTCGGGCAACGGATGCGGCATGCTGACCCCCGGCCCCTCCGAACACTGCAAGGCGATGAGCTGATGTGTGGTATCCCTTGCCTTCAGTCAGAGCACGGATGGGGCGACACATAGCTTCATTAGCTACGGCAAGGAATCCTAGAGCGACTTCTTCCGGGCTCTTATGAATAGCAGACCCCGCGTTGATTGAGTTGGTGAGGTCTATGAACTTATTCTTCGTGACTTCATAATCGAGCGGTAGATTCTCGTCGGGTCCGAATATAGCAGGGAAGTATTCCGGAAGGAGCCGGCCAAGGAACAGGTTCGCATCTGTTACTGTTAAAGGACCCCCTTTTCGGTAACAGGCCGGGCCAGGATGAGCGGAAGCGCTCTCTGGTCCTACAGTAAACAGACCATTTTTCCAATCAAGTATACTACCCCCGCCAGAAGCGACCGTGTTGATATCAAGCTGAGGTGACTGAATTGTGACGCCAGCGGTGGTGGTTTCAAACACATGGCCATAGTCACCAGCATAACGACTAACATCCGTTGACGTACCCCCCATGTCAAAGCCTATGACTGGTATGTTGTCTTCGGGATGCCATGAAGTTTTCGCGTACCCAACTACGCCTCCAGCAGGTCCGGAGAGGATAGCGCGCAAGCCTGAAAACCTCTCCACGTCGACAAGGCCACCATCGCTCTGCATGAATTGACATCTAGTAAACTCAAGCTCATCCTTGAAGCCCCGTCTGAAATTTGAGATGTATCTTTTGATTTCAGGGGTTAAATATGCATCGGCCGTAGCGCTCATACCACGGGATATCAATTTGATCATGGGGATCAAATTTGACGAGGCCGATATGCTGGTGAATCCTACGTCCTTCGCAAGATCACGAATGATGTTTTCATGGTCGGGGAAACTATAGCTGTGTGCTAGGCAGATGCATACGCTTCTGTACCCCTTTTGGAACAGCTCTTGGAGCGAGTTTCTCGTACTCTCGACGTTAAGTGGCTTAAGAATTCGGATTATATCGCCGCTTTGGCCAACTTTCAATGCGGGATCAGATTCGATTTCGATTTTGTGTGGAAAGGGGTCTTTAGTTGAATCTTCCATCGTTACCCGCTCTTCGACTTCGACAACCTCCGAATAAAGCACATCGGGCTTATTGATGGCGAGATCAAAAAGCTTAGGTCTTGCCTGATATCCAATCTCTAATGCATCGCGGAAGCCTTCAGTTATCAGCAGGGCAGAACGCTCTCCTTTTCTCTCGAGTAACGCGTTGGTAGCTACTGTCCTGTTGAAAGACTCAGAATCATGGCACCTAGTAACTCCGTAGCACTTAAGATACTCACGTTCCCATTCGGATGACGCCGATACGGTCTGAGGTAAGTTTGGCATCTCTTGGATGCGGGCTATCTGTGAATTTTTCGAGAATTCGGCGGATGCCTTCTGTGGGCGCATCTTCATAGTTGCCCGGGTCGACCGAGAGCAACTTTACCACGATGTCATCCTTGCTACCACTCTGAGGGATGCCAACACAGTCTGTAAATGTTCCTCCGCGCTGATTCGTAAGTAAGGGGTCTTCAGTGTTATTGTTCAGATACAAGGGCACTCACATCAATGAAGATATCGATCTTGGGCTCTGTTGTTGCGTGTGGCATGGTGCATGTAATGTCTGACTAGCCTGAGTCTTTAGACATGGAGAAACAAGAATGGCGATTATTTCCATTAAAATTCCCAACTCATTCCACCATATTACAATGTGTTATACATGACGTTTTAGGCAATATGTAGTAGGGGATGTTCGTCGGCTCAATCCGCCCGAAGTAGTGGAACCCCTTTTTTCTCTGAGCGGATATAAGCGAATTTGCCCCACGAGCGTACCCACAAATCCACCGGCTTCAGCCGATTTCTGATAAGGTCCATGACGGGTTATTTGCGATGCTTACGAAATTCCAACATGCCGGTCCGGTCTGGTGAGTTCACCTTGATCGATCATCATACATCAGAAAACGAGTCTCAGATGCAAGTTGAGTGGTTCGTTTGATGATCCAATCATGGGTGACCCAATGCATTCTCGTAGTCCAAATAGAGCATTGTCAACTAGGCTCAGCAGAAGCACAAACGCGTGCGTGAGGTGTCGTAGGAGGAAACAGCGGGTAAGCAATCGTCGAATAGAATCCTCGCTCGTAGATACACTATCTAACCTCACTTGCCTTTTGGCCCTCTCAGTGTGATCTGCGCTATCCGAAATGTTCAAGCTGCGAAACTGCGCAAGTGCCTTGCCTAGCTTATGATAGCGAGAAACAGGCCGAGATCCCACGTAATTACGTGTCAATCCTTGAGGCAGAAGTTAGGCAACTCAAATCTGAGCTTGAAGGTCTGAGGAGACAGAGTGTATCGACGACCATCCCCTCTGCTAGTCCAATGCCGGCGGGCCAAGATGATCACCAGAGCGTCAGTTCGCCTATTGCCGCGCCAACGGTGCAATCAACTGCATCGGATCCGCAAGAAGTTGTCAAGTCAATGGGCTTGGTTATGTTGGATAGCGGTAGCCAACCGAAATTCATGGGAACGAGCAGTGGCGTCACGTTCGCAAAGATGGTCATTGCATGCGTGAAAACTGATATTTCGATTCCAATGTCCCCAAGCACTTCGAGGGGGTCAGTTCGGATGGCCGCACCACCTCCTATCATCACATCATCGCTGCCTCCTCGTCACGCGGCTCAACATATTTCGGACGTCTACTTCCGATACCGGACGCCACATGTACCAATACTAACAAGATCAAGAGTGAATGAAGTGCTGGAGCGCGTATACGGCGCATTCGAATCTCATCGACCCGACTTTTCGAGAGTCGCAGAAGGAGATATGTTCATCGCGTATATGGTTTTCGCCGTCGGACTCTGTAGCCTACCAGTTGCGGGAGGGTCAAGACCACCCCAGAGCGAAGGTTGTTTCAACTCAGCTCTTCGATGCATTGACAAGCTTCTCTCATACTCATCCAGCGACCTTGAAACCTTAACGGTGGTGTTGCTCTTGGCTCAGTATATCGCCTTGAATCCCAGCAAAGGGAGTTTGTGGCAACTTACTGGTATAGGAATACGTCTATGCATTGACCTGGGCTTACATTGGGAAACGGAGGCGATACTCGCTTTGCCCCAATCGGTCCTCAATGAGAGACGAAGACTATTCTGGGCCGCTTATCGATTTGATCGCCTTCTCGCGATCACTCTTGGAAGACCTTTTGGCATTGCTGACCAGAGCATCAGTGTCGGCTGTCCGGATCCTTATTCTGCGCAGCATCTTAGCCCAACCGAAGTACATGGCCAACGCATGGCCAACCATATTATTGGTCTATACAAGCTCGAGTCCGAGATCAAACACGTCCTCTACCACCAGCTTCAAGGCGCAACACTAGCCTACCCCCGCGCCAACTATGCATTATGGTTTCGCGATATTCAGCCGCGACTCTGTGCTTGGAAGGACGAAATACCTGACATTAGTAAGGCGGATTCCGAAAGTATCTACTCGCACCAATCTTGGTGGGATGCTATGTGGCTCAACGCCATTTTGTTGCTCCATCGACCCAACCCGCTAGTACCGCATCCCACGACGGAATCGCTGCAAACGTGTTTCGACGCGGCTTGTCAACTAATCAAAGCGATCAAGACTTTACAAAGAGATGGGAGAATTTGCGTCATTTGGCAAACCGTGCACAGCCTTTTCCTTGCAGGTTTGATTATGATTTATTGCATTTGGGAATCTGCGGATGTTCGGGATAAAGGACGTGTTCTCGATATCGTCACTACGGCGCAAGACTGTGCCAGTACCCTCACAGCCCTAGCGGAGCGCTTTCCTGACGCGTGTGGGTGTAGAGATGCGTTCGAATCCCTCTCAGCGGCGACTTTAAAGTGGCTAGTATCAAGAGATCAGGGAAACACTACTCAACCAACGCCCAGCGAGATCAGCGCGTTGAAACAGCATATGCCTTTCTCCACAACAGCATGGAGGGCTGAAGAACCCACGAGCATCTTTCCGGAGGAGCCCTTCGAGTTCGCCGAATATCTTATCGCGGCATCACAATGGCCAGGTTCTAGTAGTAACGATGTCGGGAACTCGTTCAATTTGCAAGATGTTTTTGATTCTCCAAGTGCAGATTTTGGATGAAACTTCGAGGTTCTACTTCGTAATGTTCCAAACAATAACGCCACGATAGATAAGCTTAAGGGGCTTTGCAGTGGCATGTACCACAGCGTATCCCCAAGCCACAAATAATCACAGGACTTCCACAGCCACGGGTTTCAGCTCGGGCAGCTGCTCGGGGCAACCAGATGGAAGGTTTGAATAGCGAATTAATTGGGTCGTTCATTCCCCCACCAGACGCATCGATGCATTGTCGCAATTACCTCTAGGGCTGAGTTCTGGGCAACAACGCGCTATGCTAAACCTCCACAGGGCACCCAGCCTCTTTCCAATTCACCAGATCACACCTCGCACTCGACAGAAGTTAAGGCGACATGCGCATTTATGCATTACAATATCAAAAGAACCCCTCCATGATCACACCTCATTCTCAAGGCGAACCAAGCAGCCCTTTGATGGCGCTCAAAAAAGCTGTCCGTTAGTCTGGCATGCTGTGTAGATGATGGTCCTCTAGGACATCGTCAAATACGGACGTATCCATGTCCAGCTTAGATTTGAAGACGGAGGTCTCTACCTCAACCTTCCCCCCGCCCTCTCTTCCAACCTACATAACTAGAGGAGTCGTTTGAATTGGAGGGATGTATGTAAGGTTACCTACTTAATGCAACCTCCCGGTCCTTACCGGCCTTGTATCCTCCGCCAACGATTGGCTTTTCTAAGAGGGGTCACAATCTGAGTGACTCCGGCATAAAGTCTCAAAAGTTCACCACCGCGAATATGACCACACGTCCAGCACTTTGTCAAACACTCAATTGGTGTTACGCTACCTTTGCCTATGACTACCCAGTACCTGGCAGGTAACAGATTGTAGAGAAATTGAGTTGCGCATTTCTTAGGACCTGCCACGCACTAAGTCATTGTAGGCATGATTGACGTTCGCGAGATAACAATAGCAAAAGCACACGATGGGTTCAAGGCTGGGAGATTCTCCGCCAAGGACCTGGTTGGAATATTCCTCGATCGTATTGCGACATGGGACAAGAACGGCCCACGGATTAACTCAACAATGGCTCTATCAACAACAGCACTCGACGAAGCAGCTGCGCTTGATGACTATCTAGAAGAAAAGGGCGAATTTAAAGGGAAGCTCCATGGAATTCCCGTATTAGTAAAGGACCAAGTACGGGCTTGCCCTAAAAACATAAAACACTATTGAACTAACGAGACTTGCCCTATATAGGCCGATACTGAGGGGATGGTTACCACATATGGCTCGTCAGTCGCCAAAGGGAATGTTCCCGACGAAGATGCTTTCGTAGTCGCAAAGCTGAAAGCAGCAGGCGCCGTGATTCTGGGTAAGACCACACTCTCTGAATGGGCCTCGGTGTGGTTCAGTGTGAATAGTGCGAACAACAACGAGTTCACCAAGAACCCTTATAATCTCAAACACGATGTCGGCGCATCCTCGGGAGGCTCTGGTGCAGCTGTGGCAGCGAACTTCGCAATCTTAGCCGTGGGCGAAGATACTGGAGGCTCGATCAGGGTACCGTCATCATTCTGTAACATTGTCGGTCTCCGTCCGACCCCGGGACTCATCTCTCGAACAGGCTTCTGCCCGTTGATCAAAGTCCAAGACACTCCCGGGCCAATGGCCAGAACTGTGACAGATTGCGCTCTTATGCTTGATTGTATGGTTGGGTTTGACCCTAAGGACGACTTCACAGGTGTTGCAGCCACTGCAGCCGCCCTAGGATTGCCTAAAGGTGGTAGTTACGCCGCGTTCTTAACAGATGGACTGCGGAAGATTAAGGGGGCGAGAATAGGTGTTATATGGCAGAGGTTTGGCCTGATATCTGACCCCTATGGTTGTGCAGTCAATGAAGTCGTGTTTGCGGCAATCAAGAAGCTTCAAAAAGCTGGTACGACCTTCGTGGACATTTCTCGTATGGACGACCTCGACCATTACATGACTTACCCACTCACCTACTTACAAAGGTCTCGTAGCGATATCAACAGTTTTCTAGCAACAAAGCCTCATCTCCCTCAAGACATTGCGGACACACTACCAGAGACTTCAGATAAACCTTACTTGAACTTCACATGCGCCATGGCACATGGCCCGAAGGACCCCAAAGAAGACCCGACCTATCTGGACAGGATCCTACAACGTGATGAGTTCAAGCGCAAGATAGACTGCCTTTTTGCATCGATGGGGCTAGATGCGCTCGCACTGCCAGATGTCCGTGTCCCGCCTCCGCGATTTGAAGATGCCATGACCGGTAGGTTTAACAGAGGCGGACAGGAAGACTTCCCAACCAACACATTTCTCGCCAGCATAATCAGGCACCCGGCCATCTCGGTCCCCGCCGGCTTCACCGAGAATGGGCTCCCCGTCGGTATGGAATTCATCGGCCTTGAATATCAAGAACAGAGTCTCCTTGAGTTAGCTTATGGGGTAGAAAACATTGTTAGGGCTAGAAAATCGCCGCCTGGGCTATGGGAGGGTAGCTGTTGTCTCATATGAGCACGCTATGTAGTATTTTGAATTTGGCTACTTTGAATCCTACCTGATAAATCGAATGCCAATTGCGTTTCCCTGTAAAAGGCGGCGGAGATCGTAGCTAAGCACATATTCTTTGATCACTATTTTGCTACCGTACCGTGCTGTTGACACTCATTACACTGTGCACTTAGCTACCCCTCCATCCCTCAATTAACACCTGTCGTCCGCCATTAATACCCAAATTAGCGACAGAGGAGATATACATATTAGCACATCAAGTGTGTGGTGTCCACCGATATTAATCAAGGCATTATCAAAGGATTTCAATACGAGCGCCGTTAATAGCTCCCAACGCATTTATATCCTCAAAGTTGTGCTTTATTTCCGGCAGATCCTTGTCCAAATATGAGGCCATCGAAAATGCTCGCGTCAGCCAAAAGAGGGTCTTGGACGACATGGTTAACATTCCCTGCATCCTGAAAAATTCATACCTCAACTTTCATCCATACGAATCTCATGCCTCAAACATACTAACTATCTAGCAATGAAAAACACTTAATTCAATGCGAATCTAATCATGGATGCTAGTGAGGCAGATGTTACCTCAAAGTCTCCTTCTTCCTTGTACATATCTCTCCTAACTACGGGCTCAAAGTGTATTCGAGTCCTAGACCTAGAAGCTCCTCAGCCGCTCGAGCATGGTAGTTCTCATACCAGTCAAGATCGCTCAGATGAGCTGCGCGGCCAACTGCGAGTTGTCGACTTGGCCGACAACCCGTCACCAAAGTTTATTGCGTTGTCGTACGTCTGGGGACCTCCGTCCCCAGAACCACGAACGATAAAGTGTGGGCAACATTCAATTCCCATAACCGATAATTGTTGGGAGGCGCTAAGCTATCTGCGTGTCGCGCCCGACTTCGATCGAAATGCGGATGGCTCATTGACGCTGTGGATTGACGCGATTTGCATCAATCAGGCTGACGAAGAGGAGAAGCTCAACCAAATCCCTTTAATGGGTAGCATATACTCGCAAGCCGTCTCAGTCTGTGTCTGGTTAGGACCTGGGACATCTCGGTCTGATGAAGCTATGGACTATTTGAAGGTCGCTGGCTTCCAGGAACACCTCGACGAAGACGGTGGTATCCTCAAGCCTCCGAAGTCGCGATTGTATTGGAAATTAGCTCTGACGATGTTCACCAAATGCCAGGTTCGAGGGTTACGCTATTACTTTAGGGAATTCGGTGAGTTCAGCGAATTTGGATAGCACGTATTCGGAAGGCGAATTAACCTGTGTAGGGCTCAACCGTACCATTCAAAACCCTCTTCCAGTTGGTGACCGATTCGTATCTCCTGGAGTCATCGCTGATGTCTTGGAAAGGCCGTGGATCGGTCGCATTTGGACATTGCAAGAGGTTCTTCTCGCGTCCCGAATCAGGATTCAGTGCGGTACCAAGTCTTTAGAGTGGCACCGCATGCTGCACGCCTTGACTTGGTTTGCCCACGTACACGAAGTGTGTGCGGCCAGAAGTTTCTCGCGGAGCCTGGGCTTACCTGGCTTTGGTGTGGTACGTTCAACGGAGTTCGCAAGATGGCAGGGACTCGCTCAGTTATGGATGGATATCCATATCCATCCCATAGGATCCAGGTACCCTGACCCGAAAATAATGGACAATTACCGTACCTTCATAGGTAAGGTCACTCTAACGTATTTTATGGTCTTCGGTTCCATCTTTTGGGCATTATGCTCTCTCATCTTAATGCTGGGCCTTGTTTATGCGGCCGTCGCAGTTCCAGTCGTCATTTTGGGTCTTTTAATCTTCAGTATAGTTAATATCCGTGAGTACGGCCTGTGGTGGAAATATTTCAGTCGGTATCTGTTATCGTCAATGTTATCAGACCTGCGAAAAGCCTCCGAGGCTGTAGCAAGGCATACGCCTGTTAAGAGTTCATCAGACACCAATAATACCGTACGCGCTGCTTTGATTCGGGAAATCTGGCACCGCGCAGCGACTGACCCAAGAGATAAGTCCTACGGTGTGCATTCGATTCTCCATGAATTGGGCGTTCAGGTTGGCGATACGACTCTAGGGGAGCAATGCAATGAACTTTACAGGGAACTTTTCGTCGCGCTTTTGTGGTGGACGCGGGATCCAAACATCTTACTATGTGCTTCTGGACCTAAGTTAGTGGATCAACCATCTTGGGTTCCGGACTGGCATGGAGGAGGAAAAGCATGGTTTAACTCGAATTATTTTGGGATAGACTATATCGATATGATGCAATATCGAACTGCGTCCGAGCTGAACATGCTAAGAAGCCGAGGGAACGCTGGGACCAAACTCCCGGGCACGTATCATGTCGTGCAGGATGACATGGTCTTGTCTTTTCGAGGGATGATAATCGGATCGATTCTTTGGGTAAGTGACAGCTTCGGGGAGACCTCTGAAAAATACTCTCCCGCAGAAGACGCCCTTCACATGTCCAACATTGCTGTTCTCCAGAGCTTTTACATGAGTTTTGATCAGCGACGTCAAGTTCCCTATGGGACCCCTTCGGGAATCATGAATAGGCAGCACAATACAGCTACGCAATTCCGATTGTTTTGGACAATACAAACCATGAGTCTTCTCCCTCCAAGCAAGACCCTAGAGAGAATCAAAGGGAAGCGTTCCAGAGCAGCACCAGAACTCAGTTATTTCGTGAGGTTATGTTATGAGCTCGCATCCAACCAGAGATCACTATTCAAAAGTTCTTCCGTTGAGCCGCACCGGGAGACAAATCTATACGGACACTGTCCGCAGAGTACCGAGGTAGGAGATGTTCTCGTTATCCTCGAAGGCGTCGACTTTCCTGCTGTCTTACGAAAACAAAACCAGCACCATTATCGGCTGGTGGGGTTTGCTATGGTGGACGACTATGAAGTAATGGACGGCTATATATGGAATGAGAGAGCAACTCAAAATCTTGGAGAATTCAAGATAATCTAAGCAATAAACGCTTGTGCTTACTTAGTTGCATTCTAAGTTGAGAGGTGTGGGCAGGCAAAATATTGGTGATAGGTGAATTGATGTGTACCTAGGTACCTAGGTAGGTAGAAAATCACATGAAAGAAAGGATTAGAGGGAATAAGATGTTGTATTTGTTTGAAACTTTAGAGCCTGGATCTTCAGTTCGAAGATCTTAAGTACTTGCACAGTGCTCGTCGCACCTTCCCATGATGTACACTCTATCTATGAACACCCTGCGGCAAGACAAAGAGAGATTGAATCTGTCTGATTGAAATGCATTTGCGACATAGCCTTTGCTAGTCTGCTTTGGGAAACCGACCAAAACCCCTTTTGGGAAAAAAAGGAACGGAAACCAAAGCAAGATCAATCCTAATCATTATTTCCCACACACATATTACGGCTAACCACAACGACGTAAGCCTAGCGATAAACCACCCCGCAGTCAACCCAAACTTTTTAAGGGCTTACCACCCAGCAGACGGTGCTTGGGCAGGGTTTTCCATCGCTAATATGTAGGTCTCATCCTCTGCCTACGCTAGTTCAACTTTCCGAGACGTAAACCTCTCAATGTCATCGAATACCCACTGGATGGGATCGACAAACGTAATGTCCATTCCATCAGGTATCGGTTCCAACCTGCCATCGTCTTTATCTACTCGGCGAGGCGAGATATTCTCTCCAGGATATCTTCTCCTTCCGTCGCGAAGCCAATCTCCTTTGTCATCACTAGAAGAGAGGAGTCCAACAATACGACCCTGAGAGTCGAAGACGCATGATCCTGAGTCGCCCGCGGCTGAAAACCTTCCATGTAAGGGAATAATGATCATCTGCCAGGCGTATTGATCGCCCTCGAGGCCTGCCGGCTTTCTAATAACAGCCTCAACCGCATTTTTCTTCCCAAGTGTTAAGCCGGTGGTCGCTCCTCTTTTACAGACGATCATTTTTTTCCGTAAACTAACGTAAGATTTTCGAAGTGACAAGAAGCCATTTTCATCCTTTTTTGAGAACCGGAGCCATGCCCTGAATTCACTATCAGCATCATGGTTCGATCCATCTAGACTCGCAGCGCCCACGAATACTGCATTCTTTGGGCTCTCCGGAAATTTGCACTCGTCAAGTTTAATCAACGCCCAGTCCTTCAAGTATCCTTTTTGATGAGCGGAGAATTCCAGAGGTGAGTGGAACATGAGTTGACCGATCTTTCTAGCGTCCTTATCTTCTATTCGTTCGAGAGGATCAATGAACTTCTTCACGTAAGCGACTTCATCGTTTAGCCAATCTAACGCTTGCAATTCCTTTTCGGTGGGGCGTAAGTGGCTTTTGCTTTCATCTAGATGATACCAGTCCTCCCAACGCTGTTTCTCAGTAGCAAGTTCACTGATATAACTACTCATTCTCTTGATCTCCTTCCCTAGGCAGTACTGGACGTCTTGGATGGTTTCCGTTGTTGCTTGGGCATGGTATTCGGGCTCAGACTCCGGCGAGAACTTGTAACTTTCCTTGGCGGGTCTATCTCTATGCACAACGTGACGGCAAGTTAAGCCATAGACTGAGTCGTCGCCCTGGAGCTTGATGTGTAGCCCCATCGTGCCTTGACCACGCCGATTTTCTGAGTATGTCACCGGGTAGCCCGGAAATGATAGTAAAGGCAACAAGGTTTTGTTGAATTCGTCGAAACCCCGAGCTGGATTCACAAGACCCTCAAGCTCTACTGAGGCTGCGAGATTGTGACAACGACCTTCCCGAATTTCCACCTCAACATCGCCAATGTTATGAAGTCGTAAAACTTCCCGACATCCTAGAGCAATATTAATGCCTTCGTCCCAGCTAAGCGTACCATCCTCAACCGCGATGAGAAGTATTGTAGGGAAATCGCTCGAGTCCCTTATAGTACGCTCGAGTCCAATTCGGATGGGGAAGAAAAAGCTCCATTCGCAACCTCTCAACGAACATATGAGTTGCTCGACTAATTCTGGCGACCATTTTGCAACTATATCGCTTTCAATATCCACTGTATCATATTCTTTCCGAATAGGTACGTGTATCGATTGGTTCCATCCCTCTTCCACTCTAGTCTGTTTTACCCACGGATTGCAACTCGTTCGGGCTATAAGCTTCGGCGTTCCTGCGAGACCAAAATAATAATTGTCCCTTTCTTCGGGACTCGGCTTCCGAGGTTCTGCGGGCGACGCCATGTCCAGGTCGAAAAGTGAAGTTGATTTGATTTGATCGACGTCAGGTTCGGTACAATCGGCCGAGAGTGGTTTTAATCGCTTTCTGGGTGGACAGGTTGGCTCGACACTAGAGGAATGACTTGACTGTAATAAAGTAATATGGTTTTCTCCAAATTGGATTTCAGTCATTTTATATAGACAGATAGGTAAGTACTGTGTGGTGGTTACGTAATCAAAGGGTTTAAGTAAAAACTTGCTCACGTTTTAGACGAGAGTTTAAACTTAAGAAATACAACATCATTTACTCCTTACAACACTACCTAGCCTAAGGATGTAATCTGAGAGTCCAAGAGCAAGGTTCCTACCCAATCGTTAGTCGCGCCTCCTAATGTAACCGTCTGTGCAGTATTGTGGCTTCTATTACACCTGGGTAGTTTATGGGGCCAGAAATGCTTTCCACCTACCTACATATTTTACATGGGCGTCTAGATAGGTACCTATCTATCTCTATATGAGAAAAGGGGGAATGAATAGAAGGCACCGACGGACCTAATAGAGGTAGAACGTAAAGTTCTGTTAGTTCCACCTTCTAGAGTCTATGTAGCTACCTACCTACCTACCTTGTAAGATAGGTAAATATCACGTTGGTGCCTATTTGGCAGCGTATCTTTCGAACTTCTGCTGAATCAAACTATTCGAAAAGGTGTTCTCGGTTTGGAATTGAAAATGCCTGTTAGTTTCTATTCGCTTCAATTCCTATCGGTATATAATACTAAATACATCATATAGCCAATGTCTTGTTTCAATTGCGGCCGCGCAGGCCACAAGGCCCGAGACTGTTTCGTGAGTAAAATCCCCATGCAAATTTCACGGAAACATTGAAATACTTCTATTGTTCATTTCTCTTTGATCACAGTATAGGTAGTCTCAGAACGTGGAGGCTGATTTTTATTAATAGGAAGAGAGAAAGGTATGGCGACCCGAGAATACATACGGAGGACTTCAGGCATTCGTTCACGTCACTCTGCGATTTTTGCCCAATTCCTACCATTTTTACAGCCAATTTTCGACGAACTATACCTTAATGCCATAATTACTCCCTCAATATATACGTCTATATAATGCCAAACACCGCTTTCCTCACGTGGCATAATCAACCTGGCCCATTAATAATTACTACCATAAACTTCCCCAAGAGAATATGGTCTACAACCAAAATCAATACATTTTCCTGACTAATTCTAATCTGCAGGTTGGGGTGACTCGGAAGGCTCTTGAGGTTAGCCTACCGAAGCCTCACATTGTTTGTTTCATGATCTTATCCTCTGACGTTCACACATTCATTGCCTCGATAAGTGAATGTGGAAACATACTTGCCCCATTTCAATAGCTCTTATTCTGGTTCTATTTTTTTTTCTTTAAGATTCTTAACTATATTTCTAATGATCCATATTCTTCATAGGGCGGGCACGACGTACGGCTACCATTCACTCCCTGACATCTGCGTTTTCTAATCTTGGTTAAATGACATACAGGACACGCATAAGCCCACGAAGAAGATGGTATGATGGTGAACGGATGCCTAATTTCTCGATTGATACTCATTGGACAACTTAGAAGACCGGGCTCCCCATACCTGATGACAAGCCAATGGTACGTTATCCACTGATACAACACTTCTTCAACTACGGTAGTAACTGGGAGTAATATAATACAGAAGGGCTCCGACGAAGTATGCATTTAGGTTCCGATACCACCATTTGGGATGATCTACAAGGATTGATGGCTGATGTCTAAAAGTGGTATCAGAAAGAGATAGACGTGTGTTTCAAGCCCCTAATAAGACATATAGCAACATCCATACTAACATCACGAGTTATTAGCATCGCGTCGAGAAAATCAAGGTGCGTCGCATATTAGTGGGTAAAGTTCGAGTGGAGCTCGCTAATCATCGTCCTAGAATATTGACGCCCATAAAAGGGTACCTATTCACTTTTTGCTATGACTGCCTACCTATTTTATATCAAGTCCTTGATCTTGTCCAAACAAATCTAACTAGAATATGTAGATCCTTCAACAGTCAAGAGACGTAAGTTTTATTGAAGGTTTTTATTGATCTAGTTAGGAACGTAAAATGATCATTAACTAAGGTTATTTATAGGCTGCCGTCGAGGAAATCGCCGTATGTTAAACCAGAAACGTGTCACCATAAACAACCAAGTCTAACATCACAACACATAATCAGAGCCTAGTCTTGGAGAAGGAGGTAAGAAACTGTTCCCAAAGTTACTGTTTTATATCCATAGTTTAATTAATCTTCCGTAGAAGCGCGACGCGGCCGAGGTAATGTTAGGAGCCATAGTGATAAGGTGAAAGCTGATATACTTCGAAGGCAGCCCAGGACGAAAACATATTGGTAAGATATGTCATGCTCCGAAAATTAAATTTGTGGCATAAACTAATAAAAGAGCTTATAGACTGAAATTCTGAAAGCAGTCGAAGCCCGACGACGGGAAACAACAGATGCCGAATGGATTAAAGTTGAACATTCGACTAGCTGATGTAAGCTTTATTAGACCACGTCTTATTTACGGCGGTTTCCAAAAGCTTGGCATAAATACTGATATTTATATAGGGATCGTACCAGGAAAAGGAGCGGGTAGAAGGGGCTAATTATTTGCAGTGGTTAGGTAGGTATGTTAAGATTGGGGCATTTTGTTGGAGTGACGCACGCTGTTGACCCACCCAATATTTTTTTTTTTCTGGGCAGAACCGTGATATAATTATTTGAAGGAGTTCCCCTTTCTATTCGACCCTTAGTGACTGGGAGTTGTGAATGTTGAATCAGGGATTCGATCTACTGTATTCATGATGTTCCAGGGCTCCACACCCTGGGCGAGGTCACGGGACGACTCCCAAAAGATCCCAGTCCACCGAAAACTTTTCCACTAAATAACGCCTGTGAACAGGCGTTTATTCTGTGAAGGAATACCCGCTGGAGAATCCTTCCCTTTGTGGCTGCTTTTTCGTTTGGCGTTTGGTTGTCTTTTTGTGGGAGTTGGGCTGTAATTCAAGTTTATAGAATTATTGTAACTTTTTGCAATAATTATTCCAGGTGATTAACTCTATCAATGTACCTTGCCACCAAATTTGTATGGTATGGTACTTATACTGGGTTGAATTATTCTTGTATTTAGAATATTTATTTTATAAGAATGATTCTTAAAATACCCGTTTTCCCACCACGTATTTATCTAGACATCATCCTACAATATGCTTCTCTATGAGGTATTTCAGTTCTTCAACTGCTAGCCCTCTTGTGTCTGCGCCAGGGAAATGAGCCGAGTTGATGATAAGTGTCTCCACCGAATACAGTCGGTTACGGTCGTCGAACTCCTCAACAGGCTCGCTTCGCTCATGATTCTTGAAATACTCTTTTTGATACTCTTCTGCCCGCATTTGGTGATGCTTACAGCGCCAAATACCGATTTCCTTCTCATGGTGTGCATAGTACGAGCATGCATCGAAGATATAAAGCTCCCCCGTGTGGGCGTCAGTGCCAATATTTGACTCCCAGAGATCACCGTGAATGAGGCATGGCTTGATCGAGCGTCCGTCAGCAGTCAGGGGGTCGAGCAGCCGAGGGATCAGCCTTTCAATGGTTATTTTCATCACGTCGTCTAATTCTTTCCAAAATCCATTGATTTCGACATCCAATTTATAGACACCAAGCATAAGCTTCTTGAAGAATGAAGTCCACTGTGTCATATTGTTTCAATAAGAGGTAGATTCATGCAGATGGATGATGTAATGATCAATCTGAAAGTACCTACTTACGTTGCTTTCCCACGCAGTATTTAAAGGCAGTTTGCCATCGAATGTCGTAACGTAGAACCCAAATTTGCCAGTCGGCGAATTACTCTTTTGGTGTAATTCGGCAAGCTTCTTTCCTAGCCGCTTATGGTCAGGAGGTTCATGATTGATCTCTAGATAATCGCATAGGAAAAAATAAGCTCCCTCGTCATCGTATTTTCCATATCCTCGCGGCTTTGGTGCGAAGTCTGGTAATGTATTGTGGATCTCGAGCATTGCCATATACTCGCCCAGAACGCGCTCGGCTGCATCTGCTGTCTTCAAGATCTAATACCCGACAACTCGAGTTAGTTTTTGACATATTAGTCAATAAGTTACCTAAGTTACTGGTGAACTTGGGAAATGAGAGACAAACTAGCCTTGAGAAAGTAAGCGCCTGGTGAGCCATCCGCTTTTCGGGTGTCTACTTTAGTTGTCGAGGCCCAATTAGATGCATCGTATTGTTGCACTTCGATAATCTCTTCACCGGGCTTGAGAGCCTCTGCGATACTCAACATACTTCTTAGTACCTTCTATGTCAAATTTGGCAAGTACGTGTAATTAGGTAGGGTCTAAAATGGATTGATTAATTCACCTTAATTTGAAATCACTAAATGCTACCACTACCGCCTTTTTTTGAAAATTTGAGATATTGTTGGGCCCACTTTTTCCTAAGCTAAACCATTTTAGAAGATCTACATTAAGGATATTTTCCACGACAATTCCTTAAACTTTACTTAAAATAAATTTAAAAAAATACTTATTTAATTATAACTTTAATATATTAATAATAACTTTTAAACAATTATTATTAACTTTTTAAAAAGTTTATATATAAATGTTATTATATTGTTTTATTAGCAAAGTTATCCCTTATGTTTTATAATCCTAGTTATAATACGAGGAAGTTACTTAAAGAAGTAAAGTAAGGGATAATTTCAAAAATCATTTTAATACTGGAATAGTAGAGCCTCAAACTGTAAGCGGTAAGGCGTGCCATAATAGGCTTAGCTTGGAATAAAAATGGGCCCAACAATATCTCAAATTTTCAAAAAAAGGCGGTATATAAGCATTTTTGTCTTCACCTCTTGTACACGGCTTCAAGCTCTCTGGTGAGGGGCTCAGATGTGTTGGGGGCCAAAATGTGACAGTTCAGTTATGCAGTTAGTAGATAATCGCCAGGGGTTAGAAAATTGTTGGCGCCGCGACGTAGCCGTCAGCCTTACTTCCCTACTTCCAACACACACATGAATGTCACAGTTCTAAGACACGTCAAATAGATCGAAACCATGGAGTCTATCAGTAGTTGTACGTATCTGCTCGATAATTCGATTTTCTGATTTAGCCACGAGATGCTTGTCTTGGCAACGCAATGATCACCATGATGTCTTGGAAACACTGTAGATAATCTCGGAATTAATAATGGTAACATCCTAGACTCCTATACAGAATAATATGCTTATTGCCGAGTTTGGGCTGATAGTTAACCTGAATATAGTGGAAACGCTTTAGATCTCGCAAGCAGGCTGGCTCAGAAGACCCGTCCGTTTCGGGATCGAGTTCGACAAGCGCGATATATCGTCCAACCCATCCTCTTCCAGAGCCGACGTTATCATTACCCGAAAGACCACTAGTACAACGCGACGAATCGGATCGAAGCGCAGCACCGGATGTACAAGCCCGACTATTCTCGTCACAGACGTCTATTGGATATCGAGGACAAGATTCGCAAGATAGGAGAAATGATCCGTTTGGATTGTTGGTCCTGCACGCGCCCGCGCAGCGGTCCGTTGACATACTATTCATACATGGCCTTGGAGGCACGAGTCTGAGGACTTGGTGTTATAATCGTGAGCTAGAGTATCTCTGGCCGAAACTCTGGCTCCCAGAAGAACCTGATCTTTCCGCTGCTAGGATCCTCACCTTTGGATATAACGCGCACTTCTCGTCTAAGAAAGAGAAGGTATCTCTTACCATCGGTGATTTTGCGAATGACCTTCTATTTCGCATGAAATATGGCGAAAGGGGGCCGGAGCGCTTGGGTCAAGTCCCAATTATCGTGGTTGCCCATTCAATGGGTGGCTTGGTATTCAAGAAGGCTTTCATTCACGGTCATTTGAATGAGGAGTTCCACGGTATAATCTCAAGCATAAAGGCCGTCTTATTCTTAGCGACACCTCATCGAGGCACGGATCTCGCCAAGACTTTGAATAAGATTCTTACAAGTTCAGTCTTCGGGCATTCACCCAAGGACTATGTTTCGGAGCTTGCGAGAAAGAGCCCAACGATTGACGAGCTCAATGATTCGTTTCGCCATCTTGCTTCGAAACTGAAAATCTTCTCATTTTATGAAACTCTCAACACAGATGTTGGACCCATGTCATTCATGATTGTGGAAAAGTATTCTTCAGTGCTAGGCTATCCGGACGAAACCCCGCATCCGTTAATCGCCAACCATCATGACGTTTGCAAGTTTAAGAGTACGGATGATCCCAACTATGTATCCGTTGTGGGGGCCTTACGCAGTGTAATCGCAACAGCGCGAATCTCCAAAGAGACGAGCAGTAGCGCCGAAGAAGATTTGGCTCAAGTCACCACTCTATTAGGCATTTCCGCTCCACCCGAAGACGATATCGCGGCTTGTCGGGCTGTTCGGAAAGCAGGAACCTGCGAGCAATTCCTAGAGACCAAGGAGTTCAACGACTGGAAAGGGGGCCGTTCTTCTCCTGTCCTATGGGTATACGCGCCTCCCGGCAACGGGAAATCAACCATGTGCTCAGCAGTGGTGGATGATCTTTTGGAGCAAGGCCAGCATTGCGCTTACTTCTTTTTCAAGCATGAGAGTCGACAGAAAAGATCTGTCAGTAATATGCTTCGGTCCCTAGCCTATCAGAGTGCCCTGATAGTTCCCAGTTATTGTCATGCATTAGCAGACCTCGCAAAGTCTGGGTTGCGTTTACATGCTTTGGATACCGTTACTCTCTGGAAGAAACTCTACTTGCAGGTCTTGTCAAGTCTTCGACATGAAGTAATATATTGGATCCTGGATGGCATCGACGAATCAGAGTCAGTCGAGCAACTCGTAGACTTGATACCTATGGTTAGCGGTTCTGAACCCCTTATTCGAGTCTTAGTGTTCAGTCGTCCTTTACCAGCTATAAGCCGGTCATTTCAAAGGATAGGGGAAATAGTATCCGTGGATACGATGGCTCTGCCGAGCAATGAAGGAGACATACGACTATATGTCACCGACAGAATCGAGCATCTTCCATCCAATGACAATTTCAGGGCAGAAATTATCAGTGAGATTATCAGACGCTCACAAGGGAGTTTCCTCTGGGCCAGCCTGGTTCTGAATCGTATTGTGAGGTGTCATCGTCAGGGGCAAGTGAAACGAGTGTTGAGCGAGACCCCGGATGGTATGGATGAGTTATATGATCGAATGTTGAGTACGGTTGAGAACCTAGAATTCCAGGAAGACAAGATCCTAGCACGAATCCTCTTCGCTTGGGCAATGTATGCGAAGACTCCGCTCACGGTTGATGAGCTTTCTGAGCCATACTCCGATGAATTCGGGTCAATTATGGACCTGAAGCACACGATAAGCCAAATTTGTGGACAGTTCGTCACCGTTGACACACATAATCGAGTATCATTAGTCCATGATTCCGCTCGTCAATATCTACAAGAGTCCAGCCCACACTCGTTCTCTTTAGACCGCCAGACAGCGCATGAAGACCTCCTATGCAAATGCCTCGATATACTTTGCGATAGCGGTCTACAAGGAAAAATTAATACTCTCCGAGTGCCTAAATTTCTTCCCTATGCTGCGACTTCGTGGGCTTTCCATCTTGAGAACTGCTTACCAAAGTCTGATAGAGTATTCGACGCACTGGTTAAGTTCTTCAGCAGTACATCCCCTCTTCCATGGATTCAATATCTCTCCATGAGCAATCATTTGGCGGAGCTCATTGCTGTTTCTCGTAGCATCACTAGCTTTAGTCACCGGCGCAAGAAGATAGACGCTGGTGGGATACAAGTTCTGAACCTACAGTCTGATCTGTCGCTAATAGACAGCTGGGCTATCGATTTGTCAAGACTTCCCGCCAGGTTTGGCAGATATCTCCTAGAGGATCCGCAGCTAATTCATACATGTATTCCCGCGCTTAGTCCTACCTCGTCGGTAATTTACCAAAGGTTTTCGGAGAGCCCAACTGCCACGTTATCCATCTCTTCCCCATCGAATTCAGAGTGGAACGACTGTCTTGCTCGAGTTTCTGCAAATGCAGGTAGAGCCCTACGACTTGCAGTAACCGCTTCTTATCTAGCTGTTGCCACTGATAAGCCAATGGGTAGAATCACACTTTGGGATACAACCCTGTTCCAAAGTTTCGGGGCATTGGATGCGGGGGAGTATATCGACTCGCTTGCGTTTAATAACTCTGGCTCTTTACTTGCATGTTGCGGGATCTCACGGACATGCATATGGAAGACCGAGACTTGTTCTCTCACGCTCAATGTTAGGAACCCTAGCAGACAGCGCGCACTGGAACTCAGGTTTACTGAAACGGACTCACTAATGGTAGTCACGGATCTCGGTAGAATTTATAGTCTATCCTCTAGCGAAGACATGAATGGCTCTGCAGATTGGGTGCAGTTGAACCCCGCGTTAATGCAAGAAACAAATTTCCCCGAAGGGATGTTCTTAGGTACACCATCCTCGGTGTCATTCAACAACGACTGTACCCAAATTGCGGTATGGTATAGGGCGTTCCCCCTGTCTATTTGGAATATAGATCCTCCTAAAATGGTGGCCCGCCTCAAGTTAAAGACGAATCAAGGTCAAATGATGGTTCGCTCTCATACGGGTACTACGAAAGTCGTGTGGCACCCATCCGGTGCACAATTGATTGGGATACACGGAGAAGTGTTTCGATGGAGCCCAGTAAACAATACGTACAAGGCAGTGAAAGAGAGAGCCGGAGTGGTCCCCGATGAGATACAGTGTAACCCTAACGGCTTGGTATTCATAACCAGTGATGTCGAAGGAACTATCAAGATCTATGATGTTGAAACGATGATCATCATATATAAACTCACTTCCGAGAACATGATTAACAAGGTTTGCTTCAGTCCTAGTGGCTTTAGATTTTATGATCTTAGGGGATCATACTGCAATATATGGGAACCAAACTGTTTACTTCAACTAGCCGACGCAGACGGTCTGGGCGAAAGGTTTTGGTACGACGCCGACAATATGGATAGTGCATCTATCTCGATCCCAGCGATTGAAAGCCAAGTTAACAGCAGGGCTACAATTACAGTGATGGCTACTTGCAATAGAGCTGATCAGCATGTTGCATATATCAACATTGATGGCGTCGTTGAGCTTTATCATCCGATCAGCAGCAGCAGACACGTCATTGAACAGGCTATAGTTGGGATAGACCTGGACGTTCTTGCCTGGAATCAAAGCCATGATCAACTTGCACTGGTCCTCTTGAATGGAGCAGTTATGATCAAAGAGATTTCTACAGATGACGCGGGACATGGGCAGCCTTCTGTGAAGAACGTGTACAGTGAAAAGGGATCACAACTTGAGGGACGCGGTCATGTGAAGCAGCTCCTTTTTGACACTACAGGGAAGCTTCTTCTCGTCCATGGTGCTAGTAAGTCACAGGTTCTATCTTTGCCAAACGGTGAGGTGACTGCCGAGCGTGATACATCAGAAGCTTTGCCTGCTCATTGGATGCAGCACCCATCAAGGCCAGATGCGTTAATAAGTGTCAGTATCAGCCATGTCTCAATTTTCAGTTGGAATCTACAGGAAGAACGCTCTGTTGCCCTAGAAATCCCATTGCATCCATCAGGACCGCTCACGATCGATTTAATTTGCCAAAATTATTATTCACGCCTCCTCTTACTACGAACATCGAGCTTTCATCTACGCGGTCCTAATTATGGGTTCATAGTGCTATCCACAAGCACATATCTAAGTATACAAGGTGGTCTAGGGACTCAGACGCCGATTAGCCCCATTGATATCTCTAAATCCATCGTTGAGGCAGTCTTGTTCCCGTTAGGCATACTACCTGACGGACGCTTAGTGTTCTTGGACAACAACTTTTGGGTTTGTACCGCACATATATCTGACAAAACGGACATCATGACACGGCATTTCTTTATGCCACATGATTGGGTCACAGACTCTGGTCTTAGGCTTTGCCAGTTGCTTCAAGACGGAACGATCCTATGCCCAAGGAATGGTGGGGTAGCAATAATACAGAACAATATGGTTGCGGAATGGTAAAATGTCTAGGTACCTAATGGATAAGTACCTTAGAATTATTAGTTCCGGTTATTCCCCTCAATAGAATCATTTTGTGCTAAGAAAGGCATTCATCTTCATACTAGTCCAATATAAATCAAAGCGACTGCAAATATCCTTAGTCATCAGATGGTCCCACAAAATCCCCTTAACCCCTGATATTTGTACGGAGTAAGGTGCTGTAGAGGACGTACTAGCATCGCAAATCCTGAATATTCACCCAATGTGTGCTGATAGTTAGTAGAATTACAAATATGAGGCTACATCTGATGGCTATGCGAATAAATTTTAAACTAAAATATCAAAATAGAAGCCTCATATTGGTAGAGTGGACTTGGCAAATTAGTCATTGCAGATGAATATTGACCTGGAACACTACTTAGTATTTAAAACTACCACTAGTGTTATGCCTTAGTGTAGCCCCTGAATCTTATTCACATTAGCTTCTCAATATCAATGTCTGAGTCATATTGCCTTCTCTGTGCTCGAGTCAGTGTCCACCATATTCCCAGAGTTAACACTGTCAGGCAACCTGCGACGGCTACATAAACCCAGAAGTAAGATGTCAAAACTGACTGCTGTTCTGAGGCCGTCCAATTGAAAACTCCCATTGAGAAGATTGACTAGAGACATTAGCAGGTAAAGGCACATACTATAGACGCCATACTAACCGCAACCGATGTTACCGGGAGATATATCATAGTCATCAGAGCTATAGTTCTCATTTGCGTATTCTTCGTTTGTGTATCATACGCCATACGATTATTTGCATGGTTCGCCGCCTATACATCATCTAGGAATTAGCTTCACCACATAGCCACATAAAGAACTCAACGGCGTCTATCCCTATAAAGGGTAGAACTCCATCACTCCACATCAACACGTATCAGTATTTCCAAACCCCTCCGGGAAAGCTCAGTCATTGAAGGGTGACATTTTGTGGATGACAGCGGAATTTGTGTAGGTAGATTTGGGTGAATTGACAAAGGGCCAATAACTTACTATTTGCGCCGTGAAGGCTAGACTATCCGGGATCATGGAGCAAGTGTTAAGCTTATCTTCATATTCATTTTCAATTTCAAGAAGGCGCGCATGGATTTGGGTACCAGGGCTTGATGCGTTTAGATATGCATCAAACTTTTCCCTGGTAGGTTTCTTGGATTTCAGGCTTCTGTGACCTTGACTTTCCCTTGCATCAAAGTCGCATATGTGCGTTCGCATATCAGAGATCTGGCATTCCACCTTTCGAATATTCTTGGCAAGCTCCCTGCTGTTGTTGTATAGGTCTGATAGCTGAGTCATGTTTTGTCCTTCCTGGTCTATAACTGTCTCTGGGCTAATAGAGGGGCAGCAGAGCATTTCGGTGCTTGAGACGAATGCGTCGGTGGCCAACTCTACGCATTCGAAGAGGCGTTTACGGTCCAGTTCTGCAAGTATACCTGAAGCTATCATCGGATGAAGGATGGCGTTTCCTGCTCTGCTTAGGCGGTCCATAAGATCCAGAGATTGTTGTTCGCTGCAGCCGTAGTAGACGGAGAGATTCAATCTCCTATCGATCAAGTATGTCGAGGACATGGCAATATCGTCTGGCCATTGTGAACACATCCTTGCAGTGTATGCTTGAAACATCATCACTTGTAAGTGTCAAAAATATAGGACGAATTGTATATGATCTCTTACCAACAGTGCTGGTGTCGGGATTGTGATGGTATGGTAAAGTATAGGAAAAGGATGTCATCTCCCGGCGAATGGTTCGGACAATTGATGGGTGGATTTGGAATAGTCCAATGAGTTCATTAAACCCACTCTTTGTAACTGGGAGGTATGATGTGTGTGAATAGTCCGCATTTCCGCCACGGCTGAAGAGACTGGAATGGCCTTGTTGGTATTTATTGATATTAACGTTGATGCCGGATGAAAACTAACATAGCAACTGTGCCATCTTGATAACTCTCCCGCAACAAGTGCCTATTCTGAAATATTGTGAGCTTGACTTAGCACTGAGTTGATTGCCAAACCTTCTCAATCCACTGTTTCAAATCTCTAGGAGATTTTATATCCCAACATTCAAGTTCCTAATTGTATAACTTATTAATATTGGCGTATAACGAGATATCAATGTAAATTGAAGACATACCTTATCAGTGTACAGTTTCCTAACGATCTTGAATGACCTAGGTTCGTACTTGAAGTTCCCGAAATGATTATCATTGAAAAGCGTCTCGGTGCTTGGCCAATCCATTTTCAATCTTGGGAAAGGGGGGGGTTGCCGTGCATCAAGAGTTGGTACCCCAATCCAATAGCTATGTTATCAATTGATACTGGGGGCTTGGTCGAATGGTAAAATGCACATTTGAACGCAACGGCATCCTTGATCCTCAAATATCCTAGATGGGCTAACCTTTTGACTGAACATATTCGACCAGACCCTAAAGAGCCTCGTGTCCAACACGGCAGATATGCTCGGCAGCTGCACAATTCGTCGGGCAGCAATGCGTTGATACAATTGAGCTACAAGCTGCATTATATGGTTGGTTCATGACTGGTTGGAGATCTCTCGCATCGAACTTCCCGCGTATCGTGAGGTAAGATGCGTCCAATTATTATATCCTAAGATATTTAGGAATATGCCACTAACACATATCCGGACCAACAGGAATAATGCGCAAGATATTGATTATGCATATTGGGTCTGGGGTAGTATCATGATACTGGCGTGGTCCCTAGATGCCACTTCGGAAGTTGGAGTATGCATTACTCTATAAGCCTCATGGAGGAGACTTATCTCAACGATCTCACCCCATAAAATAAAAGTTTGCCTAGCAGTTTGCCTTGGCTTACCATGGCGCAGGTAACGCTATCATTCCTTCTAGAATGAGTCCTCACAAACAAAAGCCTCCTCCAAGCTGGGTCAATTCAATCCTAAGATGCACCTATAATGACGGTTTGGATGTCAGAGAAGTTTTGGATAAGCTTCTTGGGGAAAAGGGATATATCCTTAAGGTACGTATCCTGCAGGCTGTAGTCGAACCGTGTGGCTGACTCTCATTAGCAGCGTAATGGCCGTTGGGTTGTGTGGGCACCGAGGAAATTGAATAAGGTATGTAAATACATAACTTTTAATAATTTTACGCATCTTGGAAAGATCCTAATAAGGTGCCCATTTAAAGGATGATGAGACTCAACTTGAGTGCGCTGCACATAAGCATTATTAACGGTATTTTCCCTGGCCGAGTTACAATGCCTTGGTCCATGAGATGAAAGGGGGTATCATGCTCTATTTAGATACAAATGCAAACGCCAATCAACTTCATTGCCTCCTCGTACCACCCCATCTAATTACCATGCTCAAAATTGAGCGACTGCAGGGAAACTTCATTGAAATGAATAGGACTAGACGACCTCCATATTTAAGATGGAATGTGTAGGACAAGAATAATTGAGATAGGTTTCACAACCTCCCATGTTGCCACACACTGCATTGGCCGGATTGCCCGCTGAGATAATTTTCATTCTGGCATCTTTTCAGGAGACTCTCGAGCGTTTCAACGACCTCAGATGCCGCTGGTCGCTCGTCTCGCTCAATGCGTAACATGTTATTCTCGATGAAGTGGAGAAATTCATGGAGGTATTGACAGCATTTAGGACTCTGGTGGAGGTCTGAAATCCAATTCCGGACGCTAGGCTTCAGCTCGGCCCATTTGCCATCTTGGATAGTGCGGTAGAATTTATCGGCATCGAACTTAAGGCGCTCATCATATTCTCCACGTTGACTGGGAAAGTCCTCATTAACTGCGTGAAATCCCTTGAGGTAACATGTGATGAATTCTAGAAAGGTACATCCTAGAGCCCATACATCTGACTTCCTAGATATCTTTCCGATGTCGAACTCTGGTGCTTGGTATGTAATGGTCTTTTTTATGTTTCGCGCAGTTTGGATGGACCTTGACATGAATCGGTGGAATCGCACCAAACCATAGTCAGACAAAACTAGGACCCAACCTGAGTGATCGGTCGAGCCGGGTTTAGAGAACCAGAGGATATTAGCAGCCTTAATATCTCCATGGCGACCATAAATTGGATAGTCTTCCTGCTTATCCTGATCTTGATCTTGGTGAAGCATAGAGAGGGCCCTAGTTACGCCAAGACATTGCTCAGCCATCCATCTCAAGAGAGAACTGTTGGCGTTTCTGGTGAACTGGGTTTTCCAAAAATCGCGTAGGTCTCCTTTCGCTTCTGGAAACAGCAAATAATACTTCGAATTCGAATTGGTTTCTTCTTTCTCAATCGTAGCTAACAGCGGGAGCAAATGTTTCCCGATGCCGTGATCATATTTTATGAGAGCGTTGACTTCTTGCTTGAACTCATTCTCGTTTGGCGATTTTAGTCGCTTTAGAATGTAGGTATGTGAACCATCACTGTACTGTAAGGCTATTAGTTATAGACCCTGTGTAGTTGATAAGTTAGACCCACTGGTTGAGTACCGAAGTCGTAATGTGATGGGTGTATCTGTACTCTGAAAACATCACTAAACCCTCCTTCTTTTTCTAATAACGGCTCTGGGTCCACAGTCTCGGGTCCATCCTGGTCATCCACTTCAATCTGGGGGCCTTTGCTACGCTCATTCCCAGTGAAGGGTAGGACATCGCTGGCTTCCAGGACATAATGTGGGATCACATTATCTCGTCGCCAGAGGAAAGGCGCAATGGCCCACCATTGCCGCGTATTAAAGTTATGTAGTTTGTCGGAATCCCAATCCTCCTGGTCTTGGAAGATTCTCTCCACCTTTTCTGACTTAATCCGTGGACGGTATTTCTCGTTCTTGTGCAGAATTGTGATCTTGCCTTCACTTCGCCTTATAGTTGGAAGGGGGAGATAAGCGTCGTCCACACCTAATTCGATAAATTCGCTGATATACCTAGTATTTTTACATATCACTAAAATAGCAAATATCCGGAAGAATGACTTGGCACTTGGGGCCTGCTCTCCTGAACAGATTGTCTCTAATAACTTTGGTATGTCACCCGCCGAGACACCGGAATCCTTGTGTCGGAGAGTCTGCTCAACAAGTTTTCGGTCTTTGGCTAGTTGAAGAGTATTGAAAGGTATGAAGCACTTGCTATCATCATTGGATGAGCATACTAGCGCTTCCCACAGAGCATGAGACAACTCTCTATCCCTGGCAGGCCGTGCAGTCGTACATTTCACGCTTGAATTCGAATGATTTCGAGACTGCTGTCGTAATGAATTACCACGATCATGGTATGGCGTATGCTTAGCGCTCATCTAAGTGTGATTATAGCATTAGAATTCGTATGTAAGACGTAAAATACAACTAAGTGTCTACTCACTTTGGAGGGGGAGAATCTTTGGAGCGTACCTAGGTCAGTTTCTTGTGGACGGCGATAATTGAAATGGTATGTGGAATCCTCAGGCTTAGAGAAATATACTATGTAGTTAACTTCTCATTGTATCGAAATAAAGATAATTGGGAAAGATCTCTACTTCTTTGTGGCAGTGGTCAAAATATCAGGAACTAAACTCCTGGGATTCGCAATAGACTGGGAATACTTATACGCAGCCACGAATAGGTTTAGCAACCAGGCAACCGATACGTCTAAAAAAAGGTGTAAGGGCAAGGCAACCTACCTAATAGGCAGCAGTGTGCCGCCATGTTCCAAAAGGCATTCACTGGTAACTATGGCAGTCTACAGCTTCAGAACCTCAGGCATAGCCTCATGGGCTCAATCTTTCTTAACTAATTCACCTTGTAAGCCCTCCATTATGGGTGATAATAGTGGAAAATCCGAAGCCGAGGTATGGAAGGATCGGTATCTCATCATAGGCGTTCCATTATAGCCCTTAGAAGCCCCTGGCTTTTCTACTCACCGAACTGGCCGTACCGGTACATCCAACCTTTCATTTGGAGATGTACGCATGCCTTTTAATGTTGAAAAATGGATAAGGAAATTGTGCTACACACCATATGTGCCTAGGTGATGATCTGAAGGCCTATCATCGGCCGTGATGTTCGTTGCTGCATACCATGTCGCAAGAATACTTCTAAGATGCTGCATCCCTAGAGCGATCTGAGCACAAGTAAGAAATAAAGACAGTAGGTAGGTAAGTTATGAAGATTATTCCAGTTTAATCTTTTTAAGTATAATATCTACTACAGTTTGAGTTGTTCCGATGAGCCAAAAGCCACCTATAAACACCAATTTGCCCGGATAGAGATGCATAGCCATTGGCATTCGTCCAGCCGAAAACCATCCCTCCATACCTCCTATTTTATCAACCACACCCCTTAGCGTTGTAAGATAAGCTGAGCTCCAACCACAATCGGACGGAGGGTGTGTTACACAACCGCATTATTTGCATTATATTTGCTTTTTATAATACCTTTCTGACATGGCCCCATAGCTCGTTATCGCCGTCGCATTTTGCTGAGTGCGCCTTGGGGTAATTCAAGGCAGAAATGAATAAAGGCAAATTGCGAGCCGCATGTACGCGCCCTAGAGTCCAATAAACCCCTCCTCAAATAAAAAAGCTTCAGTGTCACAATATACAAGAATAGCTGGTGTCAATCGGGAGTTGCCACATAACAATGCTGGCTCCAAAATGCACCACGATTGCTTTTCACGAAGCCACAACTTACCGTAAGGTCTCAAGAAGATAACCCTTTTGGGATACATAACGATAATTCATTCGTCCTCGGAACCAGCCATACAACGCTTACACCCCACCCGCTGACTCGTGGTACTGCCTCATAGAAACTATATAAGACCTACGCGAGCATCGGACAGCACCTGCTGGTGTCATTCAAATTGTTTCTATCTCTACTTGTTATTACTGAATTTCTATCCCAAAATGAAGATCGGCCTAAATCCAAACACCATACAAACGCCAAATAGCGCTACTCATGAGCCAAATCAAGTGAGTACCATGGGCAGCAGCGCAGCATGTTTGACAAGATATAAAATCCCTAGCTATCTTGTCAATCCCGAGAGACTCATTGTGGTATTACGAGCCAAATTCAACGAAAATTACAAAGTTAAAGTAAACCTGCTGATTAAACTGATTTACCTCGTATACGGCTAACATTCTCCAAAGGTCAGGAATGACAACTACTCGATATCAACGCCCAGAAAGCTTACCGAGGTATATTCTATATGAACCCAATAGAAAGGACACCATAGTTTCTGACTAGGTTAACTAGAACGAACTCATTCAGTGTTACTGAGCTATGTGCTCTATTTGTCCATTAGACACCAGCCATGAATGTAATCTTACATCTTTTATGTTTCGGAAACCGCAAAGCATATGACACGCGAGTAAGACATAATGACAGTACCAAATTAGAATAGCATGATAAGGCCGGCTTAGTGGTCGATCGACACAAAATGTGGGGCTCAAATAGGGGGGCCGGATAGGAGAGAATGATATTATCATCATACCACCAAAAAAAAAACCAAAAAAAAAAAAAAAAATTTGGCTACGATGTAGGTAATCAAACAAAGTAGTACGAAATGTTAGCTGCTTCCTATCAACAGTAGACTTGGTAACCTCTCAGGTCAGGCGCACAACGATGCTAAAGCCAATATATAAGATGCAACGACTTCTCCTGCTACTTAGGGACAGCCACAATTAGCGCCTCATTAAGCTGCTTAGTGTACTCCGATGCTTTGAGGATTTGCAGTCCAGCTTTGTCAAGGAGCACCTCCCACTGAGCACGCGATCTTTCCATCGCTCCAAAATAAGAGTACATTATAAAGTCGAACTGAGTAGCTCTCCAATGCGCCCCACGTTCCGGAAGCACCATATCATCGATCAAGATCTTGGACTCCTCCGTCATACCAGCTTTGATGTTCTGTAGGATCTCGATACATTTATCGTCAGGCCAATTATGAAGGATGGCACGCAAGTAGTACGCCCGAGCACCTAAGGTGTGTTATTACTTCTCTCAGTATTCGCTACAGATGGAGGGACTTACCTATGATAGGTTGCGGCTTGAATATGTCATGAGGCTGTGCTTCGATTCTCTCAAACCCAGGAAGTGGGCTTGATTTGACCTATCGGAATATTAGATACGTTCTAGCATGCCAACTACCGTATCTGGAAATACTAAGACCGATGCAACAGTTAAGAAGGAAAAGTGGGTGCTCCTGGACCTCCAAGCTATTAGACTGAAAGTAGTGGTACTTTTACCTGTTGGATGACTTCCGGCCTGTCTTGAAGGATAATTCGACCAGGTAGCTCCGGATACCTTTGCTTGAATGCAACACACTGATGTCCTGAAGCTCCGGCAACGTCGACGAATAGGATTGTTGAATCTGTCGAGTTTTGACCAATCTCGTCCTTGATATCAAAGGCGTCAAAAATAGTAGGAAGACCATATCGGAAGCATTGTGTCCATGTAGTGAATCGCTCCCTCTGCGGAAGGTCCTTCCCAAGCCACGACCAGAACGTTCCATCTTTAGAATGTACAAGATTCAAGGGACAGTTGTTTATGTCCGCACTGTTGGAGTATTCGGCCTCGCGGAGGAACTCTGGGATAGCGTTGTATATGGGAACGAATTTTTCCAAGCTATTTTATTAATTCAAAGTTCAATCAATCTCATTCATATAAGTAGGCGACTTACTGGACGGGACATGCTACACGTGCTCCTGGAGATGCCATGGCTTTTGTGACATTGTTGGCACTATACGCATCGTTGCTTGGCTGGGAAATAAACCCAAAAGACTGGTAATACCGCAAAAGTCGTTCTGCTTTCCAATAAGATAAATCATATACACGATTTAGATAAAACTTACTCAGCATAGCAGGGTCAACATTGGCCTTTTTCGCCAACTCCGCATTAGTAGCAGTTCCACCAATCTCCGACAAAATCTCAAAGATCCGTGTCTCAACGCCGATAGTAGCTAGGGGAAGCTGTAGAGGCTTCAAGGTGATTTAGCTTGTTAGTATGTGGATTTCTGGGATAAATCATGGCAGGACTTGCCGAATAGATGACTCTATGAACAGTATCTCCTGGTGCTTCGAGTGTCCAGCTCAGCTTTCTAGCTGCTTCGGACAACTTGTAACGATCTTCATCCTTCAACGAAAAAGGCTTCTTGTCAATATCATGAACTAGGTTCTCCAGTGTTTCCGCCAAAGCTGAGGCGTCAAATGATTGCGAAGCCATGATTATGTTATATAATCGACACAGCTATAGAGGATAACAGATGTTGAGGCGACTCGTATAAAATACATGGAGTACGCCATGTCTTAAATGCAAATTCATCGAAGAGGGGCTTATAGAGTCTTGCATTAATGAAAGACCCGAGGTCTTTCGAGTCGTTATGTTATTGTCGTGAATGACGTGTCTTACCACAGAATAATCTTAGAGGTAGCTCATGGGGTAGGGACCCAAACCACTTTAACAGATGGTACCAAATCTGCATATGAAGCAATGGATGTAAGTTGCGGGCTTTCTATGCAGGACTTGTTGCAGAATCACCTTGTTCGTCTACTCTCCGGAAATACCGGGTCACGGCATCGTGACATTGTGATTATAAACTACCGTCTTGTCAGTTTCAATTACACCTCAACGTCTCATTTAAGATACCATTCATGCATAGATCACATGGCTCATGCAAGAGGAACCAACATGTACGATTTCAAATAATATTAGTAGCTTTGCAGTAGTTACCAATAAATGTATATAATCAAAGAAATAAACGATCAGCTTATTAAGTGACGAAAAGAAAACGCAACCTAGGTCACATTTATATTCTTTCAAGTTTTGATATGCATAGCACTTATTGGTTACTTATACAAGCAGTGAAAGTTCCCCTAGGTAAATGTTTATCCCTGTATACTCAAGTATATGAGGCCTTAGGAATATTAGCTTGAAGTCTTTTTCCCGATACCCCATTTTATTATTGAAGATAATACAAATGGCATGGACAGCACGGGAGTGCTTAAAGAAACTACCTAGACCTTGAAGACAATTATTAATGTTGGAGTGTAATAGGCAATACGCACACAATACTATACCTAGGCACTTTACTAGGGGGTTGTGGGTCTATACCGTGCCACTCCTATACTGCCTCTGAATACTACCTTCGCCTGGGGTGTTCCTGGCGTGGTAAAGCCCAAGAAGGTTCATTCTTACTTCTTGACTTGGCTTTGTCGCCCAGAGAATTTCATTTAATATATGCCCAGATGCGTAGTCCAGTTTACATAATATTCACAGTGTAAATCGAATCATAAGTGGGATTGCGTAGAAATACTAGAGATTACTGAATCTTTATTTTTATGTAAACTAAGGTGCCAAATCCTTATATTAAGCATTTATACTCACTTACTCTTTTTCATCTAATTTGAAACCCAAAAACCTTTATGTCATCTGAACGGAGAGTGAGGCCAAATATCTTGGAAATAATTAGAACTTAGGTAAGTTCGGGAATGGCATAAAGTTAGCAATGAATTGTTCAATGTGTAATAGTCGTATCCAATTACGAATACACAGTATGCTTAATCTTCAACTTCCAGCTGTCTCAGCTCTTCCAGGCTTGCTATTGAGATACTCATTGCTGTGACATGATAGTCAACCTTCAAAGGTAGAACGGCTCCCCATTGATTTTAACATACCGTTTGATAGCCCAGTCCATAGCATAATAAGCTACTAAAAGCGGCGGGGCCCAGTATAGAACCTGCTTGCTAAACCGACGCCAGGTGTTGAATATGGCATCATTGGAAGCGCCCGCGAGAACGTTCTGGCGGTTTGCGCTCACTTGGTATGTGATTATTCCTTTCTGCGGTTGGATACAGCCTAAGGGTGGAAGAAGTGTTAGGTAACAAGATTGGATTTTCTAGACAGCTTGATATATAGTTAATCATCAACTTACCGAGGTGGCCCCAAGTATCCTTGTTTAGATAGCTATACATGTAAGACTACGGCTAAGCAAAGTGGTTCCTTGTTGATATGGAGCAGAATAAGGCATGGTGAAAGTTGGAGTTGGTCTCTTCTACTTACTGGTTGTATTTGCCGATTGGGAGCTCACTGCTTCGAAGAATTTGTGATGGACGCATATTGCGGAACAGCCGGAGTACCTAGGTATTATTATTGACGAGTCGATTTGCCCGTTTCACCCCAACCTGCAATTTCGAGGATACCAGCTAAGCAATAGATATCGTACGCCGTAGTATTTTGTTGTTTTGACCCAATCCAACTTAAAGGCATAAAAAGTAAACCAGACAAAAATGCATGGGATTAGCCTTCCTATGAAGTTTGGGTAAAGTCGTATGTCTATAACATGATGACGGATTAACGCGTCGGTCCGAACACAACGAGGTAGGATGGATGCAAGTTGCTTACTGCGGGGAGGACGGAGGGCTGAACCAACCCCAGCAAATTCAGGGGTCGGGACTTACATTGGATAAAATATAACTGGCTGAAACTACGATAGCCCAACCAAGCTTGGGTTACAAGTCTCTTGTATCTTGACATACTTATATACATCGTATAGATGTAGTTCATCATTACCTAGGTAGCTTAAGGTTGCTATATTGATAATACTGTTCTTGGCGGATACTTACCTTCCTCCAATCGCTTTCTCTCGACGATTTCTTCAAGGACCTAGTACACGAGGCGTCCGTCTTACAAAATACATACATTTATGTATAGTCCAAGGATCAGGATACGTCGAACCAAACTTTATCTAAAACATAGGGAATGTGACCACAGCTTCCATAAGCATATTGCGGCACAGCTAGCGGCGAAGCACACCCCTTTTGTAAAGCACGGTAGCTAGCTAAGCGAATCATGCTGACTCTGGGAGGCCGTCATCTCAATTCATGGATCACTTGCAGAAACTCATGCATGTATATTATCTTTAACTCCGAGCCAAAGTTGGGAAAGGTGTTATGCTTCTTGTTGAGGGGGTTCTCTTTGCACCAATATTCTGTGTGGAAAAATGGCATACCAATATATTTGGATATGTACCACCTACCTTGACATATAGGGAATAATACAGTATATAATCACAGTGTATCAATTCGCACACTATGTGGGTATTCTTATTAAATCTTGACGAATAACGCCGCTATTCTCGTAGTGCCAAATTCTTCAACGAAAACTTCAAATTCATCAAGAATCTTATCAGCTAACTCAACTCCATGGAACCCGACACGGCAGGGTTCTTTCAAGAACCGGATGATTATTATCCTCCATCGCCGCCACCGACCTCCCAGGTCTATACGTCGCAGTCAGGTAAAACCATCACGCTTCATCTGGTGGGGCACAGCCCGCTAGAGGCTCATCACCTATGGAATGGCAGCCGCATTATCTCCAAGTACTTCGAGACACATATATCCGAGGTTAAAGGCCGAACTGTGCTTGAACTCGGAGCCGGAGCCGGCCTTCCGAGCATCGTATGTGCCATCTTGGGTGCCGAAAAAGTCGTGGTCACGGACTATCCCGACCCGGACTTGGTTGCCAATATGAGGAAAAACATCCTCGGTTGTGAGCTCATATCAGTAGTAGACGGCGATGCCGAGAATTCGCCAATAGTTGCCGATGGATACGTGTGGGGGGCCGATCCGACTCATCTGTTGGCGCATCTCGAGTCTACCAAGAGTGACAAATTTGACGTGCTTATCTTGGCCGATCTGCTCTTTAGGCACTCCGAGCATAGAAACATGATCTCTTCGATTGAAGCCACGATGAGCCGAAAGAAGACGAGCACAGCCTTCGTGTGTTTCACAAGTTACCGTCCATGGTTGCAGCACAAAGACCTAGCCTTCTTCGATATCGCGCGGGAGAAGGGTTTCCTAGTTGAGAAAATCCTAGAAGAGAAGATGGACAAGGCTATGTTCGAGAATGATCCAGGCGATGAGCAAGTTCGGAAGACTGTTACTTGCTTCACGTTGCGGTGGCCAGATGAAGAGTGCATATAGGGTGCATTGCGGCTGAGTCTGCCTATCACCACTTTCTCCCTCAGACTCTTCTAAACCTCCCCGGATTGCATCAAATGGTTAGAGGTGTGAGCAGCATCATCGCGCGGTGCGCGCCTCTTGTGCGACTTCTTTGCACATCACATCAACCCCCATCTTCGTCCGCGCACATGTCGTGATCGTGACGCAATATCGCCACCTTCTCATCGTCATACGACTCTAAAGAGACAAACGACGAGCATTTGATATCGTTGGTCTTGCTGCGCTGGATGCACAACATATATTAGAACTGCTGTGTTGCCTTCCTCGATTAGATATGAGAGACAGCATCGGGCTAAACACCAATGGCAACTACTTAATGGGCAGTCATTCTTATCTTAACTGGTCTGAACTCATTTTCTGCGCCTCGTTGTGCTCATCCAAGTTCTTTGCCTCTTTTGGGTTGCGTCGAGTGGAGCTTCGAGGCAGTGCATGCATGTGTTCATTGTTTAATCCTGCAGGTCTGCCATTTTGTCACTAACCCAACTTCGGCCTCACAGGTTGTCAGCCTGTCAAATTCCAATACTTCCGTAACATTTCCATTGTTGAGGTGCTTCACAGCGAGCGTAGATATGACAGCCCTGATTGAGAAGATACCATTATGTCTACTACTTGCGATTGGTGTTATTGACGAGCTGCGCGCCAAGGCCAAAGACCTTCGAATTGGTAGTCGCCACTGAAGCAATGAAGCTGTTAGCAAGCCATTCCTTAAATAGCTCTGACATGCCGGCGATGATCAGCTAGCCTACAGCAACATTGGCTGGGCTGCATACTGTGCGGGTTGCAGTCACAGCAAAACATAGCCTCATTCCGATTACCGAGGCCAAAAATATCTACCAAACGTTATTTATCCTCATAGACGTTTCCTTCGTCTTGAAACATATTTATCGATCACATCCTCTGTTCTCACGGGTCAATTACTGGCGTCTTCGGATCGTACCGAACGAACCACGAGTGAAAGCAGCCACTAGTACTCCCTAGAATGGCAAGGGAACTGTTGAAGTGGGCATCGACAAGATGGAGTTTATCGAGATGTCTTCTGTTTGCCAGGGTGTTCCAGGTGTCGGGTACGCTTGTTACCGCTGTGATGAACGGTTTTCTTCTAGTATACATCCACGTTAATCGCCTCGGTCTTACAGCCAGCATGTTTTGCCTGGAAATGATGGTTCGTAATAAGTGTCCGTCAAATCAACTCCTGATCAGTGGTTTAACTCGAAGACTTCTAGGTCTGCGCCGCGCTCATCTATTCAGGCATTGTATTGCTTCTCCAACATTCAGGGACCGTTCACAGGAGATCCAGCACTCAACTAACCACAACCCTCGTCGCCGGCGACGTGGTGTTGAATGGAATAATGATCGCCATCATGACTGTGCTAGCTCGTGCAGGACTTCCCACCAACTGCTATGGGTTAACTCGGAGTGACAGTAATACCCCAAACATCCTCGCGGCTCATATTATGATACTCACATACTTTGAAATAGTGGAAGAGGGTGATGCCCCTACTGATCCGCCTAAGGGATACGGCACGATACGATTTGGTGATGGCCATATAAAGGGGGTCCTTGACAAATATTGTGGTCTAGAACAGAGTTTCTATTTCATTGCCGCAGTATTAATGTACGATATCCGCAGTCTTTGACACGAATTCCTACTAATAGTGCCAGATTCACTTATATGCTGACGGTAACTCTTGGGGTCCTACGGATATTTGAGCAGCGCTGGAATCTTGGCCAGAACCATCCCCTATTTACCTCAACAGATGATATCTATCAGCTCGGCCACATACGATCTAAGATCCATAGCCCCAACCCTAGCAGAGACTTGGAAAATGCGGATTTGTCTAGAGAACGGGTACTTACACCACCTTCACGAACCGATGCATCATTGCAGACCCGGATATTCAGGCCTTCTGAAGATGTTCATAGAAACCAGACATTTCGCGAACAAGCACAGTCACAGCCGCTCCCCGTTTCACCTGTTTCTGCCGCAACATCACCGATATCTCAAGTATCGCCTATCTCACCAGCCACGCATCATCATAGATCGTTTTTGAATACGTCCCCTGGCATGCTGGACACGTCGATGGGAGGTTTAATGATAGATCACTCCGCGGAGGCCATGGTGACCGACGGATATCGACCCCGACTTCAAACCGGCATGCAATCGTTGCCCCCGTACTCGCCCGGACAGTCCAGGGGACAGTTTATGGACGGACACGGCAACGAGTCTAACGAGATGCGACTAAGCGAGTACGTCAAAGGCGAAACGCGAGCGCAACATATGAAGGACTCGGGAATGGGTATGTAGAATATGTCCTGATATTCATGTTTCATGTCCGATTGGTATGACGGGAGTAGGTACCTACCTATATAACGGGGCGGCAGGCATTTTATTTTAATCTTCATGAGCGACGGCGTACGGGTTCGGTCGTGTTCTCTCCGCTAAATCTTCTCGTTGGTGGAGAGGTGCCTACAATTTTCGGGCTTTCATATACCATAAAAATGAGTGCGTACCTGATATGGTTTGATATAATTATGTATGATACCCTAGGTAGACTGTAGAGAAAGAGGAATTTATTTTCATAATACTCCTTGCTGAGCAGGTCTTTCACATACTGCAGCTCTTTGATACACAATGCCCCTATTCATTGAATACCCCACTAAGTTGCATGATAGGGATAGCCCAGAATCGAACCGATCGCGCGCAACGTTGTATTATTCGCACGGGCAACCCCGTCCCCCGCAGCTCAATGAGATCACCTCCACCACCATTATCGCCAACCCGTCACCAGACAGATCATTTATCAAGGGAAAGATCGACGGCGTCGCGCTAAGACGCCGGTCACATAACTTAGCAGCTGCTTAATTCTACCTACCACCGTCCCATCACCAGACAGGATCACAACCTCAAATCTCGGTCTAACTCCAAGTTCCCAGATTAACATCCTTCAAATCCCGGAAATATTGCAAGACTATCCACGAGGGCATACGGAGCCCGCATAAGGTTGAGACAAGCACATATTCAGGTATTTTCCTCGCACAAGGCGACGTTACGCACGTAATTACCGGAGGTCACACTTGGAGTCAGGTAACCTCCCCCAAAGCCACGAGGCCCTCTATCCTATCCCCGGTCTCCATCTTCCCCGGAGCCCAACCCCAAAATGCCCACCTCGACGCTACGGTCGCAGCTCGACAAAGACGGCTTTGTCATAATCCGCTCGATCCTCAGCGCCGCGCAGCTAACCCAGCTCCGCGACGCCGCCACGCGCACGACCGCCCTCGCGGTCGCAGGCAGATGGCCGCACGTGCGGACCGTGGGCAAACAATTCCCGCCGTGGACGTGGGAGCCCGGCGTCGGGATCTGGGGGGTCCAGCACCTGCTGAACCCATCACTACCAGACGCCCCGACGTTCGCGGCGAGCTACTTCGGGGACGAGATCCTGGATCCCGCGAAGGAGCTTCTGGGCCCGTGCGGCGACGACGAGCTAGTCATGGAATTGTACAATCTGCTCGTGCGGCCCTCCGACGGCCGCAGCTTCGAGCTGCGCTGGCACCGCGACGACATCCCGGCCTCGGCCGCGGCGGACGAGGAGCTGGAGCGCCTGCGCGAGCCCGCGTGGCACGCGCAGTGGAATCTCGCGCTGTGCGATGGCGACGAGAGCTTGATCGTCGTTCCCGGGTCGCACGCGCGGGCGCGGACGGAGGGGGAGAGGGCCGCGGATCCGTTTGAGCCCGAGATGCCGGGGCAGTTGGTGGTTAAGCTAGAGGCGGGAGATGTCGTGTTCTATAATAATAACATCTTGCACCGAGGCCGCTACGACGGCGCGCGCGAGCGCCTGAGCTTGCATGGTTCTGTTGGACATGTGGCGGGGGGCAGGCTGCGGGCTCGGAATGTGCTGCAGCATGCTGTTGGGAGTGTGAGTGTTTCCAAAAATACATTTTCTTCATTTCCTTTTTTTCTAGCTCCTTACCGATGCGGCGGTCAATGAAGATCCCGCGAACAGGGAACTTTCGCATATTTCGACGCCGTTCTTAATTCTGCCGACACCTTCTAAAATTAGACAAGATCTGCTGACTTTGGAAATTGCAGTGGGTGGATGGATGCGATTTCAGCGGATTGCCCGAAGGGCACAGGGCCAGGGCCGAGGGGATGCGCGCGCGGTTAGTGAAATTGGGGCGCGAGAGCGGCGAGGTAGGATATTCGTTAGACGGCTAATGAATATTCACACGCGTGTAGAGGATACAGCGAAATTTTTGAAAATTGTTCAAAATGCTAATTCAGCCCATACACAAAATTCACCTAGTATATACATGAAAGTATTTACGCAGAAAGCGAAAGGATATACAGCGAAAAATATGCAAGTCCCATGATATTCCCCAAAGACCTGACCTTGTTTCTCCCATAACCCAGATAACCACGTGGGAACGAAGTCCCCGTCGAAATAAATAAGCGTCCGGACGGGTCCTAACCTGTCCTGAACAGAATAATGTTCGACGGGAAGACGTTCTCGTTGTCTTGCCACTTCGCCATGCTCGTGCCGTTGCTGTCGATCATGCTGAGCGAGCCGATCGTGTTAAGGGCGTAAATGTTGACGTTGGAAGTCGAGCCCTCGAGCGAGACGATCCGGGATTGGCAGTTCTCACCTGCATCTACCGTGGAGCAAGCTAGGAAGGTAAGAAGTCAGCACGGATGTAATTTTAAAATGAACAAAGGGATTAGTGAGGCAAAGGCTTACTGGTACTGTAACTATCGAAGAACGAGTAGTGACCAGCTCCATAGATGTAGATGTCAGTCGAATCGATGATTCGCAGACCCCATGCGTCGGCGCAGTTTCCTGAGACGCCGGCGCAAGAGGTCGCGAAGTCGGGGTCTTGTAGGGCTGTAACTACAGGGAAAGGTGTGGTGGCATCAGGTGTCGGTTGGTAGTATGGCGTCTCTGTCTGAAGCATGCTGGCGAAAATGTTCTTGGTGTTGGCGAATTGGTAGTTGTAGAGGTTGTTGTGCTCAACGGCAGTTCCAACCAACCAGAAGTTACCGACAGTTGACTCAATGTAAAGGCCCCTACCAGAGTACACGGTGATTTGGGTGTTGTTAGAATCCTCGATGTCGTGGTCGGCTGTCCATAACCAAGTGTTCTCCATGTACAAGTTAGTCGCCGAAGGTGTAACGTGCATCAACATGTAAGCTCCGATGCAGTTCGTGTTCACAGTGCTGGACCCGGGGTCCTTCGGGCATTGGGCAACCTGGAAATCCGAACCCTCGAATCCGCCAACACGCGCGTGGACATCCCACATTCCACTGGGAGTATCGGATGTGGAAGCCAGGTTCCACTCAATGAGAGTAGCGCCCGGTGCGGCTCCTTGGGATCCGACAACGAAGTCTGAGAACTCTACTTGACCGGCATCACCAGTCTTAGCCCCGACTTGCAATAGAGGCTTAGGGTTGCTCATGTCGCCAAAGCTGGTGCCGCTAGCCATGAGGATAGGGTAGCCTTCTCCAACAATCTTTGTGCCATCTGGGATACTCAAAGTGTCGGTGACCTTGTAGAGACCGAAGTCGAGGAAGAGAACCTTTCCGCCAGAAGCGGCGCTGTTGATGGCAGATTGGAGTGCCGCGGTATCGTCGGTCGTAGAGTCACCCTTAGCACCAGAGCTTCGGGCGCTTACGAAGTCAGACGCAGTAAGTGTCTCATATTGAGGCTTCGATCGAGAGTAGAACACGCTATTGGCCTCAAGGGTGGAAGGTCGGTCGTTAGGAGTGATATCTCCTTGGACTGTGTTTGGTCCGGTGGGAGTGTACTGGTGACCCTGTGCCCATCCGGTAATTGTCGTCGTACCTCCTGCAAGTATCGTCGAACTGCCGGGACCCTCAACTGCCACAGGAACGTTCTGGAGGTTCAGGTTCTCCAGGACCATGCTTGCAGCCGTGTCCGGCTTAGACCCAGTCTGCCACGCGGTTGTGATACCGACCGGGGTATTCGTGAATGTGCTGTCGATCACTGTGATCGAGCCCACGTTAAGCCCAGCGTCGCCGCTAGCGGTAATGTTAATTCCTGTCTGACAGTTGTTGATGTTGAGCCCCATATAAGTCCATCCCCAGTTCCAGAGCTGGATAATGCCAGTTTGGGCGTTGTTGAAGGTAATGTTTCTCATGGTATATTGCTGGTTGCCCATGGATGCTCCTGTAGCGCCACCGTTGAAGGTTAAGTCGCTCATGAAACCGCCAGAACCTATACACGTTAGTATAACTCAAGTGAAGTATTTGCTTATGAGATACTAACCGCTCTCAATGAATAGACCGACGTGGACGACGCCGGCATCAGTAGGCATGTTGAACTCGACATTGATAAGACTAGTCGCCTGGGAAGTCGGCCAGTGCATACCGGTTGCTGCGGTGCCTGGTGCGATACCGGTAGTGTCGATGACGAAGTTTCGTACTTGACGGTAGAATACATTTGTTGATACCCAGTTCAAGTTCGCAGTGTAGTATGGGTTGCCATCAATCAAACCAAATCCTTGAAAGTTGCTAGAAGCCTTCAATACAGGGCGGTTGGTCGGGTCACCGATCATCTGAGTAAAGTAAGGAGGGACAATAGATGACGAGATGAGGTAGGTTCCCGACGGGAAGTAGACAACTGCTGGTGTCGTGGTAGTAGAGGCCTAATAGTTGTTAATACGTAAGATATTTAAAATAGAAGGTCACGATATCGTCCGAGTATAACTTACACATCCTTGTAAGCACCTGTTGTTAGGTGTGTTCATGGCCTGAGTGATAGCATCGGTGTCATCTGTAACTCCATCACCTATATCAAATATTAACATTGGAGTTCGTTGAGGCTGTGGGTCAAGGTTGCTGACCTTTGGCGCCGAAGTCCTTAACGTTACGGAAAACTGTGTATCCATCGCCTCCGAAAGGTGCAACGCCTTGGTCTATCACGGAGTTAGCTAGTAGCTCCTCAAGGTGTTCCCGGAACATTCTTACGAGTTATGTCTTCAAGCCAGTAAGCATTTACACTTAATGCAAGGGCGATTACACCCGCAACGAACGTTTGGAACCGCATTTTGAACTCCAAGTGGTGAAGACGAAGACAACAAGATGCTTAGGGGACCCGAGTTGGGACGGAGAGACAAGGCACTTATATCTTAAGGTTGACAGGGTTTGGTGTCGTCACAAGGCGCGGAGCACCACAGCTGCCCATGTCATCCACCGGCAAGGCATAGTTGGCATTGGCGCCGCGAGGTAACGTGCACTGTTAGGCTGCTGGAGATGTATGGCAGGATTGTGGCATCCGAGAGACAAGAAAGGTCAAGAGCTATATTAGACCCCTGGCCATTGGATTAAGCTCCATGCTGAACCAGTGAACTGGAATTGATTGCCCAGACCGAGCACGGGAGCTAGCATACAGGGTGGTTGACCATTGGGAGACCTGGCCACTCACGTAGGGTCTGTCGAGTACATGTCGAACTTTACCAAGACACGGCATTCCTAGAGTTGGAGGAAACGATCCAGCGGAGTAGCATTGTCAGCAAGTTTCAGAGGTTACAAACCTGCGAATCTAAGCTATGGTTGGCTTTCGACTAGTAAACACACTCCATCTAACCGGTAGTAGTGTGGGGTCGGATGCATCGAGGGTCATCCTTTCATTGCAGCAGCACTCAAGAACGCATCATCTCAAAGGTCGGCTGCGCCGCGACTTGGTAGCCTCCTACTCAAAAGGGAATCGTCGTCAGGTACCACCCGAGATGTGATAGGTAGGTAGACGAACTTGCGAGGAGATTGGATGCCATGGCCATCCTAAATTAGCTAAAGTGTTCCAAATAGAGGTGGTTGTTTCAAGCATGTGATGTTGGAGCCGCGAGACACTCAAGCCACATGTAAGTCATCCACGGAAAACTGATGGGGGTGATTGATGGAGACAGGGGGACCATCTGACGCGGCTTTGCGCTATGAAATTCCGCCTCTCTGGCCCCTGAAACAATATCGAACGTTATATAGTATTATAGCGCGCATAGAGTGGTTGCGCTGGCTTTGCAGTTTATTGAAGCTTGACGCCTAAAAAGCGCCTAAACTCGAAGCCCGACTCGGACGAGTAAATCACCTTTGTCCAACCAATCCGACCAAGCTGACCAACCATGCGATAGCTTTCCAGTCCGTAGAGTTTAAAGTTGATGCTGCGTTGCATCGCTTCCCCTGGCGCTAAGCCTTTTCATCTAATCTAAAATGGTGAAGATCCATAGGCGCTGAGAGGACCACGATGCGAACAAGCCCCTAGCACTGGTTAGCAGTCCGAGGACTTGACTGGCCCACAAGTGGAATTCAGGGGCCGGCCCGATTGGGTTTCGATCAATCTAAATAAATGGAAGGTGGTGAATCGGTCAAATCTGGGGGAGTTCGGGGGTTTTCCAGGTTCCATCCTTAGCCATCCACTGCCATCCACTGCCATCCACTGCCATCCTTGGGAATTGTTTCAGAGCATGACTTGCAGTGGCAGGCAAGTTCACTTGATAGGCCACAGTAATCGGACGAGATCTATACTGTAAGTCATGCACTGTCCATGTTTCGTTCCATCCGATCTAACCCAGACCCTTGCTCGAATCCTCCCCCCCTTAATTATTCCTCTATCAATTTAGACTCATCTATGCTTCAATGCGAAGAAAGATATCAAGACACTTGCCCCCCGACGCGTGGCACTGTTCCAGAGATCTTTACAAAGAAACCAGTCGGATCCACATACTTCTCGCACGAAACCCACGTCCACCAAGTCTATGGAAAGACATAAATAAAGACAGGCGGACAGGTAGCAGGTAAGCATTGATTCAGAATGAATGGCGTCCGTCCCCTCCGGCGCACCCAACATTGGCAGCATGGTTGCGTATGCCAATTTGTCTCGATGCACTTCGTGCACAAGCGCAGTCTAACCTCGGACTCGCCTGAATGACAAGACCGTCTTCGGATCAAATGAAAGCCGGTTTTCTTCTTCTTCACATTTCCACCATGTCCCGACTCCGTTACCCTAACCCATGCGAGTCGATCACCCGTACGCCGTTTCTCTAATGAGAATGAGTCGCTGCAAACGAAGCTCTTCCCCTCTTCTAGAAGCTTGACTCAAGCTTCATTTTTCATCTGTGCTAGGGGACTTGGGCCTTGGCGATAAGGCTTGAATTATCCGCTTGCCCAAGATCATCTGCCGACGTCCCCTCTGCCGTCTTGTTCCGCTTCGACATGTCTACTTAACCCATCAGATCAAAAGGTGAAGCTTTTTTTACACCATAGGGCTAGGATATTTTGTTGGTTTCGCAACCTCCTCGTCTGCTTTAACCCGCCTATAGAGATGTCGCGATGGTATCATGAGGTCTCGTCATGAGTCTTCTTGTCCACCTAGTTCAGAATTGCCAAGAAACCCAAGAGGTGGTGGGAATATCTCAACCATTGACGATGGTGATAGCTTCAGTCATGGAACTTCCCCCGCGGTAGTAGTCCGGATTTCTTCACCATTTAAATCCAATATTGGATCTCTGTGATTATCCGCCCAAGGATAACGCTCCAAGGCCCACCATCTCTGATCCCGTTGATGATGAGTGCTGCGGTGGGACCTTGGCGCTGCAATTCTTGGCTACAGTCTTTTGATGAAATCCGGGGTTCGCTAAATGGTGGTTGTCACGGTATCTGAAAAAAGGGTAGGTATGTAGGTACTCATTGTATGGAGTATCCGGAACTTGAACATCCACCGTCCACCGGGAGAGCGGATATATTACACTTGTAAACTGGGGAAATTGAAGAAGTCTTTGAAGAGATATTGATAATATCTTAGGTAAGTTACCTAACACTTACAGCGTAGGTAGGTTTAAAATATGAATTTCATATCCTTTGGCCAATTTAAGTCTAGTCCCAATTAATAGTTGGAGCAAGTACCTAAGATCTATCCCCATAGTGCGGTACTTACCTCAAAGTACCTAATATCCATACTGGAGTCCGTGCTTAAACTATTTTTTTTAGTTTAGCGACTGCACCCCGTGCATTCCTTGCTACACAGGCTAGGAGGCCGGTACGCGGTACGTAATAGGCTTGGTAGATTCGGTACTCCGCATCACCCAAAATTTTCAACCTCGTTCCCCAGTTCCCCAATTCTTCAACTCCACACGTTCGGGTAATTTGCTCCCCTTCAAGAACACTGCAGCTCAGGGTGCCGAGTTCTAGGTGAAGCCAACTTAACGAAGTTCCCAATATCTACAGTTTAGTCACATATTACTCTATCTCCATTCGTTATTGTTGAGTTGCGATAGGTGACGCTGGAAGCTACCAAGCCGAACACCCGGAGTTATGCATCCTAAATTTCTCTCTTAGCCACACCTACGTCTACTATGTACAGATCTTCTCGACATGAAAATCCACATGTTGCACGTGCTACCTAGGTACTTTGGAGTAAAGTAGGTCACGGTAAGTATGGAGAAACCCTTGTCACCTTGTTTTCTTACATGCTGCTGCATTAGAGCAGAGAGGTCACCGGAATTCCTCCACAGATCCACCACCCTGAACGTCTAGTGCCTGCTAGATTCATACTTACCTGTACCTATCTGCCTGCCATCATCATCAATCTTCCCCTCTTTGCCTAGCCCGCCGGCAAAGCACGCCTGTTGTCAGGCGTATCCTTGTTGATCATTACCATAACGAGATCCTCATCTACTATGTAGGAGAGATCACGCTAACCGAACAACGACCCCTTAGACCTGATTTGAGTGCCAGTAGTAGGCGCTTTGGGCTTAGGGGTGTGTTACCTTGTTACCATTCTACCTATCTTCTTAGCTGTATCTAGCTATTCCAGCCGGGGACGCATGAAGAGTGGATGATTCAGACAGGTCACAATAACAGCCTCGTAACAACATGATGTTCGACGAAGACGGTGGGTATTCTGCAAGGCTTGTTTCCTCTTATGTGTTCTTTTCCGCTTTTCTTCTTTTCGTCTTGTGTATCGGACACTGAAGCTCCTTCTAATCGCACCAATCACAATGAAGCTATAACCTTGTTTTGGTGACTTTTTTGGCCGGCAGTTTTACTACATATTGTTAGTGAAAGCTTCTTACATATGTAGATACCACATAATTGTAGTAGGGTTAGGCTTTCTAATACGTAACAAAGTTCATATGCAAAGTTTCGCAGGTTTAAGCATTTCTTTGATTGAAGAGAACGCCTCTGATCCCCATAGTTCCCCAAAGCCTCTACCAAACATATCCTACAACATAGAAGTACAATATTCTAACAGGACTAAATAAGCTAATATGTACCTAGGCAGGCTAGGTAAGTAAACGCAGTAGCATCATTTCTGTGACCATCAGCTGATTGGTTCCCCCCGCCCCCCACATTTTCCCACATATGTAAAGTCAGTTTCTCCAATGCGGAGATGGTACCGAAGGGGGGTGCTACGAAGAAGTATGGGGATTTCTGACAAGGACCCATCTCTGCGGGCTGGTAGTCATGGATGCTTGTTTATGTCTGGGGGCGGGGAATGCACCTCAAGAATCTAGTGCAACTTCTAAGATTCTCTACCGGTAGGTAATCGTCGACCTGCGGGTTCTAATACTGACTTACATACAGCATACATATATGTATTGCTTTTTCTAACCTTTTTCAAACTATTAGATTCTCGCAGATCTGTTTTTTTACAAAGTACTTCTCAGTACTACGGGTAGTATGTGAGGAGTAAGTACCTACGCTGGTAAGTAAAATAAACTTTCTTTGCAGTACCAAAGCCATCCAAGCCAGATGATCCGTCCTCCAACAGCTTTAAGAATCCCCAATATGGCATTGGACGGGTAGATGTGAAGAAAGAGTACCAGGAATTAGATCGTAGTTGCCTGCCTGGGCACTTACACGCCGAGTAGAATAGATGCTTAGGTAGGTAGTTCAATGTTAGGAAGGAAGGCCGGTAAGGCAGGTGCAAAGTCCCAGAGTTTCTTAATTCGGTGCCACTTTTATGTTTCTTTCAGGTTCGGGTTTCACCCACCACACCGGCTCGTAACTGCTGTTTTTTTTACTACATGTACCTAATAAATCCCATAAACCCATACTAACCTAACCTAACCTAACCTTGCGATTTCCCCATCTCCGCATCTTTCTCCTCCCCTCCTCTTTACTCCTCCTCACTCCTCACCTAACAATATCCTTACAATTTAGCTCAACCCCAACCGAAATCTATCATCAATCTCATCGCCTCATCTAACCTCGTCCCAGATATAGAGAATTAACCGATCCAATTCTTTAATATCTCCTCTAAATTCTCCAATTCCGTTTGAGACTTTCGTCTCTTTCTTCCGAGCGTTTAAAAAAAGAAACAGTCCAATTTCTTACTCGTAAAGTCTCACAATGCAATATTGATAGCCTTCTCCTACATCTCCACACTCGCTCCTCGTTTTGCTCCCGTCTTCTCCGCGTCAACGTCCGCGACCGATAAACCAACCAGTAAAAGCCCTCTCCCTACCGGTTAATTACTTAGGGTTCGTTTTCGATCTCCGTGAGGAACGTATCAAATCACAGCCTCGCTTATCACCAACCGTCGACGGGTTACCTCAGCCCTATTAGTTGGGTTCCTGCTATCAAACTCTCTGGTTCCTCTCAGGTTACGGTCTCTGTTGATCACGACGTTGCTCGCCAACTTGGCGGGTGGCCGATCTCTTGGGGGAAATAGAGCGAGGACAAATGTGGTGGAAGCCCGCGCTGCTACGTACCTACCGAGTATACCTGAAGTCGACTGATACTACATACATATTATCACGTCCATGAATTCATCCATCAATAGTCCACCCCGCAAGACGTTCATTCCTCTTTCCGGCATAACTTCCTGGCCCTGGACGTTCAACCCCCTTCCAGCCTACCCCCCACTTCCGGGTGGTGCTGCGTGACTTCTTCTGCATTACACTCGTACTTCGTACAGGAACTTGCCTTATACGAATTATTATTCACTTACTCACTTACCCTAACCCCAAATGCAGGCTATGCCGTCCATTGAAGGCTCTGGCGTCACTGTTACTGCCGAGGAGAGCGTGGAGGGCCGGCAGCAGAAGCCTAAGACCTTACCATGTAAGTTCTGCGACAAGCGCTTTAGGTAAGACGGCCATGCTCTGTTTATCTCCTCGCACTTCTGTCTATTTCCGTTGGTAATTTGCTTGCTTACACGGCAATCTCATAATTAGACGCGTGGAACACGTTCAGCGCCATGAGAGAACGCATACTAAAGAGAAGCCCTTCTCCTGTGCATGGCCTCGCTGTGGGAAGACGTTTGGACGCCGGTCAGTTAAAAATTTTTATCATTATCTCAATTTACACCTAACGGAGATTTTATGTGCTGTGTATGGTGGTCAACTTCGCCTTACCCACCAGTTGTCCAACCAGTCACCGTCTTTCGTCCGCGCTAAATCACCCCCGTTTCCCCCCCCTCAGACGCTCGCTGCACATATCACACATCACACATATGGCCCTAACGCATTCTCCCCCTCTCTATAATCCGTAACCCAGTGACCCCCGATTCCCACTTTCTCCCACGCTTCCTTGTGAATATGCTTATATGGACATCAGGGATCTCCTCGTCCGTCACGAGAAACTCGTCCACCTCAATGAAGGGTCTAATAAGGATGGCAACCGGCCCCGGAAGCCGTCCACGGCTGGCGCTGCCCAACCGCGGCTCTCAGTAGACAGCCATGTCGACACCGAAATGATGGGTGTGCCACGGGCTCACCCGCAGCATTATCATTCGGATTCTATGTCCTCATCCGTAGTTGTTCCTCCGCTTGCTCCTGACCCTCGTCATTCTGCCAGAGCCGCAGCGTGTAATCTTGACCTTTTATCTGATGCTGCAACCCAGATCGCCTCCGCAAACGAGGTCAATTCGATGCAACCGATGATGCAGGATCTCGGTCAGTCGGGGAGTGGGTTAACACGCATCAAGTCATACGACGAGGGTATGCCGTATGCCGATCGTGGACGTGAGCCCGAGCCGGTCCCGATGTCTGTGGGACTACCTAATCCGGCGGCACCGCCTGCTTTTGACGATTACAACCTCTTCCTGGACGAATTTGCGACATCATCTCATTTCCTCCCACAAGGCTTCGAAGCGGATCAGGGCATGAGTATTTGGCCACGCCATCTTGCGGATATCCATCGAGGCGCGCTCTCAAAACCATCGTCACAGTTTCCCTCCCGCTTCCCGTCGCTAGCCCCTGATCCGAGAGACCCGTCGGAAAGTGGCAACAGGACGCATGACGAGTCGACGAGAGCGCAGCCTATGAGAGTCTCTGCTATGGACCATACAGTCATCAAAAACCGACTAGATGAGTTCTCATCAGTGTTGCCCAACGATTTCGTGTTCCCCTCTCGACACACATTTACTCGTTTTTTGGAAGGGTATATAAGCGGGTTTCATGAACACCTACCGATCCTACATTTACCGACTATCACGGCCGCCGAGATGGCACCAGAACTCTTGTTGGCTATTTTGGCAGTGGGGGCCCAATATAGGTTTGAGAGCCATCGATCAAATGCTCTGTGGTACGCAGCGAAGGCGGTAGCGCTTGAGCAAATCCGACGCCGCCATAGTCATGAGGTCCATGGTTTGTTGCCTACGCCGGCAGCGTATAGTCCACATTCTACACGGCCATCTCCCAGCCACGGCTTTCGCCATTCATTCAGTTCCGTCCAGCAAGAGCGTCCAATGACCCAAGATACGCACCGGGAACCATAGTAAGCAGACCCGATCATACAAGCTAAATCTGTGCCTTCTAGTGGCCTACTAACTATTTCCTGAAAGTTCGCCCAATACACCTCAATCCCGAATGGAGACTATACAGGCTCTACTGCTGCTCTTTGCCGTCGGCCTCTGGGGTGCCAAAGCCATCCTTCGCGAAGCCCTGTCGTTACAGAGCCTTCTGGCTCTTCTGGTGCGTGAAGAGGGCTTTTTATCGGAGTCCACGCAAACGGCAGACTGGGAAGCATGGGTCCGAATAGAAGGGGCCAACCGCACAAAGCTCATTACGTACTGCTTCTTCAACCTTTGCAGCATCGCTTACAATATGCCGCCTCTATTACTTACATCGGAACTCAGCCTCATTCTTCCACATTCTGCAAAACTCTGGAGAGCGGAAACGGCTTGGCAATGGCAAGAAGCTCGTCAGTCTTTCCCAAGTATGGACATATCCCTCCAAGATGCTTTTTCGAGACTATTTAGTCGACCCTCGCAAGGGCCTCCGGCATACATGTCCTCCCTCGGCAACTACATCCTAATTCATGCCATATTGCAACATATTTTCCTCCTAAAGCAGACATCATTCAACTCGGTATCTATCTTTGGCGGGCTCCGTCCAGATGACGTGGAAGATTGCTTTCAGGCCTTACGTATCTGGCAAATGAGCTTCGAACAGCATCAGGCGCGTGTGACAGAAGGCGCCCAGCAGAACGGCTCGGACGTATTCCATGGAGGTCCTGTTGCTTATAATTCGACCGCACTTTGGCGACTAGCTTCGATCCGGTTGTATACCGATTTGAGCCCGAGTAGGACTCTTGAAACAAGGGACGCAAATCAAATCGCCCAATCGTTCCACGATGCACCATATCTTGTGCGCAGTGTACGGCTCAATCGAGCCGTATTTCAAGCCATACACGCGTTGTCTATGCTGGTGAAAGTGGGCGTTAACTACGTGGCAAGAAGAAAATCGTCAGAATGGAGTATGCAACATTCATGTAAGTGGCTACAAGATGCTCAGTACAGAAGCTAGGAAAAGGTAGATCATCTAACTTTGGTGTAGTATGTAACCTAGAATGCGCTATACTTCTTTCGAAGTGGCTAATGACTCTTTCCTCGATCGGACCGACGGGTGCTCCTCCAGAAGTCGACGAACGGAACCTCCTTGAGATGCTACGCACCATGCTTGACGAAACGGAGTTCGCAGTGCCTATCGACCCTTCGCTTTCTGGAGGTCCAGGACATGGCCCGTCAAATACGGACCTGGCCGCCAATGATGGTACAAAATTGCGTCAGCTTGCTGTGGCGGTAATCCGCCTTTGGGCTGAAACATTCAAGGGGTCACACATTTTCGACATCGTCAAAGTAATCGGCGCTGGATTGGAGGGTTACGCAGATCTGCTGGAGAAGCCGCGGGATAGGACGCCCTTAGGTCGCATGGTGCCCAATTCGGGACTTGGCTAACTCAGCTACGGCGAATTCTACTATACAGCTCACGTATGAGAGTACTTAAGGGCCACACCAGACTCCCCCGGTCGCGAATGATAGTTCTTCGGTCAACTATTTGCCTCGAGCCTTCACAATATGGAGGAATATGGAGGATGGTTGTGCTATTTATTAAAATATGATACTGAGAGATCTTGGTGCCTGACTAGCAAGGCCGAAAAGATTCACAAGCATTGAAAGCTTGATCAACCTAAGCAGCGATATAGCTATAGGTGTAGTATCAAAAGCCACGAGAGTGTTTCATCTCGGTCATCACAAATGGTGAGAGGAAACAAAACATTCCGATTACCAGCATCTCGAGAAGCCAATCGATTTGCTAAAACGCGAATGAGACGGGGGAAGCCACATTACTGATGTAGTCAAATGAGGAAATATCAGCACTTAGGTACTAGAGAGTTGCAGTTCCGTGTCGGTTGATGCCTGTCGATATTTTCCCAAATATCTCGGTACATTGATACTAAAGGCATCACCTCCGCTATGTTGATAAGACCAACCTTATAAGAAAGAGCAATGAATACCTACGTTGAGGCAATTGTGTTTATGTTCGTTTGTGATGACGTATTGGTTTTTGGTCGAATTTCTGTGTCAATTGTCCCTCATACACTGCTCAATTCGTTCTTCAAAAGCCAAGCCTCGATCAGAGGTCTGTGCTGAATAATCAACAAAGCAAATGGAGGCGATCACGTGATAGCGTGTATGCCCCGCGATCCGATCTGTCTCAACGCGTCATCAATCGTCTCAGTCCGACGTCTTTATTCTCAGTTCCAAACTTATGCTAAAAAGCCAATACATTATATATAGAGTAAAAAGGGATTCTTATAACTATTTGCGATAATGCCTCCTAGAAAGCGCACCGCGGCCGAGGCCGCTTCTACTCCGCGGACCGGTGGGAGCTCGCGCCGTAGATCCGGCCGTGCCGGCTCGAGTGGCAAGAAGAGCACGTACTTCGAGACCAACGACGACGACGACGAGGGTACCGACGAGTTGAGTATGGTGATGCCGCGGCGCAAGGCAGCGAAGACTCAGGCAACGCCGAAAAAGAGGGGAAAGAAGGTGGAGTCGGACGATGAATTGCTGGAGGAGGATGAAAAGAGCGAATCCGACTTTGATAGCGGGGATGATGGGGATGGCTATGTCGATGAAGAGGAGTCAGATGACGAGCCGGAAAGCGAAGAGCCGCCATCTCCGGCGCCGGCGCCGGTGCAGAAGCGAGGTCGCGGGAGACCGCCTAAAACTCCGACGCCGACCAAAGCCGCAGCTGCGAAAAAGTCCAGCGCGAAATCCCGGATCTCGGATACTGGTACGGCTAGGGGTAGACCACCGAAGGCTCAAAGTAAAGCTAATGCCAAGGCGAAAGCAAAAGCCGAATCCGAAGAGTCCGAAGCCGAGGATGATGATGATGATGACGATGAGGAGGATAATCAGATTACGTTTATTCCTGGTGAGCATGGCCATTTTCGGTTGAATGTCTTAGTGTAAGTGATCAGTATAGCAGATTCTAACATAGAGCAATGTAGCCAAGAAAATGAGAGATTTGGATGGGATCGACTATGAGGATGAACGGCTTCATAAAAACACATTTCTCTTCCTGAAGGATCTGAAGGCCAATAATAACAGGAAATGGTTGAAAGGTATATGGTTCTTCACTCCTCTCTTAGCCATCGTAAACTGTAGAGATCCATCTCAATTCTAACCCGAATTGGCTATTTCTAGACAACGACAAGGAATATAGGAGGTCGCTGAAGGACTGGGAGTCGTTCGTCGAGACACTCACGGAGAAGATCATCGACATTGACGACACAATCCCGGAACTTCCCATCAAGGACGTCGTCTTCCGAATCTACCGCGACATCCGGTTCAGCAAGGAAAAAACGCCGTACAAGGTAAGTCGCTCCTCACAACGCGCTCCTCACCTGCCGAATACCTAACTGAACGATTCCCCTTTCGATTGAAATAGCCCCACTTCTCAGCTGCGTGGTCGCGAACCGGCAGGAAGGGGCCGTACGCGGGCTACTACGTGCACGCCGAGCCCGGGCGGTGCATGATAGGCGGCGGGGTCTGGCATCCGGACGCCGAGTCCCTCGCGCGGCTGCGCGCAAGCGTCGACGAGCGCCCCCACCGCATCCGCCGCGTCTTGATGAACCCGGCGTTCCGGAAGACGTTTCTGCCCAACGCCAAAGCGAACGAGAAATCCGTCATAGCGGCGTTCGTGGCGAAGAACCAGGAGGGCGCGCTGAAGACGAAGCCCAAGGTAACCGCGTTTCCCCCTTTTCCCCTCTTTTCAAACTTAAACCTGAGCTAGGACGGGGCGCGTCTCTAGGTACCTAGGTAGGTGCGCATTGCTGACCGAAAGCAGGGTTTCAACCCCGAGCACAGGGACATCGAGCTCCTGAAGCTGAGGAACTACACCATCGGCACGCAGATCGACGACGCGGATTTCACGGCGGAGGATGCGCAGGATAGGATTATGCGGGCTCTTTCGGCTATGGTTGAGTTTGTGAGTACCTAGCGCGCCGCTTTCTTTACGCCTTGCTTACGTGAGCTGAGCTGAGCTGAGCTGAGCTGGACTGACTTTGGGTATCTGCGTAGATTTCGTTTCTCAATAGCGTCGTTAGACCTGACCCTAATGTCGATAGCGACTCTGACGAGGCAGAGGGCGCGGCGGGAGGACATGGAGGTGAGAATGAGGCCGGTGAGATGTAGGTTATCTAAGGGTGGGCCGGTGTCTTTGGTTCGTTTCGAAGAGCTGCTTTTTGAGATTCGATGGCCTGATGTAAGATGTCCTTGTTAATTCTAACTTCGTTATTCTCGGGATGGAGAGTATATTAGGCCGTGCATGAAAATGCCACTAGAGAATTTATTTTGGTGCGCATTTATCAACTACGCCTAAACATGCGCCCTCATGCCATTTGCTTATATTCATTTAAGTCACCAATATATATATCAGCCGTCGTAAATATATAATTCAATCGCCACTACCGTGAAAGTAAACGAGACTTCACCAGAGCGAGGTACCTACCTGACCGATTCAGAGTTCAAAAATATTTAAGCATTCCTTTTACGTACACATAATACCCACTCTACCTACCCTTAGCCTAGACCCACGCCTTCATCTCGGTAGCCCAACCCTATCTTATCAAATTGAGTATCAATAGCGACTTCCATAACAACAGGCAAACATCCGCACAAACTCACTAGTGATAAATAATATTTACCGATAGTCCTTTCAATCAGGATTTGTTGATGAACCTTTCAGAAGTTGTGTCTCGATTGGTCTAGTGGTCAGGATACCTGCTTGTCATTGAACAAGTACGCAGGTGGCCGGGGTTCGATTCCCCGATCGAGAGTTTATTTTTCCATAGTTGGTATACTTCTTACCTCATACACACCCGCTACCCACCTACCTACATACATAGTAGCTGCGGATCAACAGAGCAACGATCACCAGCTTTTTTGGACTTGTGCTCAGAGGATGAATGCATGTCTATCCAGAAAGATATTTCAAGCGAAAATATTGTATTTTGCATGTTTATTTGCAAAATAGGCCTTTGCCTTATCCATGCCACTTATGTACAGCCACGCAAATTCTTTCCCTCACATATTTACATTAAAACACTCAACCTCTACTTGATCCTTTCAATGCAAATTGTCTCTTAAATCACCTTGTCACTGTCGAGTAATTGGTCGTATTTCAATCAATTAATCTAGAAGTCCCGTCGACAAGCTCGGCGGGAGATCCTCATCCCTTGTGCCCCAGTCGCTCTCCTCAGACCCGAGAATAAAGTCCAGCGTCCCGCCATTGACGAAGAAGTCGTGCGTGATCCAGTTCCGCGTATACGGCTGTCCGTTCAATCTAGCGCTCTGGATGTAGATGTTGCGATAGCGTGGGCCGTCGAACCCGCCCACGTTACGCAGCGTCGCTAGCTTGCCCGTCGGCGTGCGGATGCTAACCTCGCGGAACATGGGTGGGGTTAGTAGATACACGTCCTGGCCGGCTACCGGATAGAACCCCATGAACGCGAACGCGGTGAAGGCGCCCATAGCACAATCATCGTTTCCAGGGATGCCATTAATGCTGGTGTTGAATTGGTTCGGTATGTACTGGTGCACCCAATAACTGCTGCGACCAGGACGCCCACCATAGTGGAACTGGAAGGTCGGTAGAAAGTTCGGCTCGTTGCCCATATAATTAATACCTGATGAATGAAAATAATCAAGTCGGGCGACGAAGGACTCACGCCCTCCGAGCGCTTCTATGAGGGAGGCCATGTCCTGCGGCACGTAGAAGGTATACAGCCACGGGCTCCCCTCATAAGTCTCGTACTGCGTGTCGAAGTAGCAGCTATGTTGTTGATATATCGGACTGCAGAGCCGCGTGTTTTGGTATCGCCAGGTACCGTTGCGGAAGCGTGGCTGTAGAAAGCCTTTGAAGTCCGACTTTTGCACGTCGCCGTCCTCGTCGCGGAAACGATCTTCCTGCTCGGGATTAAAGAGGTTCTTCCAGTTCTGGCTGCGCTGGAGGTACTTCGTCTCGTCGCCTTGGTGTCCAAGGCCTCGCGCCATGAGCGCGATAACGAAATCATCATATGCGTATTCCACGGTGCGTGAGACACCCCGACTCATGGGGCCTGTTCCGTTGGTGTCTACGTCATCGTAGGGTATATATCCCAGATCGTGCCAGCTCACGAGTCCACCTCTTCCGGACGTGGACCAGTCCTTGGGCTCCACCTCCGCATCTGAGACCACAGCTTCGTATCCGAGATTCCAGTCGATGCCTTCGGTGAGATTTTTTATATACGCGTCTGCGAGAACCACATCTGCATTGGAACCTCCTTGGGTGTAGCCCTTGCTAAAGCTCATGCGGCAGTCCGGCAATTTTCCCTCGTGCTTGTACGTGTCAATCAATGATCTTACCATCTTGGTCTGTATTTCAGGGTCGATAATCGTGAGTAGAGGATGTTGCGCTCGAAAGGAATCCCAAATGCAATAAAAAGAGTCATAATACGGCTCAGTCGAGTCCCAAAGTTGGTTTTCTCCAGTGTAGTCCTGGGGCGAGATCAGCGCGCGGTAGAGACCCGACCAGAACGTCGTTAGAAACTCTGTGCTCATGCCCGAATAATCGGGCTTAATCACAGAAAGCTTCTCCTTCCAAGCTTTCTCACTAGCCTTCACCACACTCTCGAATCCCCAATCAGGAATCTCAGTCTCCACGTTGTGGCAGGCTTGTTCCACAGATATGAACGAAAGCCCGACACGCGCCATGATCTGATTATCAGATGGGTGGGCGAAGTGGATCCATGCACCTGCCGAGCCGGACGGGATGTAAAAATGGCTTCCCAAATTCCCCATAGCATTAACCCCCTCCGTTATATTATTCATTAGGAAAACGCCCGTTTTCCGAATGTCGGCACCTTTGAAATCGGCACATACATGTGCCGTATACTTCCCGGTTCCAAACGATGGATTAAATGTTCCATTTCCTGTTATTCGGCCCGTGACAGGATCAACTTCAATATCACCTCCGGTCCGACTATTGCCAAGGTCTATTAAATCGAGAAGGATCAACGGATTAGTAGGTACCATAACATGATTCGATATAACTTCCGCCTCTTTAGATAAACTGAACCTGTAAAGTGTAGCATGCTCAGTTGCCGTCATTTCAGCATAGACCGAATTATTGAGCCCGATGGCGAAGTAGCCTGGTCGGGCTGTCGCGGAGCCATCTACTCTTGCGACCACCCTACCGAAAGATGTGAACTTGCACTGAGAGTAATCGTCCTCCGGACATCCGGGATGCACGAAGAGCGGGAAATTGCCCAACGAAGGGCTCTGCTACCAGTTAGGACTACGAAGGTTATAATAAATTCACCAGACTCACTCCTCCGGTGCCTTATCACGAATTAGCGAGATGCATAGATGGGATAACTTAGGTATTTAGGTACCTGAATCGTGTAAGTGGGAGAAACCTTGGATCTTCGAATCGTCTGAGACAAAACCGGCAGCTATCTCGCCACGATTGTCCGCGTCTGCCACGGCCTTTGCCATGCCTGCTACTAATCAATACCGATGCGGAGATGTTACAGATGCCTGGACATGTATTTGAACGTACCATACGGCAAAGTTGCGCCAGGAAACACATGGCCTAAGCTGGTCTCAGTAAAAGTTCTTGAAGCGCTGGTTGATTGATATTTATTGCCTACCTCCGTTTGCCGTGCCGATAAGAGGGTCAACGTATCGTAGTATGTAATCGCTAGATATCCCTGATGAGCCCTTGATAGAGTGGAATAATGTAGTTGGAGAATTTAACCTAGAAGGAGGGAGCAAGGCCCAGACTAGCAACGCTATCACTGGGATGGCGATGAGAAAACGCCGCCGTCGCAGGAGGCTTTTGAGCAGCGGCATCATCATCAAAGCCATGGCGATTCGAGAAGGGCTCGAGCGACAGTTCGCTCATGAAAGCCTAGTTCACGGATCGACTGTAGTGCGGATGGCTGGCAGTACAGACACAAAAGCCATTGATACCGGGTATTGATCTTCAATCCCGAACGCGCCCAGCATTGGTCAGCACAGCCAAACAATCTTTTGCTTTTGTTTTTCTTCTTGCTCCCTCACCTAAGGTTATGATAAAGTTGAAGAAATCATTCTTCAGAAATTGTAGTGAAATGTACACTGGGTTTAATATTCATAATAATTAAGCTGCGCTTGCGGCAATACCTACCGTCGTATGAGTGCCAATGTGGCCGAGAATGCAAGATGCGGATTGGAGGGTCTCGCATTTCGCGGTGTTGCAGACTTGGCAATTAGGGGAATTCGGCTGAATTACACTTGACCAGGGACCCCATTACGTGGGGTTGCATCGGCACCTAAAAATGGTAAATCTATGGGGATTATTGGCTGTAAATTGAAAGCTAGAAAGCGAGGCCAGATTGTTCGGATCGGTTGATATTTTTGGTGCTGGCAGATCTGGGCATGAAGAATATTGATGAATTAATGGAGGAATGAAGAAATGAAGGAACTTGTTCTTCCGACTCAGTCTGTTCATCGCGCAGTATTGTCACACAGTCCTATTGTTGCACAAACCTTATCGTGCCAAGCTTCACAAGGCCAAGATACTTCCTTTCACAATTGCATAAATGCTCATTTGAATCGACGCTAGAACACATGATAATGGTACCTTCCATGATTGAATATATTTGAAACAGTTTGAATAGTCTTCACTTCTAGATGGATGTCAAGTTACGTAGATGGGTGATTATATTCCATCCTGAATAGGTACATAAGTTGAGGTGTCCATGTGGGCCAAGGATTAACCAGGTTTAACTCGGATTAACCAGGTGGCTGCAGTAGTAATCTCGTCTTGTAATACCAACTCCAGATGTTTATTCTAACATTCAAAACATTCAGTACCTAGGCACCTATTAGGTAATAGATACATTATAGGATACCTTCATGAAATTATTATATAAAGAAATCAGACAACAGGCAAGCTCATGATGATACCCCTGATAGTGACCCCATAGTGTCGGTAGTCAGCCGCACCCCGCGATCCGTGATCCACCAAGCCCCTCCGACGTCATAGGATGCTTCTCCAACTCAATCCTTCAATGCTAGACAAACACAACCGATAGCGATGTTACAATATCATAAGAAGACAATTGACTCAATCACTGCAATGTTCAAGTATTCTGATCTTGAATATTTTGATTGTTGTTGGATTTCATGTAATTTCGCCAAATTTCCTAAACTCCGAGACCGGACAATATGGAATAGTCAGAATAGTATCTATCTATAGATTACACAGATAAGCTAACAGTACATATTGTGCAAAACCACTTTAGCTTCATCGCACGTCGTACACTTGAAGAGATTTGGGTGGTTTCATGTCTTTTAGATTTTTTATGAGACGCGAAGAAAGCACCTTCCATCTGAACAAGTTTGTTCCTATTAAAGTACAGATTTCGCTTTACAGCATGTCAAGTCTTGCTAGACTTTCTTCACCTTTACCCCCCTTACGTACCCCACTAGTCCAAGCTTGAGCTGTGGCTCTGATAACTGATTTACTGATAACTGGCCCTGAAAAGTTCCCACAAAAAATTTGCAATTTTTGACAACCTTTTACCTGCACCAAGTCGTATGTTGACTCATTCTTTCAACTTCTCTCCGCATTCGCATCTCAGAGTCTAATTTACCTAGCTGTTTAACTACAGGCCGTCTCCATTTCTCTGCTGCTTTTATACTTCAGTACCTGGGGTATTCCATCTTCTACGCCGGAACTTAGAACACGCCGTCGCTTGCGCACCTATCAACAGTCGCCATCATGTCTAAAGGTCGTGTCTGCCTGTGAGTTCTACTTTAAGCCCATATACTCCTATTTTCATGATTATTAACTAACATATTTCCCATAGCGCGTACTCTGGAGGTATGATATTGAATTTGAAAACAGAACATCTCTGTTAGTCTCCCGACTGATTATAGCCCATAGGCCTTGATACCTCTACCATCTTAAAGTACCTAATCAACGACGGCTACACGGTCGTGGTATGCTTCCCCGTCCACCCCATTTTATCATTCATCAATGTCTAACCAAGATGCAGTGCTTCCTTGCCAATGTCGGACAGGAAGAAGACTGGGAGGCAGTAGAAAAGAAGGTATATCTATGAGAGTAAATCTCTCCCAATCATATCAGCTAAGCTCTTTAGGCCCTCGCCTTAGGTGCTGAGAAGATGGTCATTCGAGACCTCCAGTCCCAATTCGTTAACGAGCTTGTATTTCGAGCCGTTCAGTGTAACGCAATCTATGTAAGTTGAGCCATAACACTGCAGTCTGAAATTCTTTCGAATATACTCTATTCCCAACATACCTCAAGGGAAGGAGTATGTGAGTAGAGTCATATTAACAAGTAACACAGGAAGACAGATACCTCCTAGGAACTAGCTTGGCCCGCCCAATCATCGCACGCGAGTGAGTAAATCTTGCTTTACTGCTGATAAGATATACAAACTATCTAGATGAAGATTGCATTATCAATCGGACGATGCAGGAGATCACTGACATATAATGCAGGCAAGTTCGTGTCGCACAGGAGTATAACTGTGATATACTCAGCCACGGTTGTACCGGAAAAGGCAATGACCAAGTCAGATTGTACGTTGTTTCTTCACCCTTTATCTTATATAGAGTTCCAGGAGCAATTTTGGGCGCTTAGCAATCTCCAAAACTATGAACTAGAAAGAGATTATTAACATAAGATAATGTAGTGAGCTCGCTTGGCAAGGTACGTCTGAACGTCTGATCAGCCCCCTTGATTATGGTCTTCATATCTGAACTTGACCTTGAAGCCCCCGTCCTGCCTTATTAAGTACCGAAGCGTAATACTAACATTGAGAAGCACTTGCGCCTTCGGTCAAGATCATTGCACCTTGGAGAATCGAGGAGTTCATCAGCAAGTTCAAGGGTCGAGCAGATCTCCTTGAGTACGCTAGGATTAACAACATCCCTGTCTCATCAACACCCAAGGCTCCATGGAGGTCAGTTAGCCCTCTCTGCATGATCTGGGCAAAATACAGAGCTGACCTGTGATGTAGTATGGATGAGAACCTCGTCCACTGCAGTTATGAGGCTGGAATCCTCGAGGATCCTGACCACGAGCCACCGAAGCATCTCTGGAAGATGACTGTTGACCCTCTAGACGCTCCTGACAAGCCATACCATTTTAGCATCCACTTCGCTAAGGGTATCCCCATTAAAGTTGTCACCGAGGACAAGAAGGAGGCCACTGAGGCCGTGGAGCTGTTCAAGCTTCTTAACCGTATTGGTCATGATAACGGTGTGGGCCGAATCGACATCGTGAGTTGTGCTGGTTTATTCCTCCTATTGTTCTCCTGGACCTCATCAGAAGGAAAATGAATTATCATTAACGAGTTACCATAGGTCGAGAATCGATTCATTGGCTTGAAGAGCAGGGGTTGCTACGATACTCCAGGCTTGACGATTCTTCGCCTTGCGCATGTCGATCTTGAGGGATTGGTACTTGACAGCAAAGTCCGAGAGCTTCGTGACCAATTCTGCACTCTCTCTTGGAGCCGACAGCTTTACAATGGCATGTATTTGTAAGTACCATCCCTAACTCCCAAGGAACCTCCTCGCTATCAGCGATAGATACTAATGAGTAAACAGCTCACCGGAGAGGGAATTCGTTGAGAACTCCATCCTATTTTCACAGGAGAACGTGAATGGTGTTGTCCGCATGATGGTGTACAGTACGTAAAATCTCAGTCTAATCTCTCGCTTTGGGTCTCGCTAGCTTGCAAAGACCGAGTAGAAAACCGGAGAAAACTGCTAACACAACTTATAGAGGGCAACACTTACGTGCTTGGCCGTAGCAGTGAGACGAGCAACCTATACAGCGAAGAGGATGCCTCGATGGACTCCCTCGACACATTCTCGCCGATGGATACTACTGGATTCATCGCTATCCAGGCAATTCGCCTCAAGAAGTATGGCGAGAGCAAGATTGCTCAGGGCACCCCTCTAACCAAGTCTTGAAACGTACACGTTTTTAACTCGAACTTGATGCCCCTACTATAAATTCTCACTACAACGTCTCGATCAACCGAGAATCCAATATGTGAAGACGAGTTGCATGCTCCCCTCTTCGTTACCTCTCCGTGCGTCCAAGTTTCAGCAACTTTGACGGTACAAAATAGGATAAATAAAACAATAATATGAAGTGACGATTTCCGATATTCAGAATTTGTACCTTGAAAAGTGAAATGTTCACATGGGTGCTATCAGCAACTTGGATGGATTTGAAATGCCCAAAAACTTACCTAGGTAGTCAAGGTTTATTAGACAAAAACTGCTTAGTCATCAAATAAGAATAGGGGTCACTCCTGAACCCCTGAGCCCCATCCTCCTGTGAGCTTGCTTTCTATATTTTTGTTTCCTATAGTGACTTGAACTTCTTAATAACTACAAAAATATAGTACCCGATATTCTTTGTGCGACCTTCATAGCTTTGTAATAACCAGATTTCATGTTTCCACAATCTCGTGGGGTGGTGCTTGTGCGTCGTTATCGAACTTTCTACAGAAAAGGGGGCAATCTGATATTGGCTTTTAAATAAGGGTGATTTATTGTAGCTAAATCGTGAATATAAGCACCTAATGAGGTACGTACCTGCGTACCATACTTATAGACTGCAGCGACATCAACCTCATAACGAATGATACCAATCAATAATTCCTCTCTTTCCCTCTCTCTTCTGTGAACGGTTCTGGTGATCTAAATGATACCTTTAACCAATCACTGGTCCTGCAGTGAGCCCTGAATCCATCGTTAAGGTAATCCCGTTTAGATAAACAGTGGTAGGGCTACAAAGGTACAAGCAGGCTGAGGCGACTTCATCTGGCTCGATGGGTCGCTTGAGGGAGGATAGTTTCTCGAGTATCTGTGGCGTCTGCGGGACTCTCCGGCATTCTTCTTCGAACATCGGCGTCTTGACCCATATGGGACATACTTGGTTAATCCTGATGCCCGCAGATTTGAAATCCATTGCTGTTCTTGTAAGCAATTAAAGCTGGGAATGACATCTTTTGTGGCTTACGAACCTGCAGCCTTTGTGATACCCGTAACTGCGTGCTTGGACGTAGTGTAAGGGGCTTTCGCGGGTACGGCAGCAATTGCCATAGCTGAAGAAACATTAACAATAGATCCACGGCCGACATCTCGACGTCCATGTCTTCCCAAATCAACGGAGACAGGTTCCTGCGACTGCATGATTTTCCCCACAGCACGCGTAACAAGGAACACGCCCTTTGTATTGATTCCGAGGACTCTATCATAGTCGTCGGGGTCCGTCTCGTCAAATGGAACGTAGGAAGCAACGTCGACCTGAACCGTCCATAGATTAGTTCGGCTCTACACTTCAGGACCTCTTCCCAGGGACCTCTTTTACGGGTTATCTCACCCCGAATGCGTTAATGCAGTAGTCAACTCTGCCGAATTCAGTCTTGGCAAGATTGACTAGGGCGTCTACAGACGCAACATCTGTGACATCGACTACGGCTGTAATACACCGATAGTTGGGGTTTGATGCCAAAGACTTGCTTTGATCCGCGACCTGAGCGATGCCCCCAGAGTTGATATCGGCTAGCAAGATACCCTTCGCGCCAGCTTCAGCAAACGTTAAGACAACCTCTCGTCCAATGCCGCCTGCTGCCTACATGAGGTTAGAATACACGATCTTAGGGTAAGATATTGTGGCACATACTCCAATAACGATCGCGAAGCCGTCGATTCGAAATTGCGCCATTATTATTAGACCGTGAGTGTGTGATGTTTGAAAAAAGTTTCCCAGGATGCAAGAATAGAGGTTAAGCCGGTTTGCCCGGGTCTTTGTCCCTCAAAGTGGTACTGATATAATAAATATTCCACTATGCACTTGAGGAAATCCATTATACGTATATAGAGATAATCAAAATTGTAATATGCAGTACTATGTTATATGACGTAGTTGATATTGCAACTATCCCATATATATTATAATTTTGCGCCTCCTTACTTCAGTACCCACCTATGGGTAGGTATGTCTGCATGTTGGTTTATTGAAGAGGGGCGAGAGGGAAATCTGCGCGAATGTTGGCTCTTAGATATGATACAATTGTTATGGTAGATACACATGTGACTCAGGGCCTCACCGCTAATTGGAGCTTCGTTGTCGTGCAACCCCCAGATGTGCACTGTAGGCATCCTAATGCGGCTTTTGGTGTCGTGAATACCAAGACACAGGGCTGATTCAATATATTCTGTACTTGAAAGACAAGATGGCTGATATCCACAGAAAAGCACTCTCAGAATATGAACTAGTGGTCAATATTAAAAAGTCATATTCCGTTAGACAGCCTCCAGCTGGAGAGTATAAGCCTCCCCTGCCATACATTTCCCGTAGCCGAGAATTGTCAGTTTTTCAGCCGTCAAGATATTCTACAACGGTTAGAATATAAATTCAGGCCTGCAGATTCAAACAGTCGTCTTTCATCCATAGCTCTACATGGCCTTGGTGGTCTTGAAAAGACGCAAGTTGCCCTAGCATACGAATATCAGACACTCGATGACCTTGACATCATTATTTAGATATCTGCTGAAAATTCCTATTCTATTCAACAATGCTTCAGCCATGTGGCTCTCAATGTCATGAAGATTCCAAAAGCGAGCTCTCGGGCATAGCAAGAGAATATGGTATTAGTGCCAGACTGGCTACAAAAAACACATGTAAGGCAAGAGTCAATAAGTTATCTTGTCAAGAACTACGGGGATTTACAACCCAAATTTAATCCACTCGAGCCAATCATGGATTTTGTTAGACTTTTTACCAACTATTTCTAGTAGGTTGATTGTCCACCATATTTACAACTGGTTGACCATCGATGGATGTAGTCCCTGGAATGCTGGAAACTGCAAATTCTGTTTATCTTCAATGCAGAGAAGAGGAACAAGACAAACTTCTGTGGGCTTTGCTACCTTAAAATGTATACACCACTTTTGTACTTCAGAATTCACTAGAACAGAAAATGAAATAGCGGAATTCCTTGAAATCCGTCTCGAGTTGCTGAGTTATGATGATATACTTGTGCTCTATCGTACAACGGCCTCGGAATGGCCGTAGGCGCTCAAGGACGATATGAAGAAGACCTGGACTGGCTAGAGAAAGCTCGTAAAATCCATGAGGGCCCGGCCGGGAACAACCTTCCGAAAAGAAATGTATGGGGATATAATATCTCACGGAATTATTACTACATACTAGGTAGGCAGATATGCTGAAGCTGAAGGCCGGTTGGCCGAGGCTCTAGAAATTGCAGACGGGCTTCAGAGCTGGTACATGCAGATTTAACCTAGTATGTCGTTACCACCAGCAAGAAGGATCTTCTACTTATCTAGCCGCCACCTCACGTTACCGTGCCGAGCGGTAACCACACGCGCTCAGATGGAGTAAGGCGACAGTAATCCCGGTACGTAGCTATAGCCACACGGACTGCGAAGCGATGCTATTTATGTGCCCAAGGAGGACCGGTAGTGGAACCCACTGCAGCGAGTTAGGTCTTCAATGTTTATCATAGGTTCCTAGGTATATGAGCAGTAAACAACTACGCCCGTAGCTATATGAGTAGCCTCGGCCGCGATGAAGACGCTAGACGAAGGATGAATTAAGGGACATAGTAGGTGACGTATGCAGGAAGCATAACAATTATTCCCTGTGCTGATGCACATGCGAAGGTTAGTTCATGGTCTTTGTCAACTCGTGATCTGTGATCGCGATATTGTTTATAACCAAAAATGTAGTCGTTCGAATCCTATCCCTCAGTGGTTATAATAGATAAAGCACAGATTGAGAAAGTTTATGGTGTAGTAGGTCTATAGAAAATGCGATGCTTGGAGAAGAAAAAAAGGAACAAAAAAGCAAAAAAAAAAGCTCGGTCGCGAATCCATTCGAATCCGAAACCTACGAAAAACTCGGTTGGGATCCGCTGTGGTGTCAAGTACAGTCTAGCATTTTCTGCGTCATGAACCGTTCCACCATATCAGCACCCCCGGTCGAGTTTTCTCTAGCCTCGAGTCACCCAGAATCTTCTGAGGTCAGCTTGGACGTTTGGCGTTTAATGTTCCTTATAAACCTTGTGTAGGGGCTTTGTAATCCGGAAATTTGCCGGTTGCTCGTAGCGACAGTAAGGGTTGAGATGATGACTCAATCCCAACCCATAAGGTGTGGCTCAACAGGACACGTGACTGAGAACGGTGCCTCCAAGATCAAATGGTAGCCCAGTAGGTACCTAGTTAACTTCATCAGAGGTACACCTACTAGTGGGAGGGTACAGAACAAAATATCCATCTCATCATCCTTAACATATAGCTAGACAAGTCACTGTATCAAGATGACTTGAATCATGCCGTACCTCGATCGTCTCTTAAATGCTATGCTTGAGAAGACCACTCTGCATTACTGGGGAAATAGTCAAGCATGTCGGTCACTAGGTACCCATGATAGATACACTCAGCGTCACCATATAGACAAGGTATATCCGTCTTCGAGGTATTGATATTGACTATAGGATTTAGGGTGCTACTTTTCGCCGCAGCATTGACGCATTCCGGAATAAGGGTTATGCGTCGGCTCCAGAATTACCATATTGACTCGGCGGTGTCTCTAACAGCTCTTCGCAGAGACGAATGGCTCGCCCTCTCGACTCCAAGAGGGCGAGCTATGGCGCATTTATATTAACTTGACACACTACTTAACGATGAGGTCAGCACGTTTTCTACCTCAACTATCATCATTGCCATAACATCATGCACCAGAAATGCCGATACATTTTCAGCACACTGGTTATATATTGGTGGGATTGGCAGGATTATCGACTTTGATCTCGTGGCTTTGCCCGTAGTCGTTGCGGCCTCTTCTGTGGTCTTCCAACGCAAACGGTCTGTCGTTGTTCCAACGGCTAATCATCACATACTACAAGAACGGGAACAGTATGAATTATATGATGAAGTCGATATTGGCGTGGTCTTTCCCATAGATGACGATGTTGAGAGGGTTGCATACATTGACGTCCATATATCCGCTATTAAAATCGGGGCTGAGGTTCGATCACGCCAATCGAGTAGCCAATAAAATCTTCTTCCCAATTGCGTTGGTCTCTTGGCTGATCTACATGTTTAATCCTTCCTCCAGACGGTGGCTTCTTGGTTAGAACTCAGCTCTCCATACGAGATTCGTACACTACCTTTCATAATAAGGATTCAAAAGGATGCACCGCGAACTTCGATGGAGAATGCGATTTTCGGGTAGGGCTGAGCATTGCAGTGCCGAATGAACGGTAGCTTGGCGCATGCAAGCCTCACCAATTGTCGGTCAGCTATCGTAAACCCGCTGAATCAGCTTCCCAGCACCGGGGAATATTGACGTCTTAGCTTAAAACTTGTCACCATTCACAGTTTGTATCAAAGAAGCTCCGTTTTACGACTTGGAATTATTTCCATCTAAGGTACAAGTCGTTCGCCAATGGGAATTTCCAAGATTTCAACTAGGTATCGAATCACACTATTGTGATGGACTACGAAGCAACTGACGAGTCACCGTAAAGTCCACCGTCTTGTTGCCATGTTGCCATATCAAATCGGATGACAACATTACGATTCGAAGCCAAGAACATAAGCTCATATGTGCCAAGTTGGCGTTTCACTTTAGCTTGTCGTATTGATATTAAAAGACATCCCGAATTTTAGACTATTCAAGTTATTATGGAGTTTCCACTGCATAGCCATATCCACCTATTTGGACAACGACACATCCTCTGTGGTGCTCAGTTTCCATAGGCAGATCTATACGACGAGTTGATACAATCGTACCATTTCTTATATCCTACTCTCACTTACATAAATCCATATAGGCTCAAGTGAGAATATAAAGGTCCAAATCCCCCGTCTAAATTCAACATACCTACCTATACATCATCAAACAACTCAGTACCTTCATCCACAATCAATTTTCGCCTTCTTTCCATCTTGTCCCAATCTCTAACAAAGAGTAAAAACCGATCAAATACGCACCATGCTCGCCAGATCTATCACCGCTACCCTCGTCGCCATCACAGGCCTCGTCATGCCTCTTGCGGTCACCGCGTCGCCGGCGGAGCCCGGGTTGCTCGACACTCGAGGAAGAACTAATGGCGTAAGTATTTGGCCCAACAGCTTCTACCGTTCGAGGAGGTACGGCCACTGACGTTCTAAATGATAGCAATGTCGATTCGACGACGGCGGCCAGTGCGGTGGAAGAGGATTCTGCCACTTGGTGACCGGCGAGGCCCTTTGCTGTGGAAACATGAACCACTACCACTGCTCTGGTAACAACAATCATTGCGAGGCGGGTGGTGCTAGGATCGTCGTCAACTGCGACTAAAGGCTTGGAGAAAGTGGATTAGGAGAGGGTGTCTTTCAGGGGATAGTCAGTGGGGAAGGCGTTGTGTATATATAGGGGGGCTTGCCGCCTTAGTTTCAAAAGAATTTGGGCGTTAATACATTCACTCACTTACCCTAACCTGCGAGCCACCTTTCCTGCAATTTATTATCCGTGCGTATGCTACTGTTAGTGCATAAGCTAGAATTACATTAAAATCCTTAATATTTAAGGTTGAAAGCTTTAAATATTAACGTTATTTTAAGTTTTAATTATAGCCCCGCCGCTTAATTTTAAATTTAAAAATTTTAAAATATTTTATAAAAATAATTTAATAATATAACGGATTATTAATAATAATATATTTATTAAAATAAAATTATTTATATTTACGTAATTAATAAAAAAAAAAAAATTATTTACGTTTAATTTATATAATTTATTAAAATAAATATTAAAAAATTTTTAATTATTTTTATTTATTAAATTAATTTATAAGTTTTCATTTATAATTAATTTAATAAATTAATTATTATTAATATTTTTATATTTATTATAATAAAAATTTAACGTAAATAAAATATTAAATAAAAAATATTTAAATTTATAATTTATTTATTTAATAATATTATTTTTATTTATAATAATATCGATAAAAAATTTTTTACCCGTAAAATTATTAAATATTTTTTAATATATTTAAATATTATTTTTTTCGTTTTAAAAAATTTTTAAACTTTTTATAAAAACTTAAAAAATAATTTTTAAAATATAAAAATTTTATTAATTAAAATAAATTTTAATAATTTTAATATTAATTATAAAATTAAATAAAATTATATTTTAATAATAATTATTAATATTAACGTTAATAATAAAAAAAAAAGTTTTAATTTTAATAAATTTTAAAATTTTTATTAATAAAAAAATTTATATTTTTTAATATATATTTTAAAAAATTATATAAAATAAATAAAAAAATAAATAAATTTTATTTTTAAAATAATAATAATAATAATATTATAAATTATTATAATAAATATTTTTAATATTTATTATATAATTATTAATTTTATTATTTATTTAAAAAATAATAAAATTAAAAATAATTTATTATAAAAAAAAATAATTAATATAATTTTATACGCGGTTATTATCGAATCATTTATAAAATAATATAATTATATAATACCCGGGGTATTAATAATAATTATTATTTACACGGGTAAATATATTAATGTTATTTAATTTATTAAAACCGAAATTATAATATAAACGAAATATAAATTTATTAATAAAATTTAAATAATATATTAATAACGTGTATTAAATATATATTAATTAAATTAATTATATATAATATTAAAATTATATTACGTAAATAATAAAAGTAAATTAAAATAATTTATTTTAAGTCGCACGGGTTATAAAATTTTAGCTTATTAATCGGGACCACGTGTTATAATTTTAATAAAATTAATTAATATTAAATTTTTTAAATAAAACGTTAATTTAAAAATAAAAATTAATAATTAAATTATTTTTTTTTTCGAGAAATTAATTAAATTTTTTAAATTTTTCGATATAAATAATTATTTTTATTTAATTAAAAAAAAAACTTTTTTTATAATATATAATAAATATTAAAATTATTATTTTTTATAAAATTATATTAAAAATTTTTATTATATTCGTTATAATTTTAAAATTAATTAAAATTATATTAAATTTTATATTAAACCGAAAAAATACGTTAATTATTATAATTTATATTTTTTTATTTATTTTTATTATTTAATTAAATTTACACGTTATAATAATAAAATTATTTATTAATTCCGAAAAAAATTCGAAAATTTCCGTAAAAAGAACTTTTAATAATATAAGTTTATTAATTTTTTTTAAAAAAAAAACGGGTTAATATAATATATATTTATTAAATATAACGAAAAAAAAAATAAACCGAATAATTTTTTAATAAACTTTTTAATTAACTTTTTAATTAATTTTATAATAATTTTAATTAATATTAATTTATAATTTAATATAAAACCGGGTAAATAATTTAATATAATTTAAGTTTTTAATTTTAAAAATAAAAATAAAAATAAAAAAAAATAAAAAAAAAAACGTTAAAAATTTTAAAAAATTTAAAGTTTTTATTTATTTAAACGCGGTTAATAATTAAAATAAAAACGGGATAATTATTTAAATAAAAATAAATTATATTTTTAATTTTTTTAAAAATATTTTATTAAATTTTAATAAAAATATAAATATTAAATTATTAATAATTATTTTAATTAAAAATTATAATAAAAAAATATTTAATTACATTTCCGTTTTAATTTTAAAACTTAAACGTAACGTTAAATAATAATAATAAAAAATATTAAAAATAATTTAAAATAACGTAAATAAAAATTTATTATTATATATCGTTTTTTTATAATTATATTAAAAAAATAATATAAATATTATATTAATTTAAAAATTATAAATAAAAATTAATAAATAATATTTTATTAATATTTATTTTAATTATAATATTTATATATTAATAAATTATTAATATAATTTTAATATTAAATTTTAAATAATTATTTATATAAAAAAAAACAAGTATTAAATATAATAAAACCGTTTTTAATAAATTAAAAATTTATTATAATTTAATATAAATAATATAATAATTATAAACATTTATAAATTTTTAAATAACTTTAAAAACGAAATTATAAATATTTTTTTAAAATTATATTTTATTATTTAAATATATTATAATAAAAAATTTCAACGTTTAATATTTATAATAAAAGTTTAATATAATTAAATATAATAAAAATAATAATATTATTAAATAAGTTATTATTAATTAATTAATTATAATTTTTAAAATTAAAAATTTAATATATAAAATAAATTATATTTTAAATTTATATTTTTTAAATATTTTTTTTATAATAAAAAAAATTAATAATATTTTATACCTCGGTATAAATTATATTATAATTTAAATTACCGTATTTATAAATTAATTATTAAATATAAAATAATATAAATTAATAATATTTAAAAATAATTTTTTTATTTTTATTAATTTAATTATAATAAATATTAAATTAATTTTTATTTTTTTTTAAAAATTTTATAATAAAAAAAATAAACCACGTTATAAAATAATTCCTTAAATTATTTATTAAAATAATCGAAGTTATAAAATAACTTTCGAATAATAATAAATATAATATTTTTTAATAAATAAAAAAATATAAAACCGTATTTATTAAACTTAAATATAAATAAAAATTTAAAAACTTTTTAATAATTTTTAAAAAATAAAAGTTTTATTACGTAATACGTAAAATTAAATAAAATTATTAAAAAATTAAAATAAATAATATTAAAATAAACATTAATTTTTATAAAATAATAAATTAATATAAATTAAAACCCGTTATTAAAATATTATTTTTAATAATTAATAATTAATTAATTAAAGTTACGGCAAATAAAATTTAAATTATATAAAAAGTTTTTTTTAAAAATTTTTTAATAATTAATAACTTAAATATTAATTTTTTATAAATTTTTATAATATTTTATAAAATATTATATTAAAATATTTTAATAAGTTATAAAAAATTAATAAAATTAATAATTATTACCCGTAATATTTTTTTAAATATTAATAATTTTTTAATATATTTATTAAAAATTTATTAAAAAATAATTATTAAATTTATTAAATAAATTTTTTAAATTAATTTAAAAACCGAACATTATTTAAAATTATTTCGGATAATAAAAGTAATTATATTACGGAAATTTAATAAATAAAATATAATTAATATTAAATTTTAAAAATTTATTATTTTTTTTTATATTTTAAAAAAAAATTAAAAAAATTAATAACACGTAAAATAAAATATATCACGTTATTAAATAATATAATTAACTTTTAATAAACCGGAACGTTTTTAAAACATTTTACCGTAAATTTTATTATTTATTTATTATATAATATTAAATTTATTTTTAAAATTTAAAAAATTATTATAATAATTATTATAAACATTTAAAAAAATTTTAACGTAATATTAAATAAACGTTTTATAATTAAATTATTATAATAAAATTAACGTTTATTAATAATTAATTATATATTTTTTTTTATAATTTTATATTAAATTATAATATATTTAAAAAACATTATTATATAATTTATTTTAAAATTTATTTATTTTTTTTATTTTATTTATATTATATATTAAAAATATATTATTTAAGAATTTTTATTATCGTTTTAATTATATAAATAATATTAATATTTTTAAAATAAATTTTTATTAAATAATAATATAATAAAATTTATAAAAAATATTAAATAAATATTAAATTAAAATATATAAAATAAAAAAATTTTTAACTTTAAAAATATAAGTTTATATATTTTATTAAAATTAAATATATACACGTTTTAAATTTAAAAATCCCCGATTTTAATTTTATAATTCGTTAAATTTAAAATTAATAAAAAAATATCGTTTTATTTTATTAATTAAAAATATAATTTAACCGTAAATTTATTTTTAAATAATATATAATAATTTTAATAATAAAAATTAAAAAAATTATTAAATATTTCCGTAATTTTATTAATATAATTTATAAATTTTTCGTAAAATTATTATAAAAAACCATTATAACGTACGTTTTTTTTATAATTTTTTATAAAATTAAATTATAATATATTAAATATTATAAGTTTTTTACGAATAACGTATAATTTTAAAAACGGGAAATTAATATATAATAAAACTTTTATTATATTAAATTCGATAAAATATTAAACGGGATTATTAAAATTATTTTTTTAATATAAAAAACCATTTTTAAAAATATTTTATATAAAAATTCCGGGTTTTTTATAACGAACGTAATTTTAAATAAAATTTATTATTATTTCGTATTCCGGTTAAAAACGGTAAACGAATTTTATTTTATAATAAATAAATTAATTTTTAAATTAATATTAAAAAACCGCGGCGTAAATAATTTTATTAAAATTTAAATATATATATAAAAAATAATAAATTTATTTTTAACGTTTCCCCGTTTTTTATTATTAACCCCCCGATTTATTTTAAATTTTAAAATATTATTTATTAAAAATATATATAAAAAAAAAATAACCGAAATATTTAAAACTTAATTACGAATTTTTTTTAATATTTATATAATCGTTTATTTCGATAATTTTTAATTTAAAAATTATATTAAATATAATTACATTTTTTATAAAAATTAATATAACGTTAAATACGATAATAAAAAATTAAATTAAACCGAAATATTTAATATTAAAATCGAAAAAATTAAATATAATTTCCACGAAATATTTAAAATAAATAACGGATATTTTATTTATATTTATTTTAATAATATTTTAATAATTATTAATTTTAAAAAAAATATATTTTTAAACTTTAAAATAATTTTTTTAAAAGTTTATAAAAATATTATATTCGTTAATATATAAATTTATTAAATTTTAAATTATATAAAAATTTTAAAAAATAAATAAATAAATAAATTTATTAAAAAAATATTTTTTTTTAATAATTTATATATAACGTTTATTTATATAATTATTTTTAAAAAATATAAAATTAAAACGTTAAAAAATTTTAAAAAATAATAAAAAAAAATAAATAATTTTTTTTTTATTTATAAAACTTTCGGATTATTAATTAAACTTAAATATTTAATTAAATTCCGATTATTAAAATAAATATTATATTATTTTTTAATAATTAAAAATAATTATAATAATTTCGTTTAATATTATAAAAAATTTAATTATTTATATATAAAACTTAAATATTTATATAAAAAAATTAAAATATTTAATTATTTAATATTTTACGAAAAAATTTAAATACTTAAATTTAAAATAAAATAATTTATATTTCATTTTAATTTTATTAATCGTATTTAATATTAATAATAATTTATTAATAAATTTAAAATATTTATTTATTTTTTAAAAATAATTTAATATTTTTAATAAATTTATTTTCGTTATTAAATTATTTAATTTTTAATTATTTTATTTATATTAAAAATATAAACGGATTTTAAAATTATATTTTTATTTTAAAAAAAAAATATTTAATATTAATTTTATTATTATTAAATAATATTTATTACACGGAAAACGTTTTAATATTTATTTAAAATAATTATTATAATAATAATTATTTTAAAGTTTATACGTTTTAAACTTATACGAATTAATATTAATTACCGTAAAATTAAAAAAAATAATAATTTTATAAAATATTTTTAATTAAATTTTATACGCCGGATATAAATTTATTTAAAAAAACTTACGGGAATAATTAAAACATAATTATATATATTAATAAATTAAATATATAAAATATTTTAAACAAGATTAAGACATTTTTTTATATAATTAAAAACTAGAATTAAATTATAAGGTAGCTCTACACGCCGCATACCCTTAAAAAGGTTTGCGAGGGAAGGTCATTCCCCCTTGCCCCGGCGTTAAATATACCAACCAACCAACCAACCAACCAACCTGCGAGCCATCGGCAAGGCTTTTGTGTCTACATCCTACTCAAGACCGAGTTAACAACTAAAGGGCCATTCCCTAACATAGGAGTACCCAGGCAAATAATGATATCTCAGATTCTCGATGACATGTAGCTTGGAATTAGCAAATAAATTATCCGACCCTAGATATCCCTTGGCAAGCATAGTTTCTATTACTCACATAGGTAACTAAGGCTGCATGCACATAAGCCGGGAGCTCCAGAAAGCTTGGCAAGGTCAAGTCGATGAATTAGCAGTCGGATAAGCCCAAGGCTTAGTATTTATATAGAGAGAATTGCAAAAGGTCAAAATGTTGATCCTTTAGTTGCTGACGGCAAGACTCCATCAAAGGCAAGATATCCCTACTAGGTAGAGAGGACGACGGATTTAATTAAACCTCGAATGATGAAGACTCAGAGCTTATATCTGTCACGAATTTTTCTCAATAGTTTAATTTTAGCATTGTGACTCTGGGTTCGGAAGGAAGCACAAAATGAAGGAGTGCAGTGAGTATTAAGGGGTATGGGAAGTTGCTGACGCTTCCAGTTGCTTATACGAATAAGCCAATTGACCAGCATGAAACTATGCGTGCCTGAGGAACAGCCTATTGCAGAATAGCGTAGTGTCCTGAATAGGGAATCAGCTTTGTGAAAGAAACTCGGGTTCTGCGCATCATCGAGACGACTCCAGCAAATATTGATGACGTTAGGCAGATCTGTCAGATAATTGAATTATCAGAATATTAGCCGTCTATAGGTAGGTACCTAGTTAAAAGTCATCAAATATTCCACCTGCAACGAATCGGGAGATTGCATTTTACGTCATATAGTCAAGTCCATTTATTTCCTTGCAGTTTTTTTTCTCAGCCGCAGCCTCACTGGCGTCGCTAGAAAGAGCCGGAAGTGGCATTTCTAATTATAGATGCCGATCTATCTGAGTAGCGATTATGGTGGCAGCTCAAGATGCTGGCATAAGGCCTCTAGCCTTGTATAGCTGATTAGAACCGCACGATGAAGCTCCTTCTGGAAATGATGTATGATCGTCTGTAAGCAGGCTCCGTCCTAATTCATACAAATAGCGCCAGGCTGCACCTTTGATCGTGGGGTATTTCAGGTCCTCATCAAGCTCAAGCTCGACACTCAGGATACTCGAACAATCGTCTCAGGCAACTTACCCGCATCCAGTATCGCAAAAATGTCTCTCAGAACCCTTCTCGGAGTCTCCATGTTCCTTGGCGCCTCTCTGGCGAGAGACGTGCCTTCGAACGTGAAGAACTTCTACAACAGCATCAAGAGCAAGGGCCAGTGCAGCTCCGCTCTAGCGTCGGGATTCTACAGCGAGTATAACGATGACAACTGTAAGCAATTCACATCCCTCGCGAACTACCCGAGGATGAACTAATAAAAATGTTTAGCCTTCTGCTACTGTGGTGACCACCTCCAAGACGACAAGGTCATCTACATCACCGGAAAGAATGGCCAGTTCGCCAACATGGACATCGATTGCGACGGAACGCAAGGTAGCGCTGCTGATGACGGCCGTTGCGGAAAGTCGAGCGACACTCAGTCGATCACGTCCTTCGCCGACACCGTGAGGGGATACGGCAAGGGGGTCCGAGATCTGGACGCCAACATTCACCCTTACGTCGTCTTCGGCAACGTCGGCGGCAAGGCGGGCTTCACGTCATTCGACCCTCAGCAGCACGGTATCGAGCCTTTATCCGTCATGGCCGTAGTCTGCGGGGACAAGCTGGTAAGGAACCGCGCTCCTGACGTCGAGAAGCGGTAGTGGCTGACTAACGACATCTAGATCTACGGTATCTGGGGTGACGAGAACGGCGCTGACGGCGAGAAGTCTGTTGTGGGCGAGGCTTCCATTTCGCTCGCTACCGCATGCTACGGCAAGTCGATCAACGGAAACAGCGGGCACGACCAGAACGACGTCCTATACCTTGCTTTCACCGGAAAGGACGCCGTCCCCGGCAAGAATGGTGCCAAGTGGGATGCGAAGAATTACGACGAGTTCGAGTCCAGCATCCAGGCACTCGGTGACAAGCTTATCCAGCGCATTAAGTAAAGCTGAGAGCGTTGCATGATTCTGAGCAACTTGGTTCAGGATGAGTCCTGATAGAGAATTTACTTCGTGTCGATTCCTTTTTGTAAACATGTATATAGCTTCTAAAATGTTAATTCATATCCAACCGCTAAAATCATGCGCTCGTGGTGTCGATATTGTTGACCGTCTGTTCTCGCGTAGGTTCGCAACTCGTGATTTATGCGCATTACTTAATATAAGCACTCTTGTTCAAGTCAATGGAAACTGATTCTTATGGAATATCATAAGGATAAAACTTGATCGCTTGAAAGTGAAGAGTAAATGAAGCGCATAGTTGCATCTTTTCTCTTGGAGAATGGGCAAAAAGTTGAGGAAAAAATGTACAACACCAGGGATTCGCTGGTCGTCACCGACCCAACTACTGGTCTGGCGGTATCTGGTTTATCCAGGGGAGAGCGGACGGGATCCCGAGCTTTCCAGGTCCTATGGTCGTACATGCTAGACAATATTGCTATGATGGATTATAAGCTTCGAAGTGAGCCATCGCGATATTTGATAGAAGTCAAGAATGAGAAAACTCAGAATCTCCAACTTCAAAACAACTTAGGAAACTTGACAAATCAAATTAACGAAATGTGAAATGTATTAATTTAATAAAAGCATAACTTCCAATTGCATAAAACATAAACTGCATTTCTCCGCATGGTGGCTTTTAGCCCCCAACACAAAAACAAAAATGCCCGGACTTCTCAGGGGAATTAAAACAATCGCGGGTTTCCACCAATCGCGTCAAATCGAACCGATTTAGATATTGAATTTATGGAAAGGTAATTCTATGAAGTTGTCAAAAGTCGGTGAATTCTAAGACATTGCCCCTGGAATTTGAAGCTCCAAATACTCGTAATACCACGTAGTATTACCATGCTGCCATGTAAGTACGAAGTAGCGTTCACAAACATCTTCAGGGCTTACTCCGAATGATTGTCAGCCTCAAAGGGCGGGGAAGCAACTAATTGGTACCAAGGTAAAGGCCTCATTAGGAAGCTCACAAAGAAGGAGGATTCGAGGTTCGGAAATGCTCATGGTCCTACCAATAAAACCCGATGTCTAAGACCAGGGGTATCTAATAACTAGGCGTATTTTGACAAAGAATCAAATCATAGTGAGTTACCGCCGCTGCGGTGTTCCCTTGAGAATGCGCCGCTGTACCCGCATCGAACAAACCAGGCTTTCCCCGCATTCTCCTCGACCTATCTCGGCTCTCAGTCTTGTTTATTCCCTCGAACCATTGCAATGGTGGCCGACCTGATTCACGTCATATGCTCGCTTTGCCCCGAGAATTCCTGCAAGGGTGATAAACATGGCCAGTCCGGAACCCTCACCAAGCTGCGTGCGTGACAGGGCTAGCTGCGCGTCGATCTCCGGCCTTGAAAGCATGACCTAGAACAAACAAAGAGCAGATCATATTGATAAATTCAAATATTACTGGGCGCCTCGCCTCTTTCCATCTGCGAGCTCCTAGATTCCATGTCCCGTGTCTGATGTTTAGCTTTCCCCTGTTCGTGTAGATACTTTCAGGGTCATCAAAGCTACTACAATGCCTCTCCCCCTTCTGTTGTTTACTTTCTTCTCCGGCCTTCTTAATACGGTCTCGGCGCAATGCCCCGACTACGATGATTATTCTAAAGTGGCACACGCACCCTTCTCAACCGGAAAGTATCACCTCCCGTATCAGAGACCGGTAGCAGCATGTAGAAAATTCAACTCTTCGGATGTCGAAGCAACTATTGAGGATATGCAAGGAATAGTCAAAGATCCAGATCTGTTCCAGCTTTTTCAAAATGCGTTCCCGAATACATTGGACACTACTGTGACCTGGAGAGGCTATGCGGCCAATGATTCGACAGAAGAGGTACAATGACCCGTTCAAGCACATATCCGAGTAATGCTAACACCCCTCAAGCTCACCTTTGTCACGACCGGAGACATTGTTGCCATGTGGCTCCGTGATAGCGCGAACCAGATGCGCAGCTATAAGTCGTTACTAAAGGCCGATGACAGCCCAGACTCGTTAGCATCTCTGTTCCGCGGCACGATCAATCTGCAATCGCGATATATCATTCACAACCCATACTGCAATGCGTTCCAAGCACCCACAGAGTCTGGGCTTCCGCCGGTAGACAATGGGTATGCGGACACCGATCAAGTGACGCCTCCCTACAATACAAGCTTTGTTTTCGAATGCAAGTATGAACTCGATTCGATTTCGGCTTTCTTGCAGTTATCGCACGACTATTACGACCAAACCGAAGACATTGACTTTTTCGGTAAGTTCCAGTGGGTTAGTGCAGTTCAAACGATTCTCGACGTTGCCGAAGGTCTCCTCGTCGGGACTTACGCCGACGACGGCACCGTGAACGTGTCTCCGTACACGTTCCAACGAACGACCACCAGCGCAACAGAGACGCTTTCGAATACGGGAGTCGGCAACCCCGTTAAAAGCGGTACCGGATTGGTCCGCAGCGCGTTCCGGCCATCCGACGACGCGACTATCTACCAATTATTCATCCCGGCGAATATGCAATTCTCCAGCTATCTGGGAAAATGCGCCAATATAATGAAGGCGCACGATGTTGAGCTTGCACAACGCATGAGCGACTTTGCCTCCAACGTACGGAATGGGATCGAGACATATGGTAAGGTGCAGCATCCTGTGTTGGGCGAGATATATGCGTACGAGATCGATGGGTTTGGGTCGAGCAACTTTATGGACGATGCCAACGTTCCGAGTTTATTGAGCGCGCCAATTTTGGATTATCTGGACGCTTCGGACGAGACGTATCAGAGCACGCGCAAATTCGTCCTCTCGACGTGGAACCCGTATTATATGCACGGACCTGTCCTGAATGGGTACGTCGGCTTTATATGTGACCACGATTCAAAGGATTGATGCTAACTTGCACCCAGTACCGGCGGCCCACATGTTGGGCCCGGCAAGGCGTGGCCAATGTCAATCATCACGTCACTCTTGACTTCGGACGACGACAGCGAGATCGTCGCGGGGTTGCAGATGCTCGTTTCATCGACTGACGGGCTGGGGTTGATTCATGAGTCTATAGATACGTTCAACGCATCGACTTGGACTCGGGAGTGGTTTTCCTGGGCCAATGGCTTGTTCGGCGAGATGCTTTTAGGGCTGAAAGACCGGAAACCTCATTTACTCGAGACGAGCTTCCAGTAGGTCTAGATCGAGCTTAAGCATCAAAGCGTATATGCGAGTAGTTATAGATACCATGTACACATAATCGACACGTCACCCTGAAAATCGCATGTTGATAGCAGCTCGCGTATTGTATGAGCTAACATCTTGGAGGTGGTTGTACTCACTATACATGCTGCAATATGCGACTCATATAGCAAGTGAAGTGGTCCAATGGCATTTAATCCGGGTTAGCCGTCAGAATTGCAACATGAGTTGAGTCGCACGCAAGTAGAGTTTCCTAACGCAGGAACAATCTACGGCTGATAGCTAGGCCTTCTCTCTCTCACGCCTGGGAGGATCTTATCAAGGGTGTGGTATGACTGAACCAAGTTAGTCAGATGAACCGTTATAATGTGACCTACTGACACTGTCCGGCAAGGTGAATATAGTACCACATAGTACACTGCAGATAAGGTATAGTATGCGTAATCCTACGGCGCGGTCTGGAGAAGCCAATGCATTCTACCAGGCCAGGTCATTTTTCGGTGAATGCTAGCTTCGTTTTGAGGAGGCAGAACGGTGTCAACGATTGCCGAGTTCGCCAATCACAACAGCTGCTAGGAGGAGGCTTGAGTCTTGCAACATAAGGTAGGCCAATTACTAGATAGAAACAGGGTGTGAGTTCTGTTTCTGGCATCCGTTTCTAACGCTGTGGGGATGGTTGTAACACGATATGCGTGGCTCCGTGCCTGTGGCCTGCTTAGCTGCAGTGATATCCTGCAGCTAATAACGAGCTAGAAAGGGTGATCCATATCCCAGGCACTTGGAGGACCTTGGAGGCAGAATAGAGGTCCGTTGAAATAAGAGGCTGTTGTAAAGCAATCCTCCGTCGTCCACGGTTTGTGTGCATCGATCAATGTCGCTTCTCTTTATTTGCTGGTTTTTACACTTGTGAATATTAATAGAATTGGGTAGACTTGACCTGAACCAGCGGGATTGGATCAATGATATGGATGTGGGTTCTTGTCTCAAAATTTCTCAAGACACCTGCAATTGGAAGATGAAGAAAGACGAAAGAGTCAAGTTTCTTATTTATTATTAGATCCGTGTTAGTCTAGGCACTTTCCCTAGCTTTCTTAGTCTGGTGTATCAAATCCTCAACGTTTAACCTTATGTCGACTTACATATCGAGGATTATGTATCTTTGTATAGTACTGTATAGAAGTGTAGCATTTGAGTAGGGATATTTCAATGCAGGTGTGTTTAACTCGCAGCTACCTCGAGAACGCCCAAGGTACGTATATACCTTCAATACATTATGTACAAATGCAGCTAACAACCTTGAAAGTCGTCATAGTCAACCAATCACAATCCATTGTTCAGGTCTTGGCTTACTTTGTCTACTAGGACTAGTCTTATCAGTTGCCAGTGCCGGTCGGCTCATCCTATCTTTTCCTTCTATCTTTTCTACATCGGTCGGCTTCCCAAATCCCAACTGAAGCACTCTTCAAGCTGTCTGTCTCTCTCCACCAATCCTCTCTAGAACGGTCCGGACCGATGACGGATGGCCACAAGATTGGAAGAGATCACGAGGTGTATCCCGTCTGACTATCCCCGGCATTGACAGTTACTCACTAGACTTGACTTTTGACCCTGACCCCGACCCCTTCTCATCATTTCAGATTGGAATTCTTCTCTTTTTTGCGACTAATCGCAAATTAATCACACACTCTTCCGAGGTCACCAACTCAACAACTGACGCATCCCCGATCGATTTCACTAACCAAATCGGTGCCGATTTGGTTTTAAATTCAACCGCATCGACAATACACGGACACAGCGCACTGCCTGAAGCATAAACTACTAGACATACGTACCTGGGCATACTTGCATACCTCTACCTATACTACCTGGTATTCATATCCATTAACGTATCAGCGCAATTATTCCATATCCTCCCATACCTTTCCTCCTAGGCACCATCGACATGGCACAAATCGCCTAGCTCACCCCAGCTAGCTCCTCCAAACCGCACAAACCACAAGCCAGAAACCCTGCTGCAGCAACCCGCATCCAGTTAGCAGAGCCGCCCGCCAACGTTCTTCTGCCGGCTACCAGTACCTACCCTCCGTACATACAATTCATCACAATCGACGCTTTATCTGTATTATTACTCTATGTCTGCCTACGTGTTTCGACAGCCTGTCTAAGTAAAGCAATTTGCGATCTCCGCACCGCAGCTAGGCTCCCTTAACTTGTATTCCCTCCTATAAACCCCGTGTATGCCTAGTCGTCTGCCTGCCCTATATTTGACGTTACGAACAATGGATGCCAAAGTTCGGTGGCATCCCATTTCCATCTAAGCTAGGTCGATCCTCGCAGGACGCCTCATATTGTTGGCGATAATCCTCGACGCCCTCCATCTGTGCCACGATCTCAACCGAGATACGACACCACCGAGATTGTGCATCGTTCGATCTAGCCAACAAATCAACAATCCGCCTGTCCTTGCCTTCGCTATATCTATCAGGCTACACGTAGCCCGGGCTTCGACGACTTCAGGATGCATCAAACTCCCCGCGCCCCGCCTCGTACAGCCTCCCCCGCCTTGTCACAACAAACAAATCCCACAAGAACGAATAATCAGAGAGATCCAGGGAGTCCTGGGTCTGGTTCGTCATCTAGACCAAGCTCCCGAGCTCAGGAGAGGACAACGACAGGAGCGGGTGGAGGCAATCGTGGAGATGGAGGTCCTACTCGTGATTCCGTTAAGAAATTAGACCAGATTATCCAGGTTGGTTTCCTACTAACCATGTTGCTACGACGGTAAATGCTTACAAACCGCCTCTAATCCAGAATATCTACTCGAAAGCCGGCACCGTAATATTACAGACACGCATGCAAGTAACTCCGATTCTCGTGGGCAAGTCCCTGGAAAGGAGAACGAGTAGATGGGTAAGTCCAAACCTCGGAAGAAGCCAATTCCTCAATCTTACAAAATGCCCTGAAATACAGTTTCAACTTGACACCGACGATATCGATGATTTTCGAGAAGAGTTCCGTGTATGGAAACAATGCGGCGGATTTGAAAATCGCCCACCTCCTTTGGTGATCGAAACTTACCTTGACACATCTCGATTAAAAGGTGGCCAAAGCTTGGTAATTCTGGATGAAAACGGGAAGAGATGGGACGTTGTCGAGGCCCTTAACTCCTCTGATCAATCTAGCGACAGCAGCTCTGGCCGCCAGGGAAAACCAATCACCCGCCTTGTATTAGAGCGATGGCGTGTCGAGCTCAAGGGAAAGCCCCCTGATCAGCTAGACGACTTTGGTCTACTGCTTCCTACGGTGTACAAGAAGGCGATTGTCTTGATGCGATCTATATACACGACTACAGGTCTCTTGCCCGCCTGGAAACTCGCCAGGAATTCTAAGACAAAGGGTACCCATCCCGCCCTAGCGGTCCGCTGCCGAGTCTTCTCAGGGGATTCTCCTACGTATGGATCGGACACCCTGAGGATACCTTTATTCGATGGCAGAGGGGATGTCTCCACCGATTATGTGTTTGGTGATCTCGAAGTCCCTGTCGGACGGTTTTACGTTTCTGTGTCCTACCGCAACCACTGCAACTTCCAAGTGGTTGATTCCGAATCTTTGCTGAGCTCACGCATCGGTATTGCCATATCTGATGACGTATTCAAGCCATCGTTGCCTCACCATGGCCATGGACGTCGCGAATCATACACCCCCGAACCCGGGTCGCTTCCATATTATCGGCATGCGCAGAACATCACGGAAAATCAGCAACGATACGGTAGTTTATCCACGTTTCACGGTGAAGGACCGATTGGCACAAGCCCTATATCGGCATTAAAGGCAGTAAAAGCCCCAGGTTCGGACACCAGCTCGCCGCCTGAGTCCAGACCTGCGAGCATTGAAGCCCACCCTCATACCCTCCCAATTGCCAACCACGCCCGTCGACCGTCCCTTAGAGGGATAGATACCTCGCGGCGTCCATCCGTCTCGTTCCAGTCTTCACCTTTCAAGCATGGCTCTCTTTCGGGATCGCCCGCGTTGAGGCCGCAGGACCCGGACGTTCCACCGTCGCCTCAATCTCTCAATCGCCCTTCGAGTTTTAACACGCATGTGAGAAATCGCTCTTCATTGACGGCTGGGATGCCGGCTTCCCTACGTGGGGCGCCACTCCCTGCTCCGGCAGATAACTCTCTTGCTAGTTCGCCGAGGCCATCTGTCTCTAATCGGTTTAGTAGCAGCTTTGGGCATCGGCGCAGTCGGCCGTCTCTTAGTGGCACCAGTAGGGTAGATGACGATCAAAACAGCAGTGGCAAGCAAAGTTTATCGTCTTCGGCTGTCCAGCCGGGCTCCGGCTTGTTGAACGAGATTGGCGCAGGTGGCAGTTCTGGATCTTTCCAAACTGATGACGAAAGCATACAGAACTTCTTGAAAATGATCGAAAGCAAGAAAACATTAACAAGTTTCGACTCTTCTAAAAAGGGAGAGTCGGCGACTAAGAAGACGGCGGCTCAGCTTTCGAAGTTTCACCTTATGCGTGAGTCGAATAATGCGCTTACTGAATCCATGAATTCGTCTATGCAGCTTCAGCGTTCATCCAGCTCTTCTAGCCGTCAGCTAACCAATGTGCCGGGCATGTCAACATCATCGTCCCCGGGGAAGCCGTTGTCACCACATACGCCACATACACCGGCTATTCCATCTCGCTTAAGCGAGAATTCGAGTGTTGATTATGCGCCTACTACAAGGGTTGCGTCACGATCGCGCAACGTTGAGGGTCTTGCCGAAGAGCCTACCGTCAGCACACAAGCCACCCATGAGGGCACGACGGCTATCGACATCCCTACATCGCCAAGGCCTTATCCACATGCTAGGCGATCCAGTTCAGTTGCTCATCAGAATCGGGCACTGGTTGACGATGACGACGTTGACGCCCATCGCAGTATTAGCCTTGGTGCGGAAGACCGTGAACCTCCTAGCCTTAGCGTCCTGTTAGGACTAGGTTCTGATGAACCAACTAATGCGGTAGATTCGCCGGGCCTACGATCTGCTGCTGATATCAGGGCAACAAGTCCTCCAGATATGCTTGGGCAAGAATCAGAATCTGTTGAGCGTGAAGTCCGACCCCCAGGCGGGCTTTATTCCGGGTTCTCGAGCTCGCCATATAATAGGCGTTACGGCAGCGCCGCCGGTCGAGGCATTACGCCTCCTCACTCCGGAAGCGGTAGCCTAGTCGGGTCTAGCGGTAGATTCGGTAGAGGTTATTCACGTGGGGGCGCTACTGGCCTCGGCGTGACGGGTGCTGGCGCGGATGAGCCTGACGATGAGCCGCTTCTATTCGATATGTCAGAAATTACTCGCGAACAATCTCGTCGCAGCCTTGAGGAAGCCAGGGGCGGCGGAAGCGTAGGGTCCAGTGGTGACAGAGGGGCCTATGAGACCAGTCATAGGAGTCGTCGTTGGTAACGAATTTATGTTGCAGCACCATCCGCCTATGACCTGAAACGAGTTTGCACTTTGCATTTCTGCGTTGCTTAGATGTTGTGTAATGTTTGTATTGGGTGTGGGTCGACGATGTAGGAAGCTGGGAAGCAGTCCGGTGGTGCGATGCAAAGCTTTCATTCTTCAGAACACGGATACGTCCGGAGATCTACTGCGATTACAGATTGTCATTGACATTGTTATTTGATTTGGATGACACCGGATGTTTTTTTGAGAGGAGTTTGGAGGCACTATGGAGGGAAATGATTATTACCGAGGGCCGGAGTCTAGAGCGGAGTTTGAGGTTCATTATCATGACACGCTCGAGGACGACCGTCTGGCGTTTTATTCGGATGGGCGGAGGGCATCGCAGAGCGGTTTGGTTTTTCTGCTCTCGGACGCCCTTTTAGATCCGAGGCTATAAGGTTTGCGGACGAGGTGTTCGCTATAAAACTACATTTTAGGTAGCTCAGGATGAGGTTTCAGTCATCTCATCCTAGAGAGAGCCTTCAGATGGAATAGAAAGAATATGGTGAACCGCGCCGAGACGTAACTCTTTGCCACTAGGGATTAACCTAGGTATTGGCTTGTATATTAGGAGCCGGGTATTTAAACGAATCTCATGTCACATATACCTACCTACATACATTTTTCGTGATCCTCCCCCGTACACGCAAATACATACGATTGAATTGGTATAATTTGAACACACTTCTTTAGGCCTAGTTATGCGTATACTATGTTCTGAATATAAAAACCCGAAAGCGAGATAAAACTATCTGCAATTCATATTACGTTTCGAAAGTAGGAGGATTTCAGATTTTCAGGGTCGAATTGTACGCGGGCTCGGAAATCTGTTGGTTAAATGCTTAGACGAAATCAAATCGGATATTGAGGCGCAGTCTAATCTAGCAGATATTGATAGAAATATTCGGACGTCATCGCGTTGCGTGGTGTGGATTGTTCCAGGGCAGGCAGCTACAGGTCAGCGGGTTCGATGCTAGCCATGCATTGCCCCAAAGCTGGGCCAAAATGCAGTTACGCTAAGGAAGCACAGGCCAACGTCATCAATTATGTACTCCTCTAGGCTGTAACCTTGAACCTTAGAGCCACCACCTACCTCATACAATCTTAACACTACAACTACCACTCTTTCTACTACCAAATCATACGTTCCGACCATTCGACCGACCGTCACGATATCCACGATACCCGACGTAATATAATTGATAAATAGAGGGGATTTGAATCTGTTACTATCTAAGAAGGGTGACAAAAAGCGCCAAATCATAGGCATCCTCTTTTCTCCCGCCCGCTGCCCAGTATGTTTCGGGGAACAGCAGTCGGTCCATATGACGAAGTAATCGGTACGCACCGCACCACGACGTAACCACATTCAGCCCCCAATGTAGCCACAACACTGACAGAGCCTCGTACTTCTAGCTAAGGCGACCGACGAGAACCTCACCTCGGAGGACTGGGGAGCTATTATCGAGGTCTGCGACAAAGTAACCAGTGATCCTAATGGGCCCAACCAAGCAGTTCAGAGCTTGATCAAGCGCCTGGCGCATCGCAATGCCAATGTTCAGCTCTACACCCTCGAGGTACGTAGTTTAAAGACCGCAATTTCTCATCACCCGCCCACCGATTTGAAGCTAATACCAAGCGCCATATTAGCTCGCAAATGCGCTATCGCAAAACTGCGGCAAAAGCATGCATCGCGAGCTCGCCAGCCGCGCCTTCACCGATGCCCTATTGAAACTCGCCAACGACCGCAATACCCACCAACAAGTCAAGGTTAAGGTCCTCGAAAGAACCAAGGAATGGTCCGATATGTTCAGTCAAGATGCAGACCTTGGCATCATGTACGACGCCTATTACCGTCTCAAGCAGAGCAACCCGACATTGCAACCACCCTCAGCTCCGCAGAAGACTGGTCTTACCGACCTAGATCGCCAGAAGGAGGAAGACGAGCTCCAGATGGCGCTTACGCTATCGCTACAGGAAGAGGAGAGGAAGAAGATCCCTCAACCTGGTCCCTCTGTCGCGGGACCAAGCTCAGGGGCAGGACCGAGTGCGGCGACTAGTCAGGCTGAACCGATACTGTCTCATCCGACCGGAACAACGGCAGCTACTGTATCACGAGTTCGCGCCCTCTACGATTTCGTGCCGTCCGAACCTGGCGAACTTGAGTTTAAGAAGGGCGATATCATCGCCGTCCTCGAGTCCGTCTATAAGGACTGGTGGCGAGGTTCATTGAAAGGTCGAACTGGCATTTTCCCTCTGAACTACGTCGAGAAGCTTGCAGACCCCACTCCCGACGAGCTCCAACGCGAGGCGCAAATGGAGGCCGAAGTCTTTGCTGAAATCAAGAACGTCGAGAAGCTGCTTACCTTGTTAAGCACGTCCAATGCGTCGCCAAGAGAAGAGGATAACGAGGAAATATCGGTATGTTTGAGATAACTTGAATATACCCGTTTACAAGGGCTAACATCTCCAGAAACTCTACCACCAAACTCTGGCCATTCGACCTAAATTAATCAAGCTAATAGAAAAGTACTCTCAAAAGAAAGAAGACTTTACCCAGCTAAATGAGAAATTCATTAAAGCCAGAAGAGATTATGAATCGCTCTTAGAATCTTCAATGTCTCACCCACCCCAACCGAACTACCACCAATATGCACCGAGACCGATCATGAACCACGGGTATGGAGTTCCGGGGGGTCCCGGTCCGGGACCGGGCTTTGCGCCTCAGGGACCACCACCTGGACAGCAAGAGCCCCAAAGATATTATACGCCTGGGCCTCAAGGGCCTCCTCCACAAGGTATGTGGAATGCAGGAATCTCTACGAGAAATGAGCTCACACGTATTTAGAGCAAACCCAATACCAGGCTACATCTCCGCCTCCTACCTTTCAACGGCCAACGCCCGCCCCTGCTCCGTTCTATCTACAGGGAGCAGAGATTCCGCCTCAGGCGAACCAACCACCACCTCAACAATATCCGCCCAGAGACCAACCTTCGCGGATAGCAATGGGAAAGCAGCCAGCACCTATACAAACCTCGTCACCTCCCCCGCAAACCTACCAGGCATATTCCCAGCCTCCCCCGCAAATGGGACAGCGGCCTCAGAGTACTTACGGCAACCCCCAAGAATTAGCTACGTCCGCGTACGACTCTCCCGTGGCGACTCACAACCCAGGCCGTAGCGACCCTTATTCGGCATCCGTCTACTCCCAAGAGGATCCTTATGCATCGAGCCCAACCGCTCCGGCGCCAAGCGCTCCTGTCTTACCCCCTCCCTCGGCTCCCTCCGCCCCCTCGGCCGCCGTGCCCACACCCCTTGCTATTGCCTCCCACCCCTCGCAGCCGTCACAGCCGTCGCAGCCGCAGTACTCGGCATATAACCCGAATGCCCATCGTCAAGATTCTTACGATGCAGGTGCTCCTCCCCCGCAGCCCACCGGCTCGGCACCGCCAATTCCAGTTCAGCCGCCCCCTAACGTTCTGACGCCACCCCCACTACACCCAAGCGGGCCAGCGTTCGATGCTAGGCACAGCTTGCCGAGCCAGGCTACACCGGGAAACGTTGGCGTAGGGCCCCAGTATAAGGCGTATGTGCCTCCTAGCAACGAGCCAAGTGCGCCGCAGGACTTCTATAGGCAGGGTGCTGCTTACTGAGAGCGATTCAAGGGGGGAGGGGTTGAGTGACGATGATGAAATTCGGTGATAAGGGGTAAGGGACGTAGAATGTGAGTTGAGAGAATTGAAGGCTGGTGACATACCTGTATCGACTAGGCTTTTGATGCATTGATGCATGCACATGTAGGGTTTAGTTGGTCGCTTGGTACCTAGGTCATTAGGGGATACCCCAGAAAGGGGAGCGGTTCCTACTCGATGTGCTGGGATCTTGGGAGTTTAGTAGATAAGATAATGGAAGTGGTAACATATCAAACAAGCAAGCATGCGTGTTATTGTCAAGATGCAATGGCGAGGGAGGTGATCGGTTACTTGGTTGAGTGTGAGGTAAAATAGCGGCGGTGCTCTTCAATGTTGCGGGTTTAACTTGTGGATATGTAGGTTGGTTCAGTAGGACGAAGGTTACACCACATACTTAGTATGACGTTCTAGAGGTACTAAGTATGTTCAACCTTAACAAACTTCATACTTACAGCCGCCGAAGGTGTGTGACGCTAAAGCGAGAAGGTGCTGCTCGAAAAGCGAGGATCAATTATTACTCCGTATGTCTTTAGTTCTTTCGTTATACGAGAAGTTTAATTAGCTGATTATATATGGATCAATAACGTTATATAACTTTCCTCTTAATTCAAAGTATACACTGAAAGTTTCGTATAAAACTGGGAATGTTCTCAAATATGCAGGTAGGATGACCTACTACTATTGAGTCCTAGTTCTGCTTACCAGGTCGACTATAAAATGGTGAAATCCCTGCACACTCTTTCAGCTCCCCTGCCGTTGTAGGCGCCCCGCCGTGAAGTTCACATTGTTGGACTGCATCTTATTCAACATCCGCACGATGCGACTCATCAACACTATAACCCTGGAATTTAAAGAATTCTACGGGGATACAGTGCCGCCCTACGCGATACTAAGCCATACATGGGTCGAGGGAGAGGAGATCAGCTTTCGCGATTTCATAGACCCATGCCCATATACTACTACGAAACCTGGATTTCATAAGATTCAGGGCGCATGTAAGATAGCGCAACAAGATGGCATCGATTGGATATGGATCGATACCAATTGCATCGACAAGGCCAGCTCGGCTGAGCTGACAGAGGCTATCAATTCCATGTATAACTGGTACAAGGGTTCCGAGGTATGCTACGCTTACTTATCCGACGTCCCGGATTTCTCTTCGCGAAACGAATGGGACGATCCAGAGATCCAAAATCGCCAGTTTCGTCAGAGCAAGTGGTTTCGTCGTGGATGGACGCTCCAAGAATTAATCGCCCCTCCACGGCTCGTATTCTACTGTTCTTCCTGGACGAGGATTGGTGATCGCTCAGGTCTTGCCCTCGACATCTCCGCCATTACCGGAATCGAGACGAGGCTCTTGCAGGGCGTTGCAGACCTCCACGCCGTTAGTATCGCGAAGAAGATGTCGTGGGCAGCGCGACGCGTGACTACACGCGTCGAGGATATCGCGTACTGTTTACTGGGGTTATTCGACGTCAACATGCCGCTCTTGTACGGCGAGGGGCCTAAGGCATTTATACGGCTCCAAGAGGAGATAACAAAGACGTCGAACGACCATACCGTGTTCTGCTGGAGCCGTACTAGCGTACCTGCCGACTGGACTAGCATGCTAGCTCCGTCGCCGGCCGCGTTCCGCGATGCCGGGGATTTCGTCCCGATAGACGCGTGGGAGATACCAATGCCTCATTCAATGACAAACCTAGGACTTTCAATCTACTTGCCCATCGTATATACTCTAACGCAGATGTTCGTCGTGCTTGACGCGGGGCTCCTGGGTGGACATGCTGATATGCGCGCCTGTATTGCTATGCAGAGAACGAATCCGCGAAGGTCGGGATCTAACATCCTAGACAGAAGTCGATTCTTCGGGGGTCCAACGATGCTCTCGAAAGAGGCGACCGACACGAGGGAACGGTATAACTTGTTCATCCGCTCCAGACACGTGCCGCAACCTGAGAGTCCGTTCAAATTACTTGGGCCCCGTATATCCAAGTACGGTGTTTTGATATTCGTCGACCCAACAGCAACACGACTTCTGTCGACGGGTAAGCGCGGCGCGCCGCTCGGGTCTGTGGGCTATGACATTGAGACACACCCTCCTGGGATTTTCAACGAGAACACTAGCATCTTAAGGTTGCTGGCTTTTGAGGGCGGCAGTTCCCTCGTTACATCCGGCTTGGTGCGCATCCGTTTCAAGTCGCCGCAAGAAAGAGACTTATATCTCTTCTTCGCAGTCATATTGACGATCGGTGGGAGGGAAGCCTGGTACTGCGGCGTATATTCCGCAGACGACTTTTGGTTTTTCAAGCAAGAAATCGAGGAGAGAATCAATGAAGAAGTCGCACCCGATGAGGAGATGGTCATGATTGATGGCTACTTGCGGGCCGTCGCTTGGGAGCATGGCCGTAAACAACTCACGGATCATACATCTGATGAGTCTCTATTTGTGTCCATTGGAGGGACGATGACTCGAAACCCAAAGTCTGATATTAGGGCGGCTATGCTCTCTGGTAAGTGCGAGTCCCCCTATTCGGTTCCCACGAGCGCCATAGATATTAGCGGTGTAGTCGATGAGACAGACGACGATGATTACGTGGACGACATCGAGGACGAAGAATTTGGGGACTGGGACTCGTCCAATGAAGGTGACGGGAGTGATGAGTCTCCAGGGGAGAAGACGGATGGGTCGTCTACATGGGACGTTAATAGCTCTGGCGAAAGCTCCCAGACCTTGTCGTCCACATCATCGTGGCATAAGACTTCACCGCTACCCAACCTCCCTGCTTCGTAGGCTTCCTCATGGACTGTGGAGTCTGAGAAGCTTGACGTTTTCAAGTTTGTCAGTTTAACCATGATCAACACCTCTTAGAAGATTCTATCCCGGACACCGAGTAGACAACAAATTTGTGGATGAAGGTCGGATATTGGAAAATTCCGTGTATATTGGTGATTTGTATGGGGTCTAGAAAGCCAGACGTTTTAGATATAATCAAGTAATATCGTTGCATCGCAACGAGAGCTATCCACTTAAGCACTTGGCGATGTAGGCATTGCTCTTCCGTACCTTGAAAGAGCATAGGCTATTGACAAAGGTCAACCTTGTTCATAGATGACTTGTATCAGATTTAGAGCTCCTGTGGGAAATTGTGTTGAAAATGATAATATTCACATCATGTATCTGGTGTTCGCGGTGCCGTCAACATCTGGTAGGTAGGGATATGAAAGCATGGAATATCTATTAGGAATTCTGTAATGATTCTAGCTGCATTTTGATCCGCTATTGCACCACACATAGTTTTCAATGTTATTTGTTGAGAACGCAACATGTCATCGCAGAAAATCGTTTCCAAGCTCTTGGAAAGCCTATCCGTAGTCGAGTCTTGAACCGGATCAGCACGGAAAAAACTCATAACCCCATCACCCATACATTTCTCAATGCCATGTCATCGTGCCCCCAATATTCATATTCTCAGCCTTTCCTCACATCCGCCGTGATTCCACCACTACAAGACAATGATGACGCCAACCGCAAGGCACCGCCTCTCGGAACACCGCCTTGGTAGTACGTAAAATATAGGAATTCCCCACTCCTACGCGGGCCGCTCCTACATAGCAGAAGCTTGGAGGCTGGGCTGCTTCGCTAGCTAGCTTCGTCGTGGACGAACAGTTGGGTCTTGAGTTTGAAAATCTTTGAATGGACCCTGAGGGAGAGAGCTGTCGTTCGTCGAGATCAACGGCTTCTAGATCGGATCACACCGTAAGACTTCAATCTCTTTGCCAGACGGCCGCGCGTTCTGGTCCGCTGCGGCGTAGAAAAACCTGGGGCAGGGCAGTTGGAAGAATGGGTATGCCGAGACGGTAGTCAGGGGTTGGTGTAGACGCTAAGTAGGGGCAGCGGTCCACTATTTACTATGGATGGCAACGTGTTGACCCGTGTAGGACCAATCAACAGACCGCATCGACCTCTTACATTACCCCTTTCTATGCTCTTCCTGGACAGTCCTAGACTAGCTAGCCTGAAATATCCCGAGCCGGCAATGATCGTAGGCCCGTCGAAGCTCCCGACTTCTAAAGCTCCACAGGTAACATGAGAGCCAACTTTACAGCTTCATGCGAACACCAACGACCGAAAGGTGGACTGCGTGGATACCCTCAGAGTCAGCTTTGTCCTACACCGCGATGCCCTCACTCAGCCTGGCCGTGTGTCTGTGGTCTGGGCAAAAAAAGTCGAAGTAAATCATGCCTCCTTGAACAGCTATAAAGAAGCCGCAGGCTCGCAACCTTGGTTTGTATTTTCCCATTCCTCATCACAGCAGACAATTCACCACATCCATCTATCTCAATCATCTCAACATATCCTCGCTTTAAAGCCTCTCAAAAAGCCCAACCCAAAGTCCAAACAATCAAAATGCGTTTCGCCGCCACCTTCGCCACCCTCGCCCTCGCCCTCAGCGGCAGCGCCGTCGCCCAGAGCACGGAGGACGTCTCCGTCACAGCCTTCACCCTCCACAAGGCCGACGCAGCGGGCACCGTCGACGGCGTCTCGTTCAAGCTTGACGGAAAGGACGGCAAGGGCATCGACTGCAGCGCGACTGCCACGCAGATCACTGCTGGTGTGCCCACTGCCGAGTTGGCCTGCAGCAACAACAAGTACAAGTTCACCGTACTCCCTGGCACTGACGCCGCGACTTTCGGCTTGAAGATCACTCACGACACGTAAGTTACCTACTCAAATCTTATCCCATACTTGATACGATGTTGTGAGCACCAAGGCTAACAGAAACATAACCAGTATCTCCGGCCAAGGCAACGTCGCCCTCAACTGCCGCAGCGGCGGCGGCGCTGCCCAGGTCTGCAGCCAGACCGAGGCCGCCGTCAAGATCAGCCTTAAGGCTTAAATGGTATCGGGACTGTCTGTTATGTCGTGAATGATTGAGGATATGAAAGGGTTAATGAAGCACGCTAGAGAAGCTTTAGAGATAGATGGAAACGCTGTTTTGATTTCAAGTAACATTCTTACACATAGACAATTTTAGAGCATCTTGTTTTGCAACTGCCTATTCCTTCAAGTTCGAAAGTGATGTACAGATAAACTCGTGATAAGCTGAACGAATCAAGCCTTATAAATATTCATTCTGTTACCGCTTAGCAACTCCAGCTTATTAACCAAGTCAAAATAGGACTTCGTACTAGCACGATGTGAGGAACTTAGCTTCAGATCCAATGAAGGCGAAGTATGTGGTTAGGTAGTGCTCGCACTATAGTGAGATCGTGAATGCCGTAGCTATGAAACGTCGTTTAGTTTCAGGCTGTGGCCATTCAAGTAAACGACTTGTTGAACGCGTTGGTTGCTATTCTGTACAGAGATTGAGTCAAATGTGTTAATAGATGTAAATACTATACTTGGATATGTAAAATAGCATATAGATATATTTGGTCAGCTAGCCCCTTCAAGCAGTCCCTCCGAAAAAACTCCAGCACAGAACGCTTCCAGAATAGATAGTCAACTAGATCTATAATTAAAAATCTTGATGGCGTAATAGTATGTTAAATATGTTTCAGCGTCTTTGGCGAAATCTTACTCGGATATGCGAGCAGTAGTGTTGATAAACATTAAGCAACAAGCGTCAATCGAGTCGTCTGATTTCATCGTCGTCGTATATCATCCGGCAATCACCTAGCTAGATATGTAATGGTGTCTCATGTTCGTGATAAGCCCTCACTCAATCGTCTAGGGAGAATCATCGGATAGCTTGAGGCATCGCTCGAATAATTCGACTGTCTCTTGGACGTATCCCACTTTCTCGCCTAATTCGATCGACCGATAGTACCAAGGTTGGTCGATTTGCTGTGGGAAGTTGCCAAGTGAATCCGCCGCATCACGGAAGACGCGCCATCTACTCTCAAAGTCTCGGCCCATCTGGTCGGCCCCTGCCGTGGCACCAATCTTCCGGCAATAATTCTCTACCGCCGACATCGCCTCAAGCGTTTGAATATGCGCCGGTCCGTAAATTTCCTGCGAAATCTTCAGCAGGTTGTGTCCTGCTTGTACTGCCTCCGCCTGTGTTCCCTTCCGCTCTTTGATTTCAAACATTAGCCAAGCAGTCTTGCAGCGGAGATCCGGGTAAAGACTGGGCAGTCGCGTATCTAGCCAGGCAATTATCTCTTTGGTGACGGTCTCGGCCTTCTTTAGTCGTCGTCTTCCAAGGCAAGTAAGTACTAATCTGAACTTGGTTTCCTGGAGTAGATATTCCGCGGCTTCCCTCGAGATCGCCCCTCCTGCAATCATAGCCTGGATGACGGTTTCGAGTAGGTTGAAGGAGAGCAGTCCGGTACAATGAAGCTGAATAAAAACAAACGCGCCCTGAACGTCATTGGTAGTATTCGTCTCTCTTGAGTTGACATGGCGTCCCCACATGTCTAAGTAGGATTCAAATATGGCACCGGCATGATCGTTGATTCCGCGCATGCCCGTAAGTACAACCCGAGACCAGAGTTGGTTGAATGGATGCCCCGGTGGAAGAATCAATGCCGTGAGCTTTGAAGCGTAGTCAATGAAAGCGTCACCAAGCTTGTTGTTTTGACTAGCAAGGACTATTGCGCACTTGTAGGTAGCCAACCAGAACATCGAATCTGGCTGTTGCAATTGCAACTTGTACTGGTCGAAGCACATACCCAGCAGCGAGAAGCCTTCTTTTATTCGGCCATGGCGAATCAGCCCCTGTGATGAAGCTACGTAATGTTGCCAGGTGAAAGCACCATTCATTTCGGCGCGCTCTCCCTGAGTTGCCATTTGCCACATCCCATTATCGAAAGCCCCATTTATGAAATTGCGGAGAATCTGCATACACTCGTGTGGCACTCTCAGCTCGGTAGGTTCCTCGATGCGGGGAGAAATGGATATGTTCGAATCGGTCGCGTCGGGTGAGGGTGAGGGCGATGGTGTTCGACAGATTACCTGGGATATCCTTGATCTGGATCCTTCATCGTTTGCCCCCTTCTCGGCGCGCATGATCTTTTTTGAAATAAGCGGCGCCGCGCGATATCGATACCGTTGTAGTCGATCTGGATCAATCCGTCTGCCTCTGATGTAAGCTACTGTTGGTTTTCCGATTGCGGCGCGAGCAGTCTGTTGGCGAAAGATCTCGACGGCTTCCTCAGCTTTGATCTTCTTCTCGATGCCCCATTTCTGAAAGCGGGCTTTGTACATCCTCACGCTTATTAACCGGTTAGATAGTTGGCCAACGATCATGACAAACTGTAGAGTCAGTCATAACTAATCGAAACTCACGTTGCGAAGAACTGGTGATTATCCTGCATTATTTGCATAATCTCCTTTAACGTCTTATTTTGATCTCGATCTAGTAGATATACTGTCAATTCATAGTCCATTTTGCAAGCAAGGACTACCCGGGTAGGGTAAGAGCTAACGACGGCAAAGAAATAACAAGCATGACGATCGATTGCGGGAGGGTGAAGTGTCAATTCAACATACTAACAGCAGGTTAGCTCAATATAGACACAATGGGGCAAATTGGAATGGGAAGATAGTACCAGAGGGTTGTGATATAATCCCTTTGTGAAGCCCAATCGTCGGCGGTAGCCCAGCCATTGTGGCCTGTGGGTGTGGCCATTGCGACGCGAAGAAACAAGCAATCGATAATCGAACGTCAACTGAGCATCTACAATTTGGCTAATTGGCTCGCGGATCGTGGCACGACAGAGCTGATGTCAGACGGTGGACAGGAAGGGAAATCGTTGATGTTGGTAGTTGAAAAATGGTAACACTATCGAGGGCCGCGCAAGTGCTGGGTATCCAAAGGTCTGGGAAATGGGAAATGCACGTAAGTAAAATGCAAGTAAGCCGCACAAATAGAACCAACAGAATGTCATTCCCGCATATTTTCCGGGAATAAGTAAAGGTCAAGGGCTAGCGACGATCCGATCTGGTACGTGACAATGACCCTTGGGCGATCTTGTAACACAATACGCTTGGGCATCGGGATGGGACGATGCGACTATGCGACTGGGTATGCGATGCTCTCTTCTCTTCTCTTTTCATCGTGGGGTGAGCAGGGTGTATCGGATGAGGCCTTGGGAGGGACCGGGTGTTCTTACTGTACGTAAGCAGACTGGGCAGACAGGGTCAAAGAGGCAAAGGCAGATTGCCGTGGAGAAGACAAAACAAGATTGACAACCTTGTCTCTCTCTCTCATATATATAGTATTGATATTAGCCGGAATTGTGTGAAGACGGCGAGACCTTCATAGTCCTCGGTCAATGAATCTGTTTGCTCGCAATATCCGAAACCTCGACGGCGATCTCCCCTTGCTTTACCTAGGTATGTAGGTATGTAGGTACGTGGAAATCTTCACCACTGTTGGCTTACGAAGAAAAGCTGGAAAGGAGAAGTTTGGTCGTGCGGCGTAGCGACGTTGTACAACATCACGCGAGAACCAGACTTCGGCAATTTGTACCCGTAGCACCTGCCATAGACGCACATAGAACGATGAGTGGAATCGTTCCATGCGAGTCTAGTGCTACCCTAAATTAGGCCAAGGTACAAGACCGTAAGCTAACGTTAATGCGCACGGTTCCCCAATAGTGGACCAAGTTTGGTGGGTCTGAAGAGATGGGCATTGTGGGGTTACAGTAATCTTCTGCCAACTGCCGGTCAGCTGGTAGATGTGGCTGAAATGTTCCAGGGTTGTTCCTGACTCGAGTGTGTGTACATTGTATGTACAACCACGAATATAATGGTTGACCCGGTAAATTATGTCATTGGCCATCGAAGTAAACAACGTCAAGCAAAAGTTAAATCTCCCAACGGTCTAAACAAACAATGACCCGAAGTCGGTATCGTAAATAACATCTTCTTCTCTAAGACAGTGCCAATTTTTCATAACCGCATACTGCTTTCCGTATTACCAACTGATCACATTTTGGCTTTCGACTTTCTATGAGGTTTGTTTACCACCCCACCTGCAAACATTCATCCCACTTCATAGCCCAAACCCGTGAAAACCGTGTATTCACAACCAAGCTAGAAAGCCAGGCGACAAATTCGGAATTCGGCCAAGGAACGATCTCAAGTCGACCGATACACCCGATTTCCTCAAACCCAAGTATACAGAACACAATAAATGGGTTGAAAGGGAGATAGAAGAAATCAAGGATTGGATTATAAGTGACAACCACGTAAAACGACCCCAGCAGAATCATTCCACTATGGTTAAAGAACACGCACCGCCAAAGGTGCCGTTGCGCCCTTTGGGATCTAACGAAACAAATGGCAATACTTCAAACCAGGCAAACCAGCGTGATGAAAAGACATCAGGTTATACAAACACGAGCACGGCAAAAGTCGCTTCTGTTGATCTTACTTCAAGTGGACAACCTGCCACCGCCCCTACCCGAGCACCAGCACCAGCGCCAGCACCAGCGCCAGCTATCAAGTCGCGAGCATTCTCCGGAAATATCGAAGACAAATATGCCAACCTTTTCATTCAACCAAAAAGCCGCCCGGAACACCACCGACCACAACGAATCACGGGACCGTTGCAGCCTACTTTTAAGGACAAGAAGCCGCCGCCACCTCCCACGTTCAACACCATGCCCGGTCCGGCAGGATCTTCTACTAACCCGATATCGGTCTCTGATGGTCCAGTCTCGATCTACAGCCAACCGGGTGTTTTTTCTGCGTATGTTGACCCGAAGAAAGCCGCCTCCGATATTAAAGCTTTACTCGAAGGATCTATACAAGACGAGGAGGATAAGGAAGTGAAAGAAGAAGATGGTGAAGATAAGTCCCACATCGAAGGACTTAGCGTTCCACTCTTGCGTCATCAAGTCGAGGGTGTAGAATGGATGAAAGGTCGCGAACTCGGCCCTGTCAAGAAAGGAAAAGTTCCCAAGGGTGGTCTCCTTGCTGATGACATGGGTTTGGGAAAAACCCTGCAATCAATAGCACTTATATTGAGCAACCAAAAACCACAAGATAAACACCCAGGAGTTGAGAAGACAACATTGGTTGTTGCCCCTCTAGCTCTTATCCGTCAATGGGAGGCTGAGCTGAAAGAGAAGGTGACTGAATCCCACAAGTTGAAAGTCCTTGTGCATCACGGGCCGCAGCGCACGAAGCGCTTCGAAGAGCTTCGTCGATACGATGTCGTCATCACAACATACCAGATCTTAGTATCTGAGCACGGCCACTCCAGTGATAGCCTAAAAGCTGGTTGTTTCGGGTTACATTGGTATCGTGTTATCTTGGATGAAGCACATACGATCAAGAACAGAAACGCCAAGGCCACGAAAGCTTGCTACGAGCTTAGAAGCGTATATCGTTGGTGTCTCTCTGGAACTCCGATGCAAAATAACTTGGATGAACTGCAGAGCTTGGTGAAGTTCCTTAGGATCAAACCTTACGATGATCTCCGCGAATGGAAGGATCATTTCGAGATACCGATGAAGAACGGTAAAGGTGACGTTGCAATGCGCCGCCTCCATAGCTTGTTGCAATGTTTCATGAAACGTAGAACCAAGGACATCTTGAAGGAGGCCGGTGCTCTCAACGCTGGTGGAAAGGAATCCAAGGACGGCGAAAAGGGCGCGACTGCAAGCTTCAAAGTCACAGAGCGGAAGGTTGTGACAGTCGCAGCTGAGTTCACACCAGCAGAGAGGCGCTTCTATGACAGACTGGAAAAGCGAACGGATAAGAGCATCGAGAAGATGATGAAGAGCAAGCTCAACTACGCAAGCGCCCTGGTACTACTCTTGCGCCTAAGACAAGCTTGTGACCATCCAAAACTTGTTGAGGGAAAACTTGAGAAGGACAAGGACGCTTTGTCTGAAGAGACGAAACCGAAGAAGAATGATTCGGACGTAGATGCCCTTGCCGACCTCCTAGGCGGCTTAGATGTCGAAACTAAGCACTGCGACATCTGTGGTTGGGAACTAGACCGCGAAAGTCGCCAACCCGGATCGGACAAGTGCAAGGCCTGCTTCGAAGACCTCGAGTATTTCAAGCACCACGAGGATGGAGGTGACCTGAAAACTCCGAAAATTAGAGCGAAAAAGAAGAAGAGCAAGGCTAAGGTTAAGAAGGTGGTGGAAGAAAAGGTCAAGACCGAGATTGTCCGAAAGCGGAAACCCAGAAATCGACGCGCAGTCCTCGACAGTGACGAGGAAGAGGAGGGAGCCGACTGGATTGTCTCCGGTGATGAGCAAGGCCCGTTGCGCTTAGGCAAAGCTGGCGGTACGGACGACGAGAATGCTGAGGGCGAAGGCGAAACCATCAACTCGGAAGATTCGGAAGATGAAGAGACCCAAGACGGCAGTCAATTAAACAGCTTTATTGTAGATGATGGCAAAGATACGAAGCCAGAAGAGCTACAACGTGCATTGGAGGAACCAGACTCCGAGGATGAGTTCGAGTCCGTCTCGGTAATTGAATCCAAGTTGAGCAAAGCGAAACTTGAAGACAGCGAGGATGATGGGGATGATGAAGGCGATGAGAACGATAAAGATGATGAAGACAAGGACGACGATGAAGAAGATGCAGACTCAGAGTCCCAATCCGATTCTGAAGATGACGATACTGGCATTTCCGAATCTGACATAGACGGCGATTCTTCAGACGATGATGGCTACTACCACCGCTCCCGGCGTGAGAAGGAGAAGACACCGCATGTCCTAGCATCCGCCAAGATCCGACAGTTAATCACGCTCCTCCACAAGGAGGTGCACGACCACAAGTTCATCGTCTTCTCGCAGTTCACCAGCATGCTCGACCTCGTAGAGCCTTTCTTCCGCAAGGAAGGTATCAAATATACGCGGTACGACGGCAGCATGAAGAACGACGCGCGCGAGGAAGCGCTCAACTCCTTGCGACACGACGCGCGCACCAGGGTTCTACTATGCTCGCTTCGATGCGGCGCCCTAGGTCTCAACCTGACGGCCGCCAGCCGTGTCGTCATCCTCGAGCCCTTCTGGAACCCGTTCGTGGAGGAACAGGCCATCGACCGCGTGCACCGGCTGACGCAGACGGTCGACGTGGTCGTGTACAAGCTCACGATCGAGAACAGCGTCGAGGGCCGCATCCTCGAGCTCCAGGAGAAGAAGCGGCTCCTGGCCGAGGCCGCCATCGAGAGCGGCGCCAGGAGGGAGGGCGGCCTCAAGCTCGGCCTCAAGGAGATGATGGAGCTGTTCCGCCACGTGGGCGACAGCCGCGGCGTCGGCGACGCGCCGGGAGGCGTGTACGACGAGGACGAGGCCCTGAGGCGCGATCTCGTGGCCTCGATGTCGACGATGCGGAGCAAGAATAACCAGGGCCAGAGGAAGAATGCGAACGAGAGCTCTATCTACGGTCGTAGGTGGTGAGCAAGAGAGGGGGAAGAACGATGCGGTTTTACACGGTTCACGATAGAAGATAGGATATGGCGTTAAGGGCTCTGTTTTGTCGCGGGCTTGTCTTTAATGGACGTCAAACACGGCGAAGTGCATATGTACCTAGTATTGCTAGACATCATAATGGTTACATACAGTGCGTATCATCCACGTTCGATCTAATCTTGACTACCTATGTACTTCTCATGTTTTGGATTGCATTATCATTATTCGCCTCGGCGATTAATTCATTTGTCTTTCTATGCTTTGCAGACCGTACGCCATGCAATCTTGGTACAACTCAGGCGAGTCTTGTCTATGGAAACTGTCCGAAACCGCTCACAAGACGTAGGACTCACTCATAGGTACTTTACAACTGCAACATAGTTTTGGTGGGATATCTAGCCTGTTAATAAACGATCTAAGACCAATGCTCACACTCTACCCTCACATATAACTATCACGACGACGCTAACTCCGACCTCCCCCAGCGCCGCGATGAACGGGAGCATCGGCATCGGCTCGCGACGTCGACTCGTCTAGATAGAATCTCAAGACGTGATCGGGGATCGCCAAATGCGTGGTCTGTTCGAACTCCTGCAGGCTGGTTAGGCGCAGCAGCATCTCGAGGAGGGAGAGCGAGGTTTGGATAGCGCCGAAGGGGGAGCGTTCGAGTAGGTCCTCGTCCAAGGTCCCGGCATCGGGGATTAGCGCGCCGGAGTTGCGGGAGGAGGGGCGAGAGGAGGAGGCTAGGCTCATTCGGCTGAGCTGCGATACCAAGTTTGAGTCGGCGGAATGACGGGAGGCAGGCTTTATACGTCGAGGATGCGGTGAGATTGGGATAGCCTCATTTTTGGCATCCGTATCTTGGTCCTCTTCTTCGGGTGTAGGCTCGTCTTCGTTGTCTGTGGCGTCTGTGCTGTCGTCGCTTATGTCGAAGACTTCAAGGGCTATCCACTCAGGATCCAGGTCTTGAGGAAATTTGAAAGGGTTGGGAGTCTTTGTCGGCCGGTTGTTCTCGCTTTCGAGTTGGAGCTGGAGTTGAACTTGATCATTGATGTCGTCCTGGGAATCGGCTTCCAAGGTGCCATTAGATTTAGTGCTTTCGTCGACGTCTTGAATCAACCCTGTTTGTGCCATGTGATCAGATGTTGCAATTTCCTTGGTTACATGTATAGCTTTGGTATCCCTCTTGAGCAGGAGTACTGGATTACTTGATGCGCCGTCATCATTATTAATATTCAGTATCCTCCCAACATCTGCGTAGAACATCTTTGATATTTGATGGATAGGGACATATTCTCGAATACCAGCGGCACGAACACCATCATAGGAAGTCGGTTGAGCATCGCCATCTTCAAGTGTGTGAACTCGTCCATCATCTAGATCTTCCACAATCTGAAGTTGGTACGAGTAACCCACATACGAGACGTTGGTTCCCAAGCCGTTCATATTGTGGAGCTCATCCTCAAGTGGCACCCTGCGGAGCCGGACTCGAGCCTTATGAATCACCTCCTGCCATAGCGGCTTGTGCTGACCATCTTCTAAGCCATATGGTTCTCTAGGATTTTCAAGACAAGTATGAGCCCGAAAGAGCATGTAAATAGAAAGCATAAAATCCGGACCAATCTGCATAGGCGTACTAGAGTTGAGGATATATTGGGTGTCCCCAACATTCACTAGCATGCTAGCTTGCAATAGACGAGACGGCGAGAAACCGGACGGCTGGGTTTGGATGCCCCCAATGGCTGATACCCAGAGATTGATAAGTGGTATGGAGTCATCAATGTCGATAATTAACTGCTTGATGTCGGTGATGATGCTCTGAATTTCGAGGCGCCGTAGGGAGGCGGCGGTGGAATTCTTAACTCCCCCATTCCGCCGTGATTCATCTGCCAAGGCAGCATTTTCAAGGCGTTTCCCAAGAGAGTCGACATTGGCTCTTAACTCCTGTGCTGTACGCACCACAACCTCCAGAGCTGAGTTTCCGCGTGTGTAACGGAACTCAATCGATTCTAGTATGGGAGAGACAAGCTATTATAGTGGTTAGCCGTGACTGATATTTGACACGTTGAGATGGATTTATCGGTGAGCAGCCTACATTCTAACTGATCCGGTTAGATATGACTTACCTCGATCTTGCGAGCCAACCGTCTTTGCAGGTGGCTTAGCTCGGTGCGTAGGGGGTCATCGTCGACTGTCTATTTTACATAATTAGCTTGGGCAGCTATCTGATAACCCAAAGTAGGTATGTAAGGAGTGCTTCGTTGATGAATGTGAGTATAGTTGATTGTTTTCATACCTTCAGTAACCGCGAGCCTTGCTGGATGACATAAGTGGATGTCAGAGCAAGACAAGATCTGATGGCGTAGTTGGTGGCGTGGTAAGATAATTTGGCTAGGAATGCATCCATGACCAATAGACCAATATATATGGGAATATATGGATGGTGGTTATTGTCTTATTGCTCTATCCACACATGCGAATTATGCATGAAGAAAGACTCACTCTCCCCATGGAGGGCAATTAAGACCTCATAGATGCCCAACTTGTCAAGTATCAGCCAAGCCACACCTTAGGTCAATGGCCGTCCTCAAATCGGAATGCATAGATTCACAGTTATGGATGTTGAATGTTGAAAGAGAAAGATTCATTAAAGTTCACCGTTCGAGTGTAAACATTATTACACACCGCATAACTTATTCAATGTTTACATAGGTTGCACAGTGATACAAATGGTGTATTAGGTACTCTAGGTAGCAAACAGAATGAATGCTCCTTTTAACGAATATATGAGACCTATAAATGCATAGATTGGATTTAAGACATATCATTGCAATATTACTCCCATTTCCGTAGGGCTTAGTGGAATATGGCATGTACAAACTTAAAAATACGTGGTATAACGGTATAATACCGAGGGGCTGATTCCTCCGTCATTGGCGGGGCAAAACCTCTCTCCCCGCTAAACTTTGCGTCCTCCAAGATTCTTTTCCCTTCACATCCCGCCGCAAACTCTCAGACAATCAGGTCAAGTCAGACGACAGGGTTAGGCAGATTTCCTAACATCCTTCACTCTTCTCTTCTACCTGACTCATTAGAGGGCTTATTTACTCTCGTCCTTCATTTACCTTTTAGATATACCGATCATCCCACCACTGTTCACCACGTCATTCCCGGTCGCACAACCACGAATTCCGATTTCTTTTTGCGACGACGATTTTTTTTTTCTTCTGTTAGCACCCGAGCAGCTTCGTTTACCGTGACTTCGTATTCGATTATTTTACAGAGAAAATCAACACCATGGCAGACCTTAACTCTTGGGAAGACGACCCTGCCGCTCAGGACGACAACCTGTCGAGACAGACTCAGCAGATGAACCTGAACAACCAGCCTCAAAACCCTGCAGCCGCATCATTCCGACCTGGCGCTGCCTCCTTCCAACCAACCGCCCAGACCTTCCAGCCAGGTCAAGGTTACGGCGGTGGTTATATGCCAAATTACCAACAAGGCTACTATGGAGGCCAGAACTACTACCCCCAGTATGGCGGAGGCCAAGGCGGCTTTCCGCAGTATGGTCAAGGACAGGGTCAAGGCCAGGGCTATGGAAATATCTATGGACAAGGTGGATACAATCAGGGTTATGGTACTGTCCATCTCGAAAAAAACATCAAACTTATGCTAACTTTAATAAGGTCAACAACAACAATATTATCAGCAGCAACCCCAATCCCAACAGAAGCCCAAGCAACAAGCCCAGCAGCCTCAGACAGTGCCTACCATTGCTAAGCGAGGCGACCAGACCGCATCACCTGCTGCTGCTCCCGCCGCCCCTACCGCTAGCGCGCCAAAGCCTGTCGCTAAACAAGAGGGAGGAACCAAGGTCTTAAGCATAGGCGGAGACCCTCCGAAGCCTAAGGCTGCTAAGGTCCTTTCTATCGGTGTCCCTACACCCCCGAAAGAGGAGCCCAAAGCCGAGAAGGAGGCATCCGCAGATGCTGGCTCTAAGGTAACGGCAAATAAGGCCATTGAGAAAACCGGCGAGAACACAAAATCGTCCAAGACCTCAAGTGGAAAGACCTCTCCTACACCTTCCTCTGGACGTTCGAGTCCTTCAAGAAGTAGCAAGGCAGCAGCAGTCCGCGATGCCGACGCCGTTGCAAATGAACAGGCCGCCGATGTTGACGAGGAGACATTGAAGGAAATTTATGGAAAGGAACACATAAATATTATCTTCATTGGTCACGTCGATGCTGGAAAATCGACGCTAGGTGGCTCTATCTTATACGCAACCGGCATGGTTGACCAGCGTACCATGGACAAGTACAAGAAGGAAGCGAAGGACTTGGGCAGGGAGACTTGGTATCTTTCGTGGGCGCTCGATTTGACCAGCGAGGAACGATCCAAGGGAAAGACAGTCGAAGTTGGAAGAGGATTCTTCGAAACCGAGAAGCGACGATATAGCATTCTAGATGCCCCTGGCCACAAGACCTACGTCCCGAGCATGATTGGAGGTGCTTCCCAGGCGGACGTTGGTATTCTCGTTATTAGTGCGCGTAAGGGAGAGTATGAGACCGGATTCGAGAAAGGTGGACAGACCCGTGAGCATGCTATGCTCGCCAAAACGCAAGGTGTCAACAAGCTTGTTGTTGTCATCAACAAGATGGACGATGCTACAGTCAACTGGTCGGAGGCCCGATACAAAGAATGTACCACGAAACTCATGCAATTCCTCAAGGGCACAGGGTATAACTTAAAGACTGATGTCTTCTTCATGCCCATTGCTGCTCAACAAACCTTGGGTATCAAGGACCGTATTCCATCCGATATCTGCCCCTGGTATGATGGACCATCTCTGCTGGAGTATCTCGATAATATGCAAGCTCTTGAACGGAAGACCAACGCTCCATTCATGATGGCCATCAGCGGAAAGTACAGAGATATGGGTACGATGGTTGAAGGCAAGATCGAAGCAGGCGTCTGCAAGAAGGGCATGACCTTGATTATGATGCCGAACAAAGAAAAGGTTGACATCGCTGCTCTTTATGGCGAAACAGAAGACGAGATCCAAGTTGCTCAATGCGGTGACCAAGTGCGGATACGGCTCCGAGGCATTGAAGAGGACGACATCTCCGCCGGCTTCGTGCTCTGTTCTCCAAAGCGTCTAGTCCATAACGTCTCGGCATTCGAGGCCCAGATCAGGATTCTCGAACTGAAGAACATTCTTACCGCTGGGTTCAACTGCGTCCTGCACGTTCACTCCGCTGTTGAGGAGGTCACATTTGCTGCGCTACTACACAAGCTGCAGAAGGGAACCGGCAGGAAGAGCAAAGTACCACCGACCCATGCGAAGCGAGGGGATAGTATCATTGCTAGGATGCAAATTACGGGCGGCGCTGGTTCGGTTTGCATCGAAAGATTCGAAGACTACCCCCAAATGGGTCGCTTCACCTTAAGAGACCAGGTATGTTTCACGATTCAGGTATCATCTGTTGCTAAGTACTAACCAAGTAATTTCAGGGTCAAACCATTGCTATCGGCAAGATTACGAAGCTTATCACTAATGAGACTGGTTAAAAAAGACCTATACCATTCATTAATGAAGCTTGATGAATACAGTCGATACTCTGCCTAGGGACTTACCCCCAGAAGGGTACACGAGCTACGTCGGTGGAAAAATAGCAAGTCGCCCAACTGCGCTGCTACTGATGGATGATATTATGTCTCCATACGTGAGAATAAAACAAATGGTAGCAGGGATAAGGAATGGCAAAGATAGAATTGACGATGACCAATAAAAGCCATTCTTTTTCCTAGACAAAGCATCATCTTGTCCTTCCACAAATCAAGTGTGCTAGGTACAACTTTTCTGACGTCCATAATTGGTTGCAGAATAGAAGTGCTACCAATCCAAACTTTTAATCACATTCAGGGTCTTCACAAATTTAATGCCCATAGGAAGGTACGATTCTTCCCTTGGTGACAATGTGTTCATAAAATTAAGCCGGGCTGTTGTACATCCTCCTACCTAGGTACCTATTCCTATATCAAAAATACTTCTTTCGATCACGAAGTATTAGGGTAATCTATTCCAATGGGCAAACCAACCAATTTCGAGGAACCGTGAATCTTTAGAAGGCCCCCTTTATGACATTTAGCACATGATAGGCTTTGGAAACAAGGCCTCCTTTTCCTAAGTTTCTGTATAAATATATCATTCGGATACCAAAGTCTTAGGTGAGAGGATCGTTTGTTTTAAGGGATAGATTTCTCGCTGGGTTACTTGTTGTTTGTTTATGTATAGAGAAATAAATACCCACGTGTTAGAAGATTGCTCATGAGAAGTGTCTGTTAATTTGCTGTTTGGTCTGATAGGATAGTAATCGATGTGTTGAGTCACTATTGGGCCACAATTAGTGGCTGTATCCGAAAGATAACGATCATCGAGGTTCAGTTGCTTGCCCATTAAGGTAATCAGTCATCGCTATCTCGGAAGTGTAGCAAAGTGAAGGACCTACTGCGTCTTTGGTTGGAGTACAAATAAGAGTGAGCGTATCTTCCGGTCACCAGTCATCCTAGGTTCACTCCCGAAGGACAGATTTCTTCATGCTCGTACAGATCCTCGCGAGAAGCTATAATTATCAGCGTCGCTAAGTCTTGCTAGGAAATGGAAAGTTTCCTTGTGTGAGGTAACCCAGGTGCTTAGGGGTACCACGATGTCTGTCATCCCGGCATCCGGAGAGCAACTCGCGCGCGCGTGACAGCTAGGACCAGGTAGGCGGAAAGGGGTGGTCAGCACTTAATCGTCCCCCGTAAACGATACTACAGCTGATCTATCCTCGTCTTATACATCGCGGAATAAACACTTCTACGCGATCTACCCACTAGGGTGGTAGCGTCGTGGTACGGGTTTGACTGCCGGGGGCGGCAAAGCATGATCTAGGGGTATGGAACCAAAGCCCGTCTTACATGCCTACAGCGGGGTGGGTTCGTCGGCTACACTGGTTGCTGATTGATAGCCCCGTTTTCTCCTCGCGCAGTCCATCGACCCGACAGAGGTTATTGCTCATCGATCACGGTTCGCGTAGTACAAGTACCAGGATCTATGTTTGAGTATACCAAGGCTTTGCTTCTTCTCTCTCTCGTTTTTCTATATGCGTATGCGTATGCGTATGTATGTGTGAGTCCCGCCATGCGTGAGCAGGTGGCGGGCCGATGTCTTGCCTCCCTCGTGCATAGGTAGCTCCCGAGGACTTGATGTCGTGCGTGGTCGCCCGCAGTATGCGAACACCTCCGTACGGTTCCTGTGGGATCCGGGGCTAGTTACAGCGCTAGTCTGACCTGTGCTATAGTGTGCCGTGTTTGTGGAGCATTAGGCGTGAGTAAAGGGGAAGGTGTGGCTAGTACCTAGCTTATGAGGATGATAATGAGAAGGGTGATGGTATGACTAAGTTCCCATGGGCTATGACTAAGGCGTTTAAGATGTTAGTAATTACTTGTTCAAGTGACCTCTAGTATGATGAGAAGTATTGGTATTAATATTCTTCTACACCTTGCGTAATTCCATGTTAGTTGAACGACCTTCCTAAGTGTGATAACCCGAGGCTGGGTGTCTGGGATCTACAAGAAACTGGTTAATGCCATCGTCCCTCATAGCCGGGGAATTGCGAGAATCCGGTAACACGCTTGGATCCCTAAGTATTGTATAGATCTACATGACATGTACTCGAACATTTATGGTATGTAAGATCTCACAACGTGTAAATGAACGATATCGAATACTCATTAACCGAAATCGTTCTAGCTGCAATACTTCTGACAACATGTTGTACAAAAAAAGAAAAAGAATTCCTGTCATAGCTTGCTTTGGGGTTTGGCAAGCGAAAGCTTTGAGGTCAACGTCGCCTCCGCCTCCTTCTCTATCCTATCCAAGAGAGCACCACATGTCGGGATGTCATGGATCAGACCAATGACCTGCCCGGCAGTCCAAACCTATCATTTCTCGTGTTTAGCAAATGTGGCCAGGGGTAAGAAAACGAGGATAGTGTGACTTACGCCGAATTCAGCATCTCCATTTATGAAAACTTCCCGACCTCGCTTCCCGCTTACATAAGGGGCGATCTCGGCAAATTCGCCTGTCTTACTCTCCTTTTCGATCTTCACGACCTGGTCCGTGACCTTATTGCGGTACAGACGCGTGGTGTTGGTCCACCTCCGCATTACCAGGGCTGTGTCGGTTTCTTGAGCCTGGACGATCTGCTCCTTGATCTTCTGGTGGATAGGGGCTTCGACGGTACACATGAAGCGGGTACCCATGTTGATGCCTTCTGCACCGAGACAAAGGGCAGCGGCTAGGCCTTGGCCATCGGCGAAGCCTCCAGACGCGATGAAGGGCACCTTGAGTGTCTGGCGTGCCTTACTTAGAAGGATGAAATTGGTGATGTCCGACTCGCCCACGTGTCTGCCAATCGTGATGAGCGTTTCATGTCTAAGCTATGCGAACGGACATATATGATCCCGGTAACTGGGATTTGTTTAATCTACTCACCCCGCGCATTCAAATCCATCTATGGAGAGAAAATCCACCCCGAGCTTGATGGCACTCTGGGCGTGCCTGATAGTAGTACATTTGTGGAGAATGATGATACCAGAAGCCTTCAGCTTAGATATGACTGGACCGGGGCTGTTGCCTGCGGTCTCGACGACTTTGATACCCTCGTCGATAACAACCTGGGCGTAGGCACCATAATCCGGGGGGACCATGGTAGGCAGCAGGGTGATGTTGACGCCGAATGGGTTTTTCGTCATCTTCCTACACCGCCGGATCTCATTTCTCAAATCCTCGGGTGTGGGCTGGGTGAGAGCTGTGAGGATACCCAACCCTCCCGCATTAGACACGGCAGCGGCCAGCTCAGCGTATCCAACATACTGCATGCCACCCTGCACGACAGGAATTTTGATGCCCAGGCGGCGAGTCAGCTCGGTGTTGAAAGGCATCTTGAGTTCGGGATTGGTGGCCTTGTGCCAACCACCTTGATAGGTATAACTGAAGCCTGATAAATGCTGATAAATACCTAGGTATATGACAAGCCGGATAAGGTGGATGACGGAGGAACGAAGTACGAACGATATATTGAGGCTATATTGTAACAAAACAAACAAGTCGAATAACAAACTTGATTGAAATAGCAGTTGCCGACAAACTTAGTCGACGCGGTTAAGGTTAGGTATTACTAGGTAGAGGCGTGTATTATCACATAATAAGGACGACGAGATGCCGAGGTAAGTTAGATTCACTAGACCCACATTCGGCGTTGGGATCAGTTGACCTTGACTCGTAACCCCGTTTCCCGGTTATGACTTCCACATTCCAGCCACTCACCGAGCTTTTGTTACCTACCTGTGCCTTCCAGCTCTTGTTACCCGTTACCGGTCAGGCCAATCTTAAAAACTGTCAGGTGCTGGGTAATTTGGCAGTCTGTTACACAATGCATCCATGCGTCTTGCACGTGCCGAATACCGTACCTACCTAAGAGCTGCTAGGAGGTATTTTAACGGAATCCGGGGTTAACTGTGACCGCCGTTCTTGGCACCTACTAGCTTGGCGCTCCCCCTTTTCAGCTTTCCCAATCTTAATAATTATCTCATCATCCCACCTAGTCGCCGCCAATTGTCCATGCTCAACACTTAATTTGAACCTCAGACAAAACCGAACGCTTTACTCTATCAATGAATTTGATCCGGAGGTGGTTTAACATTTAACATTCTACCTACCCAAAATCATACTCTGACTTATTGGTCGTAGTAATTGACACTCCCTTTATATCTTACTACAACTTCAAATACATTTGATAATAGGATCTCTCTCTCTTTTCTCCGGTTTCGTACACTTTGATCTGGCCACAGGCTCGACTCGTCACTGGTTCGTTCGTTAATCTGAGAAGATGATGAGCGGCAAGGGGTTTATTGGATGACGGGGGACAAACCGAGTTTTTCCTTCATGTTGTGTCATGATCCGTTTGTCATACCGGTGTAACGCTGGATATTCCGGCAGACTACCTATCCATTCCAAGGTTCAAGGTTATCTCTTCTAGAATCTTGCGCTGTCCAAGTCATGGCCTGCCACATCCCCATAATCAGCATTGGCTCTTTTTTCCGAAAGAATGAGATGAACCCGACAACCGGGCTTCTATACGAACAATCGTCGTAGATTTCTCGATGTAGAATTCCCGACAGGGCTACGGGAGTAAAATGATATGAGCTAAGGGCGACCTTGGCCAAGGCTGTTAAAGTACCAGCTGACTTCAGCAGCATGGTTTATGAGCCTAGATGTTAATATGAGGCGGTTGCGTCTTCTCGACCGAATAAACTACCTGGCTGCCCAGGTGGGCATGGGCCATTACCACTGCTGCTAATTCCCGTTTCTTAGATCTGGCCGGAACTTGAAGGCAAATATTACACTCATGCTGACCCCCGGCACAGCCCTGGAGGTTGAGGTCCGGACTTCTTGTTGATCTGGTGTCGTCATCGTCGTCGTGCTGTACATACTAGGTTGGTACCTACCTAGCAGCTTAGGTAGGGAATATGCTGCAATCTGCCTGGGTCCTCCTGTCTTGACAGGTACCTAGCTAGGTACTTTTCAAGTTCTGAGTTGTTTCACTTCGCTCACCCGCTGCCGCCCATTGGCTATGGCAAAGGGAGCAGAACACCATCGGCTTATTGCCCCTAGTATGAGTCATCTTGACAACGCCGGATGCTGGCAAACATTTGCTTACAGCAGGGCTAGCCTTCTTGTTCTAAAGCTGTTCGATACTACCTATCATGTCCCGCTAAAATATACTCAGTCAGCCTCCTAACCCGGGGATGATCTATACGAAATCTTACAGGAGGCATCCGATCTGTCTAGTCCAGGTATCCTGGTATCCTTGCAAGCGCACCATACAAGGTCTAGACAAAGTGTCTAAACGGATCTTCACAAGGATCTTTTACCCTCCCCATTATCATCGAATACGTGGGTCTACTCTCTACTCCTTCTAGCCCTTGCCATACCTCTCGGCCGAATCACATTGAATCTTGACCTGAGTGTAATATGTGGAATACAAGGCTTCAGCGGTCGTCCCTGCACTGCGCCGTTCCACGTTGCCATGCTGTTCCGATGAACCATCCTCACGGGTCCGTCACTAATCAGAAATCACAACATCTTGAGCTCCCTGATACGATCATAAACCCTCATTCAAATCGCGATTTCTTGTTTGGCGGATCGGGGACGTGCAGCAAGACCCAGGTGCGCAGGGCTGATACATGGAGATAGCCCCAAAGAACCTGTACCTGCCCTATTTCTTGCCAGCATACATGATAGCATCATGTGAGCAGCTCAACGCTCTCCACCGATATTCTCAGGGCCCACGGGTACCGGTGAAGTGCATCTCACATTCCTTTCTTTGACTTTAGATTATGCGTACCGAGACTCGGTATTCCGTCTAGATATGTCATATTAATTTCTCATCTTGGGGGGCACAGATACCTACTAGCTACCAGGTACAAGCCAACAAACTCTCATTTGACGATGAGGTCTTTTCGATTCCGGGATACGACTGCTTGAAACCCGAGGAGGCCAGTCAAACTTCACGCGCTTGTCCTGGCCGAAGTAGTATCCTGTCGTCACAACCGCCCTTCACACCGACTTGCTTGGCAGGTCGAATGGCCAATTCAGTAATTACGAGTTCATGGGCTAACTGCCGTCATATATGCCCAATAAGAAAAACAGGATAGCCCGGTCGATCATGTTCAGCTCTTTCAACCAGTCCCGAGACACAATGGCTACTAGGTAGGTAGGCGGATAGCCTAACCGCTCGTCTTAAACCCCTGCTTCAGCTTGAATCCTTCGTCTGAAGTTGGGAATTCTTCATGAGCAGCCACAAACGAGATCCAATGGCCACATTCGTCATCCCGCTCAGTTTATGCCTAACTCGCTACCGAATGCCTCAGCCTAACTTTTCTTTGATACCATGAGATGTTGGACTTTTTCAAAACAGGCCGTTGTCGTTTATGCGACCGGCCGTTCCTCGATCGCTCTGCATGCTTGTGTCTATCTCAACCAATCATAGTTTCAAGTCCCGATCAATTGGGTCGAAATTTGGGGGCGAGGCCCCTGACGGATCCCCCTGTCGGGGAATAAAAGATGGAAAAGCAAACATCAACAGCACAGCAAGCGAGAAGAGAGGCGTTTATGGTTGTCACCGTTGCGTCAAGAAGACAATGCATTGAATTAGGCAGAAAACAGCATGGCCTAATAAAATCACTCCTCTCTGCCCTGCAAACATAACATGTCTCCTAGGTTGATACTCTATGCACGATGCAGTCGGCCTTTGATACAACCCATATAAACGGCATTCGACGTTGAGTCGGGCTGTGCTCCAATGTTACAGGGACGACTCGAGACTCGGGGATTTTTCTATTGCTCACAACTGCCAGGATGCCACAACGGCAGCAGCTGTCCGTCGTGGCGCGGCTCAACCACGTTGTTGGGTCTGAATTGTCACGCAATAGCCAAGGGCCTTTTAACGCTTGGCCTGTCGAATTGGCCTCCTGTCTGTCCCGAGCCTACTGTTCATAAACGGGTTTTGCCTGTCATCTAATTGGACGTGAGGATAGTTGAGTATGCTTCCCTAAGTCTCGGGTTGAGACAGATTGCTCAGGGTTGGTTGTCATACAGCCGCGTAATAGGACGCATACAGACTGCGCACATATTGACTACATAGGAACCCACGGCTGCGCAGTACCACTCATTTATCAAAATATCTCCGAACTGGGGAAGTACCCAGGGTGTACTATGACATTGGCTGCTACGTCAAGCTTGACAGCAATACATCAGCCCTTCTCTATGCGTTTATTGCTCGCATGCTCTCATCAAAGGTGCAGGAAGCTGTCATTAAGTCGTACCCACGTACACCCCGCGCCCGATTTGGCCTTAGATGGTACGGTATTTCTCTTGTTTTCTTTTTTTTCCATCTGCCTCGTTTCAAATGTGCTTTTCTTGATGTGTGCACCATGCAGGTTCCTCAGCCCGCGCATCTGCGTTACATGTATTGTATGCACATACACCCGTCCTTTTTTTTATCAATAGTTTTTACTATACCATACCATATCCAGCTCTTTTTTTCCCCTTGAGCTGATCGGGGTGGGTCATAGATGGATGTCTATCATATTGCCCACTTATATTTTCTTCTTTTATTCCACGGCTCACCGGCCCTCTCACCTTTGGGGTTAGCATCGATGTTACCCGAACGAACACCTGCACAGTACCCGGCTACATCGTTTACCCCAGAGCTCCTTTCCCGTCTCGCAAATCACGGAAGATGGAAGTTGATGACGGTTTTCAGAAAGGGGGGTGAAAAACGAGAAAAGAAAAACAATCTTTTAATCTATCTCGATATGTTTGCTTGATAAGTTTCCTACCTTTGCCCATTGACCCTAGTAAGCAAGTTGGCTCTGGTCCAGACTGGAAGGAATCGGTATGGTATGTCTCGATTGTAACTTATAACGGCAACGAGAATTGTGTCGTTTATTTCCTACTTCATCCTTCTCTTCCACCACTTCTAACGCCTCTCTACAACTAAACCTGCCGTCCACCCACCACATACGTACACATACACGATGCATGATGCCGCCTCTCCTGTCGAATAATTTCCCTTCACAGCCGTACTGCACCGTTGCGCAAACAGCTAGAGAGCCGCTAACTAATCCTTTCCTGCCACATCACCCGTCGCCTTGTCACAAGTCGCGGTCTTGATCTCACTTGCCATTCCCTTCATACCTACCTATACCTGTACGTAGATAATATCTTTCGTCCATGCTGCTGGTCGTGTCTCTCCCTGCCTAATCGGGAAAAAGACGAGAACAACGATTATACTTCGAATATATAAGGTATTTACATTGCCCGATCTCCCACCTAAGCCTCGAGGACTGGTCTGTCTATTCTCTCACCCATATCGTACCACGCCAAACACTAGTCATTACTTTGTCACGTCGCAAAGCGTATCTCTCTTTTGGTTCGAAGTGTTAGCTTCTCTTGTTACCTTACCGCGAGACTTATATCCAATCATCATGCCGTCCTCACAACAGCAGACCTCGAGCACACCGTGGCAGGACCGGTTGGCAGGTGGGAAATCAAAACTTTCACATGTAACTTGTAGGAGTATGACTAACTTGGCTTGGGCAGAGGTGTGTCGTGAATATCAGATCACGGCTCCTCACTTCCAGATAGTATCAGACCGACGAGGTGAGAGAGCATGTTCATTTTTTTTTATCTCCGCCAATCTTCTCAATTGGGTTGTAGACTAACCGGGCTTGCCCTTGACGCGTAGGCGGTCGCACCGCCTGGTCCAGTATAGTTACCGTATACGGCAAGCGGATCGAAGCGCGCTACTGGTACGACGGAAGAAACATCACCAATGCCAGGGAGGATGCCGCGGAGGCGGCTCTAAACTGGCTTTCGACCCAAGCAAGCTTGAACTCGAACTGGTAAAAAGCGCTCTCCTCGGACGTATCACCGACCCACGTATTCTACTCGATTTTTGTGCTTGACTCAGGGTTCTTCGACCCGAACATGCGTGACTCCTTTTCTTCCCCAAATATTTCTCCTTCCCAATTCGCGCGAATTGATTCACTTCAATACCCCCTATTTTACCCGACGATGGTCTTTTGCGACTATGTCTCCTCGCTTTGCACTTGAACTTCCTGTTCTGTACGATACTAGCAAATCGGAGTTTGGGAAAGGATTTGGCAGCCCCACGGCAAGGAGACGGAAAGGAAAGAAAAAAAAAGATGAGAGAGAAGGGAGAAGACACTTACATCAGCATTCTTATGGATTCGGCGCACGCACCTACTTCATTGATTGGCTTCCAATGGACGACAGAATTGGGGATTTAGCATTCCGGTCCACTATGCGCATTTTCAGGCAGCAAAGAGACATGTTTATCACTACAACCAGGGGGGATCATCACCAGGACAGGAACACAAAAGCAGGGGTTTATTTTTTCGGGAGGACCAGGCGCAGGGCATTTATTGATTCGCCATATCTTGTCTTTACTATTATCCAGAAGCGAATCGCGGAAGGGATTATTTGTTGGTCTGTTCTTGCTATCTTCGTCTTCCTTTCTTTCCTCTTGCTTCTTTTCGCGGGTTCAAATTTCTTTCTGGAGACATTTTTTGTTGTTTGATTTTTCTTGAAACGATTACAGGACGGACAGAGAAAAAAGTAAAATTTGGCTTTATGAGACAAAAATACGATAGGCACATGGTCCGATCGGTTTTCTGTCAAATACGTGTATGCTTCCTAGGCTACGAACATGGGAATTCGGATTTTGTTGGGCTTATGGTCAGGGAATAGGAATTAAGACATGTGCGAAAGAAGAAATCGGAGGGGGAAGAATAAACAAAAAGGAAAAAAAAGCATCGGCTCGTTTTAGAAACACCGGGAGAGGAAAACTCGGAATTGCGATCAGTCTGATCGAGGAGTAGGTAATGAATTATGTCGATCTCTTACAAAAGCTTGGATTCTATTATCGTTGCTTTTCCATCGATATTTTTTTTTTTCAATGGAACTGAGAAAGATAAAATATCCGAATTACTGAATCCCCCCAAATGACGTTATGCCCGCGCTCTCCTCAAAACATTTTGTATGAGGTATTGCGTGTGCTGATGTTCCTGCTTACTGTAGCATGCCATGCGTATGCACGCACTCCTGAAATTCGTCTGATAAAAAGGAAAACGGAATACGCAATGCAACGCCAGCCAGGGACGGGGCGTAAGCTACCCTACTTTACCCTACCTACCTTAGCAGCATACCCTACCTAGTAGCCACTGGACACGCTAGCATATCTTCATCGAGAACCACGCGTGCCGGTGCCGGTGCCCGGAAGGATCGTGTTGGGTGTAAGCATACATATTGTACATAACTTGAATAAGGTAGGTTTCGACCGCAGGCGTCCATCGTCAGCTTATAACCAACCGCACTAAAGACTACGACCTCCCGGTTTCAAGCTAGGTCAGGTCCGGTCAGGTGTACCATCTGTTACGCCATCACAGATCTGGGCCTAAGCTTAGCCGGACCAAAAGTAAGCTTATTAGATGGTAGCCTCGTGGGAAAAATCCCTACCCTGCTCCGACCGGTGAGGGCTCCACGGTCTTGTGTAGATAGGCGGGCAGCTGTCATCTATGTGACCATACGGTCGCATGACTAGCGCTCGCTGCCGACGACCGCATCAAACCCAAGGTGGTATCCGAAGGATGCGTGAGACTGAGACAGCGGTCGAAGCGTGGGAGGCGCCTAGGCGGCGCAGCACAGGTTCGACGAAGGTTCGAGACATGGAATGTCTCTGTAGAATTATGTCCCAACTCGGGTTCGTTGGACTTTGAAAACGCATACCATTCGGATAGTAGGATAGGTTGATGCGACGTCGTCCATAAGATAGGAACTATTAGGAAGCAGAGAACTCCAAAGAACCAAACTACCCAGCATTACCGGAGGGCGGGCCGGATCCTAATATTCGGATTCCTTTTCAGGTCGTCGTATTGCTCTCATGTATTTGGGTGGCAGTGGACACGGTGGGGTCGACTATTAATATGTAGCCCTGTTACAATCCGCCCGCTCATCACCCGCGTGGGGGAAGGATGGGGGAATTCGGATCTTGGACAGTGGATATGAACGGTAAAATGGCTTCCAGGGATTATTAGTCACCATTAGAATGGATCTAGATTGATGGACTATACGGAAACAGGCTGATCTCTAAAAGAAAAGATGAAAGATGAAGAAAAGAAAGTTGAGCAAACGGGAAGAAATGAGTAGAAGTCCATGAGATATAGGAACGCTAAAAATATCTACATTAGATTATTGGATTATTGGACACATATTGGATGTTGTTGGACGAAAGTTGATACTGCATATATTGACTGCATCCGTAAAGGGGGCTGACGACACTGACGACAGCAAAGACAAAGCGCAGCCCCTGAGACAACGTAACGATAAAGATGTGGCTCGTCCCTAAGGTGGCTTCGAAATGCAGACTATGTAACTGTGGCTTGTCAAATTTCGGAAGGAGGGGTCTTGGTATTATGTAAGGTATAACTGGTACAGGTGGACTGTGCACAATTCGGATTAATTATGGGCCTGCACATCACCCGAATCCATTATCAGATAACATTTTTCGCTGAAGCTCTCTTCAACACGATTAATTCGACGAGGGGGGCAACAAGGACAACGAGGCAGAGGCATTGGAAACTGGGACGTAAGCTGCCGTCGATTTGCGCTTGAAACGTACCGAAACAGACATTATGTCTTGCAAATTGACCCCTTGGGGGGCTGCCGCCGCTGTGCGAAATCTCAGCGTACGGACGCGACAACCACATACATCCACTATACGACGAATAACCCGACCGAGACAAATACCAGTACAACAGTCGCCGTTCTTAATAACGAAGCGAGGGCTCTCAGACGACATCAACTCGAGACCACCTCAGCCAGACGAATATTCCAATCTACCCCCACCCCCTTTTCAAGACGCCTCCCCCTCATCATCAGAACCCGCGGCGCCGGGAGAGTACGTGCCCGTACCGCCCGAGATATTCGCGCCTAATTTCCTCAATGACGAGGCCATCGCCGCGCTCGAGAAGGCCGCCGAGGGCCAGAGCCTGTACGATGAGGAGACCGAGGGCCTGCTATTCGAGAAGCCTGAAAAGGTAGGCAAGGACGAGCAGCTGCAGAGCCGGTACCACCCCGTTGTGGACCAGATCACGAAGCTGCTCATGAAGGACGGGAAGCTTAGCAAGGCGCAAAGAGTACGTTCCTTTATAACCCCAATCTCTGCCTCTCCGATTTCGCTTGTACCTTTCGTGAGAGAGGGGGAGCGAGACCGAACCTAAGAAACAGAAGCAGAAACAGAAGCAGAAACAGAAATAGAAAGCTAACGTATTCTTTTTCTTTACCAGCACATGAGCCTGATCCTAAACTACCTGCGCACGACGCCCGCACCCAAGATCTCGCCCCTGCGCCCGCTCCTCCCGGGCTCGCCGCCGGCCGAGCAGCTGCCGCTGAACCCGTTGCTGTACCTGACGCTCGCCATCGACTCCGTCGCGCCGCTGATCCGGATCCAGGCGATCAAGGGCGCGGCGGGCGGCGGGCACGCGCTCGAGGTGCCCGAGCCGCTGGCCGCGCGCCCGCGCCGCCGCGTCGCCGTCATGTGGATCATCGACGCCGTGCAGAAGAAGCGCGGCACCGGCTCCGGCCGCGCACAGTTCGCCCACCGCTTCGCGTCCGAGATCGTCGCCGTCGTCGAGGGCCGCTCCAACGTCTGGGTCAAGCGCGATAACCTCCACCGCCTCGGCACCGCGTCGCGCGCTAATATGAACCATCCTGCGCTGAGGAAGAAGAGGTAGAATTAGGGGTATGGTATGGGAGCGAATAATGGCGTAAACCTCGGTGGGAGGGAGGAAAAAAAATACTTGGGAATATAGCGATTCGCGAGATTCCGGTCCTCTCAAGCTGGGTATGGCTCCTGGAGAGGGGGTTTGATGGCTTGATGGTGAGGCCACGCCGACAGGCCGAAACGGGCTGGCTATTCTGGCCGACTACCTAGATATCCATCTACCTAGTCTGCGCGCCAAAATGTGTCTTAGGCACCTAAGCTATGTACCATAAATATATATCAAAAAACATTTGTGTACAAAGGAAGCGAAGTCCAAGTTGGAAATATCGCCTTCTACGCCCTAAGTCAATTTGCGATGTACTAATTATCACACTTTAGGGGCGAGCCTTTGGGTTGGACTGCTCCGGCTTACATCTCAGTTCCGTCACATACATTGGTATTGGCCTATCTTTACTAATGTTGTGTCAAGTCTTCTAAATTTGACACGGCGACTTTGTCGAACAATCCAATTTTAGAGAAGTATTGTTACCACCAGGGAGATCGTACTTAAAGCATATATCACGAGAGGTTAGTGAGATATTGTCACGGTGACATTGAGCGTCTTGTGAATGTATTTGACCGTTGCCTCGTGCCTATCGCTAGCCTAATCGATATTTTGACCATACGCACTAATCGTTACGTGATACACATGGTTCTGCATTTTCTATTCTTCTACTACGCGTGCTAGCATCCCTCATAAGTCGTGAAGAGTAGTACCGTTAGCATCGTTCATGTAACACGCAGTCTAGAGTCGTATTTAGATTTCATGGTAGAATGAGAACTCGTAGGTCTCATTTTATCCGCGCCCCTCTCAAAAATACACTCCCCTCTTCCCCGGAGTGGACGCTGGCGTCCCAGGCAGAAGAGTTCCGGGCTTCCTCGACGGCGTAGTAGGTCCAATCATTCCGTCGACTGGCGGGGTGTCTGTCCTTGAGTAACTCCCTCCTGGACTTACCCTGGCTGGGGGCTTAAAGTTAGAGGCGACACCTTTCGCATAGATCTCCTGGAGCATGGTATCAAGAACTCCCGCCTCATCAAACTCCTGGTATTTGCGGTACAACTTCAAGGCGGTTCTAGCATCCTCGATCGAATCATGAGTGCTCAGCTGAATATCTTCTTTCAGCAACGTGTGCGCGAGGAACTGCAAGCTTAATTTCCGGAGCCGTTCCTTGATGAAGAATAGGTCGCTCGTGTCGATTACCTGTGCTTTTGGCACATGGATATTGATCACTCGGAAGTCCTGCTTTAAGCCGTGACCCAAAAACTTGCACCCGAGGTTGAGAAGGATCCATATCTTCTTATACGCTATCCTTAGCGGCACGAGGTTGTGACCTCTCTGCTTAGCCATGGTTAAGTCCAGGTCTTCGGGAGTAATCCCGGAGTAAGAAGTTAGATAGTCGACCACCTTCTCCTTGATAGTGATATAGTCGTCAATGAACGGGAGTCCTTCGTCCATGCCTCCGCCTCGCACGATAGATGTCCGGGCCAAAGCATGCACGGTTGGCCTAATGATTTTGGAATCTCCGTCCGAATGCATTTCAACCTCTGGCTGTGAAATCTTCACGAATTCCGTATCTATCGCAACTATTGTATTTGGTCCAGCTGGCTCAGTTTCTCGATCCAATGTCCGATAAGTTTTGTCCGCCCTATCGGCCCTGGGAAATAGTCAATAATATGATCAAGGTCTACAAGATTTGAAACTCACTGAAGGTCTAGGTAAAGCAGCCTAGAATCTAAATTCTCTTTCCAAGTAGAATCCAGCTGATTATTGGCGGACTTAACTTGATATGTAATGACAGACGGCGTCTTCCAAGACGTATTGAACGTCAATGCCTCCTGAGGCGTAATCGGCTTGACGTGGAAATCGTTGAAAAGATACCATTGACTCTGGCCGGGAGCTGTTGGTGCGGAGTGCGCAACTGGATCCATGCATTAGCCTTTTTGCTCTTCTGAAATTCCAAGATAGGAATCTTACTGTTTGCCATAGCCACAAGATGGGACCTCTGTTGTTGGCCACCTTCAATGTTAACGGCCAAACCAGTTAAAGAGTAAACTGTAATATTATGTATTCCTCGCTGTAGATGCAACTTTAAGTCTTCACCTTCGAAACAAAAGAATTGGCCGTTATCTACTATGACGCCAATTTCTTCCGGTAGCCACCCAGGAGTAGCCCAAAGTCGTCGGTGATCGTTATTATTGATCGCAGTTGTGAGCATCAATACACTAGGCACTCTGTGTATGGTCTTTCGGGTTGCCAGAGTCTGGTATCTATGACAGCTGTTGCACCATCCCTTATTGGTGGTCTCTCTTTCAACGCTCATCTTCAGTACTTGAGAAAACGTAGTTGCCCGTACTCTCGGGTTCCTATGGCCAGTTTTCTATTCCAATGAGTTTTTGGGGACTGAAACATGTGATGAGGATGTACTTACGTTCTGCGGATACATCAATTCATTCACCATAGTATGATCGGCTTTTGTGGTTTCACTCCGGCAATTCATGCACCGAATGGAACTCGTCGCAGTCGTTTGAAACAACTATGAATATTAGTCAATAGATACCCTTGTATATAGACGGCGAATGTATCTACCTCTTCAAATACCCCGGGGCGAGGTGCATCGGTAGAGTAGGGTTGAGAATTCTGGACCATGAGGCTATAATTCTGAGTTGTCTGACGGAGGAGAAACCTAGTCAACTGCTGCAACATCACAGTCCGAGATGCATGAGGTTCTTCCTCGAGGAGACCAAGCTTTCCCGCTGATGAACCACTATCAGCTTGTGCGTAGTAAAAGGCTGAGCAATGCCTTACCTTCAGGATGATAGCTGAGGGTCTTGGTGAAGTTGGACGCCTGACAAGCCTCCCCTTCAGCTTTATAGAGCATATCAAAGAGGAATCCCAGTTCACAGAGGAGACATAATTCATCAACACAAGCTGTTGCCGCATGCTGAAGGGCAATATTCCGGATTAGAGGGGTATAGTGCATAACCTGCAGTAGTGGATTTGCATAGGCATTAACGATATGATTTTGCAATCCTGAATACTGGGTTTTATTGAAATAACTAGGGAGATCCCGCGTTAGTTTGTTCTTTATAAGAAGGTCGAATGAACATACCCGAAATCGAAATCGTCAATACCAAACTTGCTATACTTAATTTCAATGTTTTGGTATAACTCAGGGACCTCGATCTTGAGACTTTCGAGCTTGGTGTCTTGTAGAACCTGCGGAAATTCGGGAATAACTTCCTCGGGTGCTGGTGTACCCGCTGGAGACTTAGCCGCTTCTCTCGCCTTTTCACTCAAGAACTTGGGTGGCTTGAGAGAGCTTTGGAGGTTCTCAGTACTACGTGTATCCTCAACTTGGTTCCTCCTTAAAGGTCGGGTATTCTTGCCGAAGTAACCCCAATCTCTCTCTTGGAGGGTTGTTAAGAATTGCGCGTCGATTTTGACAGGGGGAGCCCCAATCTCCGTCACCATATTGCTTGGCCATGCTGATAGCAATACTTCTCTATAGTACGGCATACCGACAGTGCTCAATGGTCTAGTATCGAATTAATGCCTAGCGTCAACACATTATTGATTGATCGTACTTACGTATCGGGAGAGTCAAAATCAATCCGCGGTCCAGTACCGGAGTCAGCGGTTTCTATGGGTGTAGGAAACTCGGCGAAGTGGATCTTGTTAGGGGAGCCCCAAAGGTGGATATAACAATCGCCGTCTGCTAGAGCGACGGCCTCACCTGAAGAGGCAATTTCTATCATAGAAAAGTAAGACAGACTGTTTGCCTGACGCACATTGCTAGTGTTAGGGTTCATGAGATCGACGACATGCATCTGTCCTATCTGTGACATAACAATGCTGGTAGTAGACATCCGAGGATGCATGCGAACATAAGCCGCGCCGGCTGGGAATGGGATAGGGGACATGGATACCATATTCTTCAGATCGAAGACGTTAACAAATGGGTCAGGCATGTAATTACCCCCGTGCCTCATGGAGTATCCGCAAGTCACTATAAAATCATGTTGTGCATCCATATCATTGATAGCAGCCGTGTGCGCGTTCCAAACTTTGATGACCTGGAAACTGAGAGAGTCGATAATATGTACAGCACCAGTAGGGGTCGCGGCGCATATATATCGACTTCTTCTCATGATCGTGTATTTGTGTTCAGTCGGTATCTAGAAGCTGCTGTCAGTTGTATAACCTCGATCTATGCGGGCAAGAGACAATACCTGCTTAGTGACCTCGCCTTTGTTAGTGTCGATAACGAGCATCTTGTCTTGTTCGCCAGCGACCAGGATTTCGGCGGTGCCTTTTGATGTGAAGCTCATACATCGTAGTTCTTGCATATCGTCGTGCCTTCCGCTTTCCCTTAATAAGTAATTCCATAGCACGAGTCCGCTTATGATAGGGGGATCCTACCTAAGTGACCACAGCGGGGGACCTCTTCTCAACGCCATATGTACGCCACGGGATCCGAGAGCTATAACTCCCTTATCGTTAAATAGTATCTGCCGGACCGGGCCATCTTGGGAGGTATGGGCTTTGAAGGACGTGTACGGCTGTAGTTTTGTGCCGTAAAACGAGCATACCCGACCCTAAAGTAGCTATCAGCATGATGTTGGGGAGCCGTAGTCGACGTCAAGGATTCATTACGTATTCATTGCCAGTCCACAGAAGTTCTTGGCTTGTATCGAATGCTAGGACTGTGACAGGCGTCGGCATTGCCCGGAGACCGGGTGGTGGGAAGGGTATGCGCGCAACCTGTTAAGCAGAAATAGAGTCAGCCTTGCGCCCTATCATATATCTTTTGCGACAAGTTATCTCGACAACGCTGTAGGCGTCTTCGGCCTACATTTCCACGCGGATCAGTGTAATTATTACTTGCCTCGTCCCAATCCCCGTCCATTTTGGCGGGTTTATCATCGTCGAATCAATACCATCAGAGGAGTATTTGTCTTCCAGGCCGGAAGCTCGAATCGCGGGTCGCGTGTCTAAAATATGGAAAGAATAGAAGTTGGGTTTATGTCATTCAAAAGTTACAGAATTATCCCACTTTCAGTTCCTAGATTTACGTTGGCGGCTAGCGCTAGTGAGACGATCCAGTTTTACAGTAAGTTTTACTTTGCATTCTACCGTATTGACAAATACGGTCATTTATTTAGCCGAGATTTTCCCAACCCTCAGTTTCCTCCAAATTCCAGGTTTGACACTTCGCCACATGGATTTACCTATTCTACGACTCAATCACAATCTAGGGGTGCATGATTCTCTCATATCTTATTCATATCTTATTTTTTATTTACTAGGAAGAAATGTCTAGTTAAACCCGATTGTAATTCTTCCATCTCAACGCACATTGCTTCCGCAATCTTTTTCATTCATCCGTTGTGCGCAGTTGTTCTTGTATCCCAGCATTCAAGTTGTATGCCCGGTTCTTCATTTAGGGCTGTCTCATACTTTCCCATCCGGTGTATCGCGCGGATCGATGTACCAATCATTCCACACATGCTTCGTTCGCCAATTAAATATGCCAAAAAAAAGGTGCTCAACTCCTAACTGGTAAAAGATGAAAACAAGGTAGGGAAAAAAAAGATGCTGTGGAGCGCCTTGTTCTTAAACAACTGGACCCGCCGCCTTGACCTCGTCAGTAGCTTCTGATTCGTACTTCTTGAAGTTCTCAATGAACAATCCTCCTAGCTTCTTGACCTCTTGGTCGAAGCTGTCCGCTCCCGCAGTCCAGGCAGTCTTGGGGTTGAGAAGCTCTGCGGGGACGCCAGGGCACGACGTGGGGACCTGGAGGTTGAAGACATCATAGGTCTCGTACTGCGCCTTCGCGAGGTCACCGGAGTGGATGGCATCCAGGATGGCGCGGGTGTATTTGAGCGGGCATCGCTTACCGCCGTGGACGTAGCCGGCACCAACCCAGCCGGTGTTCAAGAGCCAGGCGTTGGCGGAGTGCTTTTCTATCTTGTCTGCCAACATCTTGGCGTATCGCATGGGGTGAAGAGCAAGGAAGGGTTGAGCGAAGCAAGATGAGAATGTCGCTTGAGGTTCTGTTACACCGTCTTCAGTTCCGGCCATCTTGGATGTGTAACCAGAAATGAAGTGGAACATTGTCTGGGCACTGTCGAGCTTCGATATCGGCGGCAATACACCACGAGCATCACAAGTCAGGAGAATGATGTTGCTGGGGTGGTTTTCCGACAAGCAGGGAATCTTAGCGTTGCTGATGTACTCGATGGGGTACGCGCTGCAATTTTGTTAGTTCTGCTTTCACCAACACGTCAGGTTGGTGACATCAACTTACCATCTCGTGTTCTCAGTAAGGGTGGCGTCGTCATAGTCGACTTCTCGAGTCTCCTGGTCAAACACAACATTCTCAAGGACGGAGCCGAAGCGGATGGCATTGAAAATATCTGGTTCCTTCTCAGCTGATAGGCCAATGCACTTGGCATAGCAACCGCCCTCAATGTTGAAGACGCCTCGCTCACTCCAGCAGTGCTCGTCGTCACCAATCAGAGCTCGGTTAGGGTCGGCTGAGAGGGTGGTCTTGCCGGTACCAGATAAGCCGAAGAAAAGCGTGACATCTCCATTCTTTCCTTCGTTTGCGGACGAGTGAAGAGTGAGCACGTTGTGGATGATGGGCATTTCGTAGAACAGTACGGTGAAGACGCCCTTCTTCATCTCGCCTGCGTACTCGGTACCGAGGATGACCATCTCCTTTTCGGCAAAGTTAATGGCGACTGAGGTTCCCGAGGTCATTCCTTCGGTGTATCTGTTGGCTGGGAAACTTCCGGCATTGTAGATCGTGTAGTCGGGGTGGAAGTGCTCTAGCTCTTCCCGCGGGGGACGGATGAGCATGTTGCGCATGAACAAGGCATGGTAGGCACGAGCACAGATAACTCGGACACGGATTCGGTACTTCTCATCCCAGCCCGCATAACCGTCGACAACATAGATTCTCGTTCGGGTGTTCAGGTAATCAACTGCGCGCTCACGGTTGATTTTCCAGACCTAGACAAAAAAAGACGATGCGTTAGCCGGCGTCAACTCTAGCCCAATCGGGATGAAGATAAATATAGCACGTGAGAATTGGGAAATTTGGGAAATTTGGGAAATTTGGAGTTTTGGTGGGGCCGAAATGGCCCGGTTCAGTGGAAGCGCGGGGTGCATTGCCGGATCTGAGCCGAACATTCCAGGATAGCGCCTTGAATGACGCCAATGACAGGGGTCTGCTCTAGCAACAAATCTAGGCCATGCACCATATGACATCCCCAGAGGTGCGTGATTCAGCTTCATCTAGGACTGCAGTCCCTGGAGAAGAGCTAGCAATTTTGTGACGTAAAGAAATTGTCATAAGGCAAGTCTCAGTCATCGTAAGGTTTGCTCCTCAGATACACATGCGGGCAGGGTAGATGCAGTAGCCAAGCAACGGGAAGAGTAATGGCGATGATTGGTTGTCTTACCTCAGGAGCCATTGGTTTGTTGACGGGTCCCCACCTGTAAGAGGAAAATTAGCGTTTGTTGCAATGCGAATTGGCGTCGTCATTATATCAGACGATGGAATCCTTACCAGACATCCTTTTCTGATGACGGTTCCCTGACGATTCTCTTATCTGAGGGTGATCGGCCAGTCTTCGCGCCGGAGTAGGCTGTCAACGCACCGCTCGACGAAATGGCTGAGCCCATCTCGTATACCTTTAGAGTCCGTTAGTATGTTTTCGAGATTGGTCGCGTGACCTGATTTAAGGGGCTAACTTACAAGAGCATCTTCGTACAAGGCGGCAACTGAAGGGTTGGGAATCTGCATTTTGGTTAACAGTGGTATTAAACACCATTGGTAACGCGATTAACTCACAATGGCGACTCGGTCGTAGTCTATGTGTGCCTTTTCATGGAGTTCCTCCTCTATGTCGGGTGTTAGCGGACCAACGAACAAAGCCACTAAAATCGAACGCCGGTGAGTTCGAGCGTCTCTTTCGTACCTAGTTCTGTGTGTTCCCTTTCATGGTGGGGCCTACAAAGGACTCTTGTTAGAAAAGTGACACTCTATCTGGTATTGAGGGGAAGCTTCTTACTCTACACCACTAGGGTGAAGGGCGGTCTTATTGACTTTGTTGTTGGCAATCACTGAAAACGTAGTTAGATTTCTGATGTTGAAAACTCGTAAGATGCCGATTTCTGCGAAGGTAGCTTACTCTTGCTGTGCTGGAGGAGAGAATGGGAATGGCCGTTGGTAAGCTGCTGTGACTTGGGGCCTTTGACGGATGGATCAGTGTAGGGAGAAGCGGTTCTCAGGACTGGGTCGGCCATGGTTCTTAAGCTTGAAAAGTTTCGGGATACGATATGGTTATGGTAGCTTATGAGACAGTTCCAGCCGAAGACTGATGGGGAATATGGATATCTAGTTTGATTAAATGGGGTAGCAGACGAAACGCCGGCAATGCAAGTTAACCTAAGGTAACTTTTCGGTCTGCTAGTCATGGACTGAACCCGAGGATATATAGGAAATATGGAAGCAGTGGAGATGGCGATTTTTGAGCAAGACATTCCACTGGCCAGTAACCGGCGTTGTCATTGATTAGGCACTGAGGCACGAATTCAAACCGGAACAATCCACCCTGCATCATCGGGAAGGGAGAGCTGAACCAGGGCTCCCTTTGTTTTCCTGTCTCGGTACGCTAGCAAGGAATCGTGGAGTGGCGTAGCGTAAAAAATCGTCAAAGATCTTGCTAGTTTGTGTAAGGACTAGTCTGCCGGATTGTGGATTTCAAGTTACAGGCATCGTGTCGAGTGAGGTTAGGAGTTGGTGTGTGGTGTCATATGCAATTGAGTTTCGTTCCATTCCGTTTTTTCCCTCAGCCTCTCCTGACCCCTGCAATGATCTACGCCTATCAGTATTTGACTTAGGACTATAGGCTGTCGGCCTAGACTTTATCCTACGATCGTTTTCGTCCCAGGTACATCGATACATCCGGATCTACCTTCGCCTGCTGAACGTAGCACGGCATCGCGATGCCTGTGTCTATCTGCTATCTACATGCTCGATCTGGACATTAGATGTTCTATGCGAATTTCCAGAAAATTATCTTGTCTAAATTGTCGTTACATGCTTTGACTAAAAGTATGCACGATGGAGAAAATTTTGAATCAGGGGAAATGGAAGTTGGAGAAGCGGCAGACGGTGGCGGCGGGGTAGCCCATTGGTACATACACCTAGAGAACTTGGAATGCTCGATACATGTACCTACGTACTTCCCCGTTCTCCTATCAGCCCCACAGATGGGACAGCCATATGGGTAGACCCGGTACGGGGGCGAGGGGCAAGAGATACACGATACCTTCACGAACCTCGGGAAACATTTGTACGAGAATGAAATGAGATTAGACGTCCGGCTCTGTTCCTAGTTGTCAGCTTCAGATAAGCTAATATAGTAAGGACACCATAAAGATACTAGCAAGGTACGCAACCAAGTGACAGGGCACAAGAGAAATGACATGGCTACCTAACTTGCTAATAAGACATTATATCATGACGAATTGTAGCGGTATCACGAGAGCAGGTTTTCCCATAGTCCTTCTCATCCATTGCTATGCAACAGCCGCATAACGCTAGGGAATCGACATCGCAGTTCTATCCTCGGTCTTCCGCGATCTGCCCCCTGAAATATTACCTTCCCGAACGCTCTGGGAAACATGTGAACTTTCGTCGTTGATATGGCACCGACTGAAACCTACCCAGGTCTCGAAGAGCCTTCTGATATTCTGATATTGGGAAGTAGTTGGCTATAACCCCTGCAGGGGTACGCGAATAACGATCCGAATCTTTCCATCCGTTCAACCATGCATGGAGATCATTCGGTACTTGGGTTAGGTCTTTTTTGAGCCGCCAAGATTAATAGGTAGATACAAGATGCAACCGGGAGAGCGGGCGCGGCTCGATGTGTGCTGCGTGTACTGCGTAATCGTCCTTGCATCGCATATCTGCGCCCGACATGCGTTTCATGAATCTAGGATCGTTTTGGAAAAAGGTACATATCTAGTTCCCCTTCGCTCCGTGGGCTTGCCGAAGTTCATCCCGCGATTGGGCTAGTTAAATTTTCACTTATCCCGACTTCTTCCGTCCTTCTGGGGAATTCTGGGTCTTTGAACAAAGAACCATCATGATGAAGTCCGGGGTACCAAGAAATGACAAGATTCTAAAACCCCAGACAGCCCAGACTAGTCTAGTTACGTAAACCGGAAAACGGTCTAAGCCACAGTGGAGACGCTGGATCACGATGCCCTCATTCTTTAACTGGTTTGTGCGACGTAATGGCTGATACCCTAAGCCCAGCCTAAGCCGAAGATTACGAGAAAATCCGGAGAGCCACGTGAAGTCTCGTCATAATTACTTTGGATATGAGGTGCGATCGGCCAATGATTATCCTCCCAAAACTTGCACCAGAACAGAAAGGGGAAGCTAACCGATCACAAATATGTACTCCAATCAGCATCAAGATATTGAATGTTATGGATTATCTTTCGTAAAGTCATCATCGCTAACGGCCGCTAAAACTTTTTAGCGCCAAGGGTCTCGAATAGTTCTCTTGCCAGTGTCGGGCAATATCGGATTGATGATAACGTAATCCATGGATGAAAGCCATTGCTGGCCAGACCCATCTTCTAGCGTAGACCAAGGTCGAGACTCCCCGGGGAAAAGAGTGGGGCTCCGTTCGGCCGGATAGACTCGACAACTTACGGATCCGGTCCGACCCGCGGCCGACGTCATTTTCTACCGGACTGCACCTTCTGACGTCTCACCGCTCCGTACCGTGATGGCGGTGAGCCGGTTGTTGTAGAGTACTATCAATTGGGGGTTATCTGAGTGCTTACTAGTATAATTACTACTAAACCATAGGCTTAACACTATGGACATCCATAGTCGAGATAATTCGTGGCCCATTTGAGTTTAAGACTAAGTCCCGTCGATTCATAACTCCACCAAGATCTCATTAATTCTCAAATCTAGGATTCCTCGTAGTTACTTTCGTTTGAGTCGGAAATCTTGTGTATGGTTCTGTTTGGATATTCTAATTTACGTTAACATGACTAATATTCATCGGATCTTTTCCCAAAACACTTGTTCTTCGACTCATTCGGAACTGACTCCAAAAGACAGAATTACTGTTGAAGCAAACATAAAAGGACTAGCTGTTAAGAATTCACTACGACTATGTTTGGTCTATCAAAGTTAAGCTTATTACCTAGGTAATCGTTCCTAGCAGTGAACCATATGCATCTCTAATACAACATCATCTCAAAACGCGTTCTAGTCTTAGCTTATATCAAAAGACTACAAAGCATGTTTGTTACTTTTTTTTTTTTTTCTATTCTAAAATTTTCCCTTACTACCAATGAATCCTTGTCTGTAACTGCCATGGCGCATATGACTTCATAGAACAGGGTTAACTAGCTACTTCATATTATGTTAACATTTCCTCTTAAAACTTATAATTTCATTAACTATCTGCGTCAGAATAAATATGCCATGTACGAGCAGCGAATTCGTCCCTCGAGTCGGAATAGCAGACTCACAGTGTGCAGCAGTGTAATCAATACGAGTTCGCACATGGTCTATTTATTCTGAGGAACGTATGACCATAGATAAATTTTCATTCATGGATAAATGATATCGAAACTCTACAAGAAAGCGTCCTGCCACCGCCTCTATGATCATATCTTCAAAAAATCTAAATCCGGATGTAAGCCAACGAAGGCCCGTAGATCATTCGAATCTCATTGGTAGTGCTTCGCTACGATTTTTCATGGGCATGTAGAAATTGCTGCGCCGTTCAGCCCTACACGTGTACCAATTTTCGGTCTCGCGTTCGCAAAACTCTAGGAAAAGACGCTAAGAGGCCGACTCGGACTAGTGCTGCGGTTCCTGGCAGATTAAAATATGGAACCCCAGCTGCAAGCGAATGCCCTACAGCTGAAACAGGGAAATGTCAGCTGGTAGGGCGTGACCAAAACGAAACCGAGAACGACGACGGTGGAACCTGGGTACTGTCGCTGCGGCACAGCCGCTTCCCACGGCTTCCCATCCACTCTACCCACCAGCTTTCTACGCGAGTGTTCATTCAACATGTAATCTTAACAGCCTGAGGGTAGTCGTCAGCTGTATGCAGGACTCGTGAAGAGAATTCAAGAAATAACTATAAAATGTCTTCAATCTGCTTGTTGTTGTGTCTCGTCTTCTTAAGACAGGACAGCAGCAGCCGGTCAGGTTTAATCCAGCACTTTAATATTCTTCCATAATGCGGTTCTCCAAATCCTTGGCCCTTTTAGCGGCCCAGTCTAGCATCATCTTGGCCCAAACGAACGGCACCAATAGCACGACCGATGAGCCTTACCTGCCCCTCAGTACGGATGATCACTTCTCATTCATACTCTACGAGACACTTGCCTTGGCAAACGGCGGCGGCTCTGCGACCGGCGAGGTAATGCGTGCCGCCGCCAAGATCGTAGCCGGAGACACAGATAGCTTCTACAACGAATTCAAATTCCTAGCCGACTCGCTGCACAATGTCGCCGAATCCATCAATGCGACCAAGTTCCCGGTGTCGGCTCGCGAAGCATACTTCCGTGCTGCTTCATATTATAGAACGTCTGTCTTCTACCTGACCGCCAATCAGACGGACCCCAGACTCTTCAGCGTATGGGACTCTGCCCTTGCAGACTTCGACAAGGCGGCTTCCTTGACAGAAGTGCGGGGCGAGCGGATGAACATCACTGGACCTGGGTTCGAAATCCCTATCATTTTCTGGAAATCACCCAAGGCGGCCGAGGGTCGCCCCGTCCCCACGGTCTTAGTCGGAAGCGGCTACGATGCATCCCAAGAGGAGTCTTACCACTCGATAGGCCGCGCAATCATTGACCGCGGTTGGAACTACGTCAGTTACGAGGGCCCGGGCCAACCTACCGTTCGCCGCCAGCAGGGACTTGGCTTCATTCCGGACTGGTGGGATGTCGTCACTCCAGTTGTCGACTACTTGGAAACCAGACCGGAAGTTGACAAGAAGCGTATTGCTCTCACAGGTCTCTCCTTCGGCGGTATTCTAGCGCCCCTCGCTGCTACGCGGGAACACCGATTCGCCGCGGTCCTTGCTATCGACGGTGTGCAGAACCTCCAAACGATAGCGTTGAATCAGTTCTCGACGACTCTGGCTCAAATCTACAAGAGCGGCAACAAGACCGAGTTCGATACCTTACTCAATGAAGCGCGACTAGCCCCCTCAACCCCCACGTTGCTTAAGTGGTTCATCGGCCAAGGCCTGTGGTCCTTCAATACCGACAGCCCCTATGATTGGTTCACGAGGCTGGGGAATATCAACCTTGACGGAACTAAACTAAGCAACATCACCAGTCCCGTTTTCGTTGGCAAGGGCCAGGACGACCAAACTGCCGGAGGCCAAGAGACGACAGTGGCGAGTTTGTTGGGAAACAAGGCTTACTTTCATGAATTCAAGACTGCGCTTGGTGCTGGAGAGCATTGTCAACTAGGAGCTGAGCAGCAGCTGGCACAGGTTACTATGGACTGGCTTGCTGAGGTCTTTGAAACAACGACGTGATAATATGGTATTAGGGAACGTCTATTAAAAGCGTTAGACTTTAACTTCATTCTCTTTATGACTAGCGCTGTTTCGCTTTACCTAGGTAGATATCTTATAGACTAATAAGGATCAGAGTAATTATTTTTCTTGACGTGTGCTAAGGCTCATGTCTTAATGATCCGAAATGTCGTTATCTTGTTTGATTTGAGCTAAGGTATCATAGAGAATATCTATTTCATGTAAAATAAGGTGAGTTTGCCCGTAAAAAATGCCTTTATCCATATTTATTAACCATTGGGAAGGGATATACTCTCGCGAAATCTGGGGGTTTCATGTTGGGCAGGTGGTAGGTATGAGCTGGGTAATTTTTCATGATATTATCGTTAATTAAATGAGAAAAGATTCGCTTTCTTGTGTCAAGGTAGGCTCTTCCCAACTGTCGCTTGAGAGCCCTGAGCTATATGATAATTCTCGGACCTGAGACCATGATAAACCCATTCTATCATGCACCCATACCATAGCATCGGCCCATTCTAATGAGAGATCGGGGTGGGACATCTTTAACAGGTCTGAGACCTCCAACGCGAGTTTCTCTGCGATCCGAGCCCCCCACCAAATAGTCTGATCCAAACCACCCAGAAGTACAGCCCAGTGCAGGACAATGAGCAGGGCAAATGGATCGGACTTGCTGATGAGTGAGGTGAACGGCTTACCCGCTAGCCCGGGAAAGGCAGTACAGAATCCCCTTAAGAGGCCCCTGGCTTCCTCTGCGTAGCAAGTTTCTAGACCGTTGATGGCCATTTCATACAATTCGTGGTCGCGTATCTCGATAACCCCGTCTGTCTCTCCTCCATCACTAACTGGTTCCACCGTAGCGCCGTGTCGTAAATCGTTGATGGCGCGTAGTCTGGCCAAAGCAGCTCTACTATCGACGTCTATCAAATCTTTGGATGCACCCATGCGCGATATGAAAAGGCGCAGCGGAAGAGCGCTATTAAGAAGCCACGGCATTGCCATCATTCCGATACTAGTACTGCCATTGACCAAGTCAAGGGCGACTACCAGAAGATCGAGTGTGCTGGCACACTTGGGTATGGATAGGTGGACGGCTGTCGCTATGGCAGAGAACATGTATAAGACGTGAGCATTCTCGGCGTTCATTTTTCCCAAATACGTTCGAAATGAGCTGCTACCTCTGTTGTAGTACTCTAGTCCTGCGTTGACGTATTTCGCGGAGTTTGTCTCCCCAGCAGTATGGGCTATATGCAGAGACGAAATGGCCATGATGCAATTCAGCATGAAATCGTATTCAAGAGCGGTCCGCGGCAGCAGGCCCTGTAGGTAAGGGACGTCCTCGGGTATGCCACAGAAAGCCTTGTAGGTAACTGTCGACCATTGATGCATCAATTCCAACTCTAGCAATCTGGATGGCCCACCATAGGCCGCGCATATCGCGCCTACATCCCCCCGCGGGCGCTCAACGGAAATCGGGCTTATTGTCGTGTCTCTATTTCGAGGACGAATTGTAAGAGAGTTATTGTTACTGAGAGCCTCAGCTTTGGGGTGATTGTAGACACATTTTGCCTTCCGTAATGTGCAGTTATTGCAAGGTGGGCCTTGCTCATCGCACTTAGTATGCCATTTCTTACAGTTCTGGCATCCGTTGCGTGATTTCTTGTGGGATCTTCGTTTCTGCATGGCCTTGGTGATATATCTCTCGGGATACGTGCCCCCCAGGTTGAGCACGGATTTTAGGTATCCGCGTCACCAGGCAATCCGATTCTTTATATTCAAAGCGATCTTGAATTGCGGCAGTGCTTCAACCTAGTCGCTGACGGCATTAGCATTTGGAAAATCTACTGTGCCACGATCGCGCCCCGCCAGCTGAAAGAGATGTGGCTCAAGCTGCCCCTGGCTATTGGCTGAGGTTACGATATGCTTCACAGATAAACACAAAGCCACGCTGAAATAGAAGGATAATCTGTCGATCATAAGATATTTAATGTTCCCATTGAGCCCTATGAACCCCACGAGTACATGAATCGCACTAGCGGCTTGACTAGCCATAGTGGAGTGATCCTTCAACGAAAAATTCTTGATTTTCTACAGTCGATTTGACAATTCGATGTTGCGGAAACAAGATGTTAGCTAAAAAACGCGGGTCGCTCATAGGGCTTTGCAGGGATCATTTTACCCAGTACCAGACTCCTAAACGCGGGCAGCCCCTTTTCACCCCACAGCCATCATGTCCCGCGATGCGCGATGCTTGGCAAATTGGATGTGATGTGACATTCGCTTTTGGTATGATACAGAATGACTCAAGGTGGTGTTACAATTGGGAGGAAGGACTATGATTCACATCATTAAACAGAGACCACTTACCTAGAAAGTACGAGGATTGTTGCCCTGAATATCTTATGAATAGCTCCTTGCTAATAGAGTGTAGGTATTTGGTTTGTTATTTTTCCACTAGCGAAGTGGGAATCGAATTGAAGAACTAGTTGATTGAACAACTGGCCTTTAATACCGACATGCTTTCGTTTATAGTAAGTGTAGGACAGTATTTATTGGGAGTAGTGCATGTTATCACGCTCTTTCAAGGCTGTCGATAGAATGAGGATTGCTTTTATGTTACTTCGTCGTTAAGTTGCCAATTACCGGGATTTCAGAGAACTCTTCACGATCATTTGACTGGGCCTGTTTACCATCTATTGTGGGTATTTTAAGCATCTTGAATCCTGTTCATATGGGTGTACACTTTCCATGATGTCCAACATAGACTTGCAATGCTGAAGAAGACAATGGACTTGAACCCCAAAGACTCTCCGCATTCCTACGAGATTTCGAATGGAGAAAGTCTAAAGGACACTCTTAGACCAGCAACCCTTATTCTAAAGGATTAGTTAGTGGTGTCTGGTACCGAGGCTACGACAACACTCTACCGGATGAATTGGAACATCACCTCCATCCCGCAAAAACATTCTTTCGTGATATTCGAGCGGGTAGAAGACGACCTGGCACTAGGAAATAAGGAGTCAACTTCTACCAAGAAGCGAAGTGAACACATTTTCTACCTTGCACATCCAGCGAGTGCTAAGGATCGGAAAGAAACTCCCGGGTATTATTTGACATCTGTCTCGTCCGAGTCATTAGGTAATATCAATCTCGAGACATCAAAGTCGGCATTCCAGAAGACGGGATTCAGGTTGCTACTAAGCATGGGGAAAGCTTGGTCCGATAAACTACTCTTCGATGAAGATGCGAAGCCCCTATTTGAAGTCAACCAAAATGGATGGGTGGTCGCCACATATTACGGACCGACCGCAACGGTGGACAAGTAGCATACGAATACAGGAAAGGAGATAAACAAGCGCCAGCTATCACAGTTTCGATGGAGAGAAAGCTAAGAGATACTCTAGTTGTCACCTGGTGTTTAAGGTTATGGTACGAAACGGCTGAAAGTATGCAACCTCAGAGAGACGGTGAGTTACGATGAATAATCTACAGAAATGATTTTCTTCATATGCTGGACTAACCCTTGTACAGAAATGGAATGATTGACGCCAGCTGAGGCTATATATGGCCATACAGACCCGAAGATGGCAAAGAGAGCTGGAGCGCTTAGTTCACTTGGTGGAGTAGGAGCATGACTTAAGGAAACTCTGGAATTATTCCGTTTTCGTGTGAGGTTCTATGTACCAGTTGTATTTACAGAAGAATATTTAGAAAGCAGATCAAGAAGTGAGATTTGGCGAAATGAAACTAAACTCCATCGTTGTATGCCACGACGTAACCGTCATGACCCCCTTTTGCAACACACCCTTTTTGATTCCCACCAAGAGGATAGATAGAGTAAATTGATTTTTTTTCTATCTCAGTAGCTGTGTACTAGTTAGCAATACGGGATCGTGTAATCTCGTCAAGTTCATTAGAATTGCTTCGACGACTATACATCAATTCTCGCCCGCGTTATTAAAAAATCCTATTTTTACGTCACTGGTAGTTGAAAATCCACTTCCAGTTATTTAATAATCCCTCTTAAGTTGGTAATATCTTAATGATTAGGAAAATAACAAACACAATCTTGAGTATGGTAATGAGAATTATGTCTTGGAAACTAATAAACCACGTGGTGAGGAATGAGTCTTACCTTGGATGCTTCCTGTGGCACGAATCCCTAATTACGTCTGGCAAACGTTTGAACAAATTCGAGATAAGACTATACTTGAACCAAGTTGCTTATCTAGCTATATCTAAACGCTTATGGCCAACGATTCAGCGATCTCTCAGATATTTCTCTTTGTCGCCATTTACATAACAAGGGTTCAATCGCATGTAATATCAAGTCTTCATTTCTAACCTACGACCACCCTTCTCCCGTTCGTACAACCCACGATTTTCAACTATACTAATATTAACATATGGAAGGAAATATATCGCAGCTTATCTGGGTATATGAACAACAACCCCGAGTAAGCTGACCTCTAGCTCCGAGTGTCGGAAGTAATCATTGCCATATTCCCAACATACTTAGGTAACCAGTTAAATCTGGATATAGATCTACCAATAAGGGTACCTACATATAAATCATCTTGATCGAAAACGCGAAGCCCGAGAGAAAATTGGCATTGTAATTCAAGCCCACCGGTAGACAAAGTCCATATCACCGACGTCGTACTCGCGGCGGGCCGATGCTTACTTTGGACCCTGCGTCACCAACGGCAGACTGGCGGACATATCGGTGAAGTCAGGTGGCTAGCTTAGAATTTAATATGCCTAAAGATATATCATTGGCTGCATGCAGCTGCTTTTGATGCGCAAGCCGGTGTGCGCACTTATGGTGTATGAGGATATCAGATTCGTGATTTCTGTGAAACTTGGTAATCATCGCATACTTTAACTTGTACAAGCTTCATATATAATGAGCCAATGAAATCTGATAACGGTATTTTATCTTGATGCGATGATACACGTCAGACGCTTATCAAATTAATCGAAAATTCTCCGAAGCTTACCACTTACCGATGAAGTTGTCTGCGATAATCTTATGAAGTATGCCATGTACTACCATTCAATTACGTCGACTTCATACGATACGATCGTTGTTGGTAACTCAAGGATGACCTTACCTACATTGGCAGGTGTAAGTGTATCGATATCTAGCCAGCCCCTTTTGTTTCTCATTGCCTGGAAAGCCACAGGAAGAATGGAGTCTCCAAAGTTACACGGAGCGTATGTCATTAATCTCAATCATTGACTTGATTTCTTAGACTAACTAGAGCCCAGGGACAAGTCTCTAATTCGTTGAGTATCACTTCCTTTCTTTTGTTCCCATTAACTAAGCAAACTGTATAATGTGTATAACGAAATCATTTTTTACATGTAAATGATGAGCAGACTTGATGATATATCTGGGAAACTATAACAAGACTTCAGCAAGGCGGCTAAAAAATCTTAACGTGACAATGAGAAAACTAAATCATGATCTTTTACAACAAACTATCCAGCATGTACGCGTAAGGTCTCGTCACCAGCAAAGTACTCATTACCTTCAACGTTTATTGTAAGGGATAAATGAATGGCTGGGAGAAAAGTAGGGATATTATCGAATATGTTATCTTAGCTGATTACATGGATATAGTCGTTCAAGTGCTTGGATGAGAGTACGCTGTTATTACCTATTCACGTTTTGAACCCGGGCTTTACTTTAGCTTTCTTGATTTTCGTGGGTCTAGGTATTCACAATCACGGCTGATATTCCTAGACTAATACTTGGTCTCCCTATAGTAACATTAACACCGCCGTATTCCCTTGGAAATTTTCAGCGCGGCTTGTATCAAAGCCACCTTGTTCACGCGTCATAATGCTGATTTTGGATATCAATATCAAAGCCACTGATAACAGAGGGAACGCGTACTTCATGTGCTACTCGGAATTCTTGGCTGAAGATAGGTACCGCTCGCGGTTTATTGCCATCATATCAATAGTAGTGAGAAAAAGCCTCCGTCGATGGGAAGGCTTCTTTGAGGTGTTGGATACACCGAAACTACCTCATCTTGATTCTGAATTCCAACCCAGAACAAAGTTATAGTTAGGTAAGAAACCGCGGAAAAGAATTGTCGGGAAAAAAGGCAGGGCGAAAGTTGCCTACGTTTACAACAGCTATCGCCATTTGTTAATAAGCTTATAACCTTTAAATTACTAGGTAATACATAGGTAAAAAGTATTCCCCGCAAAGCCCCCAGAGGTAGATAGATATTCTGTACCGGAAATTCGGCTTACCTTTTTCGAGATAGCTTAAAAATCATTTCTAATGAACAGAATATCTTCCGGTTCGAAACTCGATTACGATGCTGAGGTGAGAAAAAAGGATTGTGAGTACTTACCTCGGTAAATAGATGCGACACAGAGCCTCGGTGAGATTAGATGAGGTGATCTTCAGGTCACTAAACGGAGCCTCTTTAAACCTATTATTTTTGCTACATTATATTGACAGGGACTTAACTCTATTTGGAGAACGATACTAGATGAAAACAGCGAGTGCTAACAAGGTAGGTACCAGTAGTGCTCGCGGAGTTTGCAAAGGACCCTTGGTATACTTAGATACCTAAGAATTATCAATATTGATAGGCATCTTAGGTAGATAGTTGGAAGTAGGTATGATAACTAGGAAGTATAGGTATGAGCAGAAGAATTGAAAACTTGAATCAATGATTTTATGTCTCCTATTTCCACCCCCCTTACTTCTTGAATGGTGTAACCCCCACCCCTAGTCAGCCTCGAATATTTTCAGGGCGTTTGCTCAATTTGCACATGGCGTTAGAAGTAGGATATAGTATTGCCATAACACACTGGATTGGTGAGATCTCTATGTAACGGCTTCTGTGTATGCATATGCATACCCGTTTGATTATCTGCTGCTGTGTTAAATTTGTAGGTGATCACGAAATTTGACTAATTGCGTATGATGGCGCGTAAAGATCTTAGTCAGCTTACCAATCTATCTATGCCAAACTCGCAGCATGTCTGGTAGAGAAGGTTGATCCTAGGTATTCTAGGTAGTGAAACGGGGGATGGGCAAGCATGGGCCAAGACCTTATGTCTGTACCCCTGGGCCAGCTTTGAAGTTTCTCTTTGAGATTCGGACATGCATTGTAGTCGAAACTTCGGCCAATTGTAAGATCATCCAAGTTTAATTCCTGTGTGAGTGTATGCTAGTATGTACAGCTAATGGCCCGTTAATTTCCGTCATTTTATTTTATTGATAACCACATGACAAAATCTGGCTGTGCACAGCTTACGAAGTTATCGCGGCATGATTCGATTTTTATCCTCTGGACCGCCAATGAAGACAGAATACTGGAGGTTGGCTGGATGTGAATAGGCTAGGTGACGTTTCCATAGTTACGCGTAGCCTAATGAAGCTATAGTCAGATGATCTCTGCAGTAAGAGAGAGCCACGATGAGGCTCTTTCGCTTGAGCTTATGATCGCCCTCTGATCTTGGACATGGATGGCGGTGTACCTACTTAAGTACCAAGATAGGTATGCAAGAACGATAAGCCCCCATGCGGGTCTTGTTGTACTGCATAATCTACTTGAACGGCCCTCCTAGCAGGCTATGCTACTTTGTTAGTGGCGAGTCCGCAAAGGGGATGGTACGTATTAGTCAGGAGTACACGTGAGGATTATTTCCACAACCAATAATTTGTTCTCTTAAGCAATAATTAGTCCTCTTTGATCTCTATTATGAATCTAACGAGGAATTATAGTGTCTTGCTATGTCAGGATCTTAAGTGCTATTAGGTAGGTAGGGACTAGGTAGATTTATTTGGAAAGCCACTATTCTAATGCGACAACCCCCTTGTATGTCTATTTCTTTAATATAGTTGACTTGATCACCCCATACACGTCGAAGTAACTCCATTGCTTCCCCACGAACCTTTCTGTTTTATCTAAAAGGGATGAGTCTCGTAGGCCTTGTCCGCTTCTACGATAGCGTCATAACCCCATAGCCATGGTTGCACCGACGGGCATGACCTAGATTTAAGTGATATGTTAGTTATGCAAAGCATCAAGGTGGCATCTTTCATCAAAGCCTTACCATCGGCTCGGGAAGTGCGGTGGCGGTTCTTTTCCAAGATATTCTAGAAGCAAGGCATCCCTTTGCTCTTGTTCGGGCCCATCAGGTAGATGGAATGAATCCCTCTTTAGCAGCTATCAGTAACAGCACAATTCGAGACTGTTCGTGTAAGAGCTTGAGTGGACTAACCTGTCCTAACGCCTCCTTTGCTATCCCCTCTCCTCGAATTTTTCGCAGCTGCTGGTACATCTCGAGGGCCGGGGTCAGCTTGTCGCGGCTTGTTACGTATTTCAACAAGCGTCCGAGAACGGCACCATCTTCTAGAGAGGAGTTGGCACCCTGAGCAAGATAGGGAAGCATGGGATGACATGCATCGCCGCTAAATCCGGAAAAGTCAGTGATATCCGTCCTGGAAAAGATAGAAGACTTCAAGATAAACTTACGCCATTAAGAAGGTACCCTCGTCGTTCACCCAGGCGTCCAAGGTGGAGACTAGACAGCACGGATAACATTAGATGCATTTCTTACATAGCTTTAAACGAAAAGAGCTTTAGTAGACTTACTATGCATAAGTCGCCATTTATCGACCTGGTTCACGCACGCTAGTAGCTTGCTCAAGCTACAATAAGCCCATGTAAGTAGAAGGCTAGTAGTTATGAGGCTTAGCTTACATAGGATCCCAGGGCTCGAATAGCTTCCGCATCTCATCCACATCAGCAGCAGCTCGGCTTACGTCTTCGGGTAGATCGTCGGGGCGTAGCAGAACAAGGTTGTACGTCTTACCCTGGCGCAACGAATACCCCACTACGTGGGATTCTGGACCGATCCACAAGTTGACAGAAGGCTTCGCGATAAGTTCTCGTAATTCCGGATCCTGTACCTCCTCCAGATTGAGAATGATCCGATAGGCAAGATCTCCGGTCGGCTTCGGCGATAGCTGCCGACCTAATAAGAAACTCCTTGTGCGCGACCACAAACCATCGGCGCCGAGTATGAGATCGCCTTGCACTGTTCGACCATCTTGCGTGGTAACGGCGGCACGTTTGAAGTCAACGTGTTGAACGTCAGCACCCAATCGAATCTCAACACCCAGAAACTTTGCACGATTTACTAGCGCTTCTTGCAGATCGGCACGATGAATGTCCCAAAAAGGGGCATTGTATCGCTCGAGGACCTTCTTCTGAAAATGTTCCTCGTACGATAGCAGTCGAGTACCGTCATATCGCCTAACCGCCAGATAAGTAGGAATGGCAGCTTTGGTGCTCAGCTCATCGTAAACTCCCCAGTGATGGAACAGGCGACTCGCATTAGGAGTGACCTGTAATCCAGCACCGATTTCCTCAAGTTTGGAAACTTTTTCCAACACAGTGACGCGATGGCCTTCTAGTCGAGTGCTAATGGCCGCCGCGAGCCCGGCTAGACCGGCACCGATGATGATGAGGTGCAATTGGAAATTTGCGGGTTTATCGCGGTTCTGAGTTCCGTTAGCTGTCATTGTGGAAGATCACCTTAGGGGACCAAATAATTATGTATGGGAATAGATTTCGCTATGTTATTCAGATATAGTCCGGCGATAGGATGACTTGGTCAGAGATGTCGTTTGTTATAATAAATCCTTGCGGGATGAAAGAGGAGACGAAGTGACAACCTCATCGGAGAGGTAAGTTATTCAGTTTCGCGGGTAGGATTTCGGTGCCTCCTAAGTACGTGGTATGTGTAAGCTACTTCGCTTTCTCCCGCTCTCCTGGTAATACCCCTGTAAACGCAAATACTCTCCCTTGCGCATCGTATCATTCTTGTCTGAGATTATGGACGTAACCATCTTAGTCCCGCTCTCCCGCGCGGTTTGTCGCACCGACAACCTTGAAGCACCGATTAGAGTCGGCCTATCGAATAAGCTTAAATACCAATTGGCCAATTGGAATTTCCATCTAAAGAAGATTGCCGGGCTTTGCGGGCACTACGGAGTTATAGTCGTTGCGGCACCTACCTTAGCCTACTTTACCTTCTATTCCAGATCGTCCCACAGCGCCTCGATCCGCCTTTCTGGATCCACTTTGTGTAATCAGAAAAGATAGGGGTGAGCCTAGAGGACAAGAGCGACTACGAGGACCAGGTCCTACCACAGCTGTTAGCTTACCTATACTATCCACCTAAGATTCCAAACGATCCTTACGTCAGCAGCACGATATGACAACGGGGAATCTAGGGATAACCATGTTTATTGCCCTATAGGGCTAGGTGACGCTGTATTGTTTCGGCTCTAATATAAAATCATCACATGTTATTAAACCCAACTAGGGGAAAATATTAAAGCTGAAGCTGTACTACACCTTATTGCATCATGCTGGCGCGGGCTTATTATTTCCTGCTTATTCGCCGATTCACGCAGTGAAATGATCTGTCAGCTCCTGCAAAAGATGGCCAAGTGGAGATAATTGTTATCATAACACAACGTAGGCGATTTCCCTTGGTCCAGAGCCTCCGGTGTAACGATCTAACGCTTAAGGGTCTTGATTTGAAGGTAACAACGAGGGGAGGTGATCGTCAAAGAACCTGGGGCCCTCGTGGATCATGGTTAATTTGGTTGGCACATAATATCCGGGAAGTTCCTTGATAACAACATGAATCGGGGTTACTATTTATTAAATGGAGAGGCAAGACTCCCTCAGAAATCTTGGTAGTCTGTGTAGATCCGACGTGTGCCTTCACTTCTTCAGAATGTATCGCGTAGCAGTGTTTGCTGGCCTTGGCTCCGACGCCCTCTTTTCACGTACTACCTTGGACACGGCCATCCAAGATGCTTCTCTACCAGAATCACAAGTCATCTTGCGAGCATGTCATGCCGTTTTTCGAACGCAGATAACTAAAGCCGTAGAGCAAGGCCATTTGTTCCCAGAGTCAGTTAATCTGGATGACTTCGCTCAACCAGAGAGCCTCATACGACCTTCCCTTACATATCATCACAATGTCGTTATACAGCACACAGCCATATACCTTGTTCAGATATTCCGATTCCTCAGTCACTCAAGAGGGTCTCATGATGTCCAAGGCGTTGCTGGATTTTGTGCTGGCCTATTACCCGCTGCTGTCGTAGCCACATCTCACAATGTGATTGAGTTCATGCAACGTGCGCAGGACTTGTTCCACGTTGCGCTATGGCTCGGCATCAACTCGGAATCATATCGCCATGCAGAACTCTCTCGAGGTGGCTGCTCTCCGAATCTACCTTGGAGCATGGTAGTTCATAATATCTCTGATGATATCCTTGCTGCGTTGATCAGTGTAAGTACCTGCAAAGGAGACAGACACTACTTACCCAACTATAAGAAGTCAAGCTGATTAACTGGATAGGATACTCAAATTCCTGTATACGTTACCGCCAGAAACTCAGCGGGTTGTGTAACCCTGAGTGGAATAGGAGACCAGCTCGCACAATTCATCGAGGAGAAACTTCCAACCAAATGTAGAGCACGGCCGACGAATGTCTTCTCCTTATATCACAATCGCGATAGATTAAGTGACATTTTCCATCAAACGGTAGAAGTCCTTGGTCAGGAACTATCTTCTCAATGGGAAGTTCCAGTGGCTCCAGCGGCCCCGCTTTTCTCCACGGTAACGGGCGAGCCCCTATTCATCTCTGAAACTTCGACAACACTCGGACAACTGGTTTCGCTCTTATTAGAGATGATCTTGCTAGAACCAGTCGATTGGATCTCTGTACAAGACAGCGTACTGTCAGAGATTCAGCACCGCGCTGATTCGGAAAAGTGTGAGATCCTGAACTTTGGTCCGGGGTATGGAGTATCGAAGTCAACACGTCAGTTGCCTCAGGCGGCGGAAATTCGTGACGTCTCAGCTGCTGGGGCATCTAGTACATCAGAAGCGGAAGCTTCTGGTATTTCGTTGGACGATATAGCTATCGTGGGGATGGCAGTTGACCTGCCCGGTGCCTCAGACGCTGATGAGCTGTGGGATAACCTTTGCAACGGGGTAAACTCGTGCTCAGAAATCCCTGCCTCGAGATTCCACATAGACGACTTCTATCAGAAGAAGGACGAGAAAGGCAACCGTGCCAAACGATCAATAAACACCAGATACGGAAACTTCCTCAAGAATCCGTTCCTTTTCGACAATGACCTCTTCGACATATCCCCTCGGGAGGCCAAGTCAATTGACCCTCAGCAACGAGTGCTCCTTCAGACGTCATATCGCGCTCTGGAGGATGCTGGATACGTTCCTGACTCCACTCCTTCTTTTGCCCGGGACACATTTGGCTGCTTCGTCGGTAACGCAACGCTCGACTATCCCGAGAATCTTCGCGCTGACATCGACGTGTACTATAGCCCAGGTAAGTAATTACCTCCATATATGGTCTTTTTCATGGAACTTGACTTATATATATTTCATAGGTACACTACGGGCATTCCAGAGTGGACGCATCTCTTACTACTTTGGCTGGAGTGGTCCATCGATTACGCTTGACACTGCCTGCTCTTCATCAATGGTCGCCCTGCACCAGGCGGTGCGTGCCCTAACAGCCGGCGACTGTAGGGCGGCACTCGTAGGTGGAGTGAACGTAATTACTAGCCCAGACGTAAGCGCTTCCTAAGATTGCTCATCCTGAGTGGGATCTGATTTTGAACTTACATATTGTAGATGTACCTTGGTCTTGATCGCGCACATTTCCTCAGCCCTACGGGTCAGTGCAAAGCTTTCGATGCGTCCGCAGATGGATACTGTCGTTCCGAAGGTTGTGGAATCTTCATTGTCAAGAAAATGAGAGACGCACTCGCGGAGGGCGATCGAATCCACGCTATTATCAAAGGGATCGAGTTGAACCAGAGCGGGAACGCGCACTCAATTACCCACCCTCACTCCCCCACGCAAGAGCAACTGTTTCGCCGTCTGCTAGACAAGACGAAGATCCATCCCCACCAGCTCACGGTCGTTGAAACTCACGGAACGGGGTAAGAAGTTGTCCCTGCAACACTTGTTGTGCCGTAGCTCATTACTCACAATTTCTGTCATTTAGAACTCAAGCCGGAGACCCGAATGAGCTAGAAAGTCTACGTGGTGCCCTATGCAGAGGCCGTAGCCCTCGAAACCCGGTGCACTTTACATCGGTGAGTGACCCGAAATCAATGATAAGCGCGGAATGCAAACGACTAACGTATAGCAATTGCAACAGATCAAAGCAAACGTCGGCCATGCAGAGGCAGCATCTGGTGCTGCCGCCTTAGCCAAGGTGGTTCTTATGATGAAATATGGGAAGATACCACCTCAGGTCTCTTTAAAGAATCTTAACCCGAAGATCCAAAAGCTTGGTGTGGATGGTTCCATGATCGACAGCGAAGTCACACCATGGCAACAGCCTGGAGGCGGGCCAAGACTAGCGCTGATAAATAACTTCGGAGCAGCTGGATCAAATGCCGCCGTGATCCTTCGAGACTATGACGTCCCTGTTACTCCTCGACTTACCCTTAACGGCGATGCCCAAACATATGTATTGGGCTTGTCTGGAAAGAGTACCAAGGTCCTAAATAAACTTCGCGAGGAGCTGATTGCCGACTTGACTAGCACTCTCTCAACAGGATCGCCTTCTTTGGCTGATATCTGTTATACAATAACAGCACGTCGGCAACTTTACGACTACCGCATATCGGTAACAGCTGACTCGGTCGAGAAGCTGATAAAAAGCCTAGGAAGTGCTCAACCGAACCATGTACCAATTGCAAAGGCCCCTAAGCTTCGAATTGCCTTTGTCTTCTCGGGACAGGGTTCGCAGTATCTGGGAATGGGTCAGCAGCTCATGTCCATTTATCCTACCTTCTCAAAGACCATTCACCAATGCGATCAAATCTTAAAGAGGAATGGCTTCCCAGGGTGTTTGGAAATAATCGATCCAAGCAGGGCGACTAGCACAAACCAAGAAGACAACAGCTCACAGCTTCAGGCTTTCCAGTCTGCCATATATGCATTAGAGGTTGCGTTAGCTCAGTTGTTGATATCCTGGAATATTCTGCCAACCTTAGTCGTCGGACACAGGTAAGATTCGTCATTTATTTCCTACAATTGTGTCGAATTAGCAGTACTAACGTTTGAATTAGTCTCGGCGAGTATGCTGCTCTCGTAATTGCAGGGGTATTGGATTTCTCTAGTGGTGCTCTTCTCGTTGCCCGTCGCGCTGAATTAATGGTGACCGAATGTGAAATTGGAAAGACGTCGATGCTAGCTGTGAACATCGGAGCATCAGATGCGCGGGCGATGATCGCAGGCGACTCCCGTTTCCAGCAATTGACCATCTCGTGCGACAACAGCCGCACAGATTGCGTAGTGGGTGGACCTATACCTCAGTTGCAAGCTTTTAAGGAGCATATTAAAAGCGCGGGTGGAATCAAGAGCAAACTCCTCGATGTTCCCGTGGCATACCATACGGATGCCATGGATCCCATCCTCCCCGAGCTGATCAAGTTTGCGAATACGGTGGTATTGAGAAAGCCCTCGATTCCGGTTGTCTCGAATGTCTTAGGGCATATAGTACCAGCGGGAGAGGATGTGTTTACTCCCGATTACTTTGCACGCCACTCGCGACAGACGGTGGCCTTTCAACAAGGTCTAGATGAATACCTGGTAGGTTCTCCCGATGCAGACACGACCCATTGGGTGGAAATTGGACCGCATGCTTCTCTCCTCCCTATGATCTCGACGCAAGCTACCGCAGCACAAGCCGGTCTGGTGCCATGTCTACGAAAGGGAATCTCGCCGTCTGCCACTTTATCGCAGCTTTTAAGCCATTTCTACCAGAAGGCGGCTCCGGTCAAATGGCGCCAGGCTTTTGATTTTCAGGACAAGCCTCGATTGGTCAATCTCACTGGTTTACCATTCTTCCAATCCGAGTTCGTGATTCCGTACCCCCACGAGACATCGTCACTCTTGACTGGGTTACCCGAGAAAGTTCAGGATACGATATCCGGGAACGTATTCCTTAGAAGAACGGTCCAAAAAGCCTCTGAAAGCAATGACTTCACCGGTATTTATGAGACATCGATCCAGTCCCTGAAGGAGTTTATCACCGGCCATATCGTTTGTGAACATGCGCTTTGCCCGGCGTCAGTATACCACCAAATGGCCCTATCGGCGGTACAGGATATGCAACCAGAAAAGACCACGGAATCGGCTTGGTCACTTTCGGGCATAACCTATGTTGCTCCGCTTCTCTACACCAGCCAGTCAACCGCTGTAGTTCGCATTCGCGTTTCCCCATCTGGAGGTGCTCAAAATGACTTCAGCTTTGAAGTCTCATCTTTCGCTAATGGTACTGACCCTGGTCGCGGTAGCGCGCATTGCAAGGGCCACCTAAAATGCAAGATTAGGAAGTCCGCAGAACAGAAATACACACGAGCGGCTCGCATGTTAAAGAGGCAGATTGACCGATTCATTCGTCCTGACCCAAGTATCATCCTGGAAACGTTCTCGACAAAAGCCATGTACGAGAATGTTTTCACCCGAGTAGTCACGTATTCCAAGTTGTACCAACAGGTGCAATATATTCGCATCAGCCCAGAATGTGATGAAGCATACGCGCGATGCAAGTCTTCGAGTACACCATCTAACACCCCAGCAGATAGCAGCGCCATCTTTATGGACGTTTTGTTGCATGTGGCCGGGTTTGTTGCGAACCTTTCCATTGCTAGCGGTGAGGCTTGCATTTGTAAAGAGGTGGAATCGGCATTGGTTCTCCGTGAGCCAGCCTCCCCTGGAACTATGTTTGACGTTCACTGCACCGTGATTGAATTGTCCGAGGAGGGACTTTTCATTGCTGATGCGCAGGCAACCGATGAACACGGTGTGATGGCATCATTTAAGGGAATGGCCTTCCAGCGAGTCCAGCTAGCCAAGATTAGCCAGGCATTCGGTATACAATCAAGGAGAGGACAGGGAATGTCGAACACGCCGAAGACGAACGCAGCACCACGTCCTCAGCAGCCTGCAGCTACCAAAAAGGTCGCTGAGAATCAACCGGCGATCTCCGCTCCGTCGTCCCAATCGAACTTGGCCATGAAGAATCTCATAGCCCAGACGTGCGGCGCAGAGCCAACTGACTTATCCTCTGAGTCGAATTTAGAAGCGTTTGGATTCGACTCACTACTGATGATCGAATTAGAAGCCCAGTTATCATCAGCTTACCCCTCGTTAGACGTTTCTGGCTTAGCAGAGTGTCATACCATCGGCGATATCGAGAGACTCTGCTCTGGGCAGGAAACCATAGACACTCCACCAAACTCCGTCGTCGATATGCCCAACGAAGACGTATCTTATGTCGCTGATGATATCCCTGATATTCGAAAGCTTACCCGTGCCATAATTGCCGAAACATGCAACGGGAACATCGATAGCATCGACTCAAGTTCCGAGTTATCGGCGTTGGGTATAGACTCATTGATGATCTTCGAACTGGAATCGAGCCTATCGAAGATCAGCAACGGTGGGTATCTCTCGACGTCGGATTTAGGAGAATGTCACACAGTCGGTGACGTCGAGAAGTTGGTAAGTGGCGCCCTAGGAATTATCTACCCTTTCCTCCAAGAGAAAGCAACTCTAATATCTCCCATGTAACCCAGATCCTAAGCAGCTACCCTCAATTGCCAACGCAGGATAGTAGCTCGGCCATCTCAAGTTCAAACTCATCCTCGTCAGCAAGCAGGGCATCATTATCAGGCGTAACAATCCCCACCGCGATTCCCACCGTGCCCGTAACGCCCATAAACTCCGAGCCGTCCCAAGTCCTCTTCGGCGCCGCCACCATCGACAAGGTCGCGCGTATCCTCAACCTGGACCAGCAGCCCGAGATCGTGCAAGCAGCCCCGTCATCCCAGCACACGGGCCACGACAAGCGGGAACCGTCCCTCTTCCTCATCCACGACGGCAGCGGCGTGTGCACGCACTACCACCGCCTCCAGCCCCTCGGGCGCCCCGTGTACGCGCTGCACGACCCGAAGCTCCTCGACCCGTTCGACGGGTGGGCCAGCCTCGGCGCCATGGCCGACGAGTACGCGCGCCAGATCGCCGCCGCGACCGCGGGCCCGTACCTGCTAGGCGGCTGGTCGTTCGGCGGCGTCGTAGCCTTCGAGGCGGCGCGGCGGCTGCTCGCCCAGGGCCACGGCGTCATCGGCGTCGTCCTCATCGACGCGCCCGCGCCCGTGGACCATCAGCCGCTGTCGCCGCGCATCATCGACGCGGTGACGGGCCAAGCCAAGGCCCCCGGGACCGAAGCGGCGAAGGCGATCCGCGCTCTGACGCGGCGCAGTTTCGCTTCGTGCGCGAGCTTGTTAGGTGCCTTTACGCCCGAATCGCCCGCGGCGCTGCCCATGCCGCGCGTCTTCTTGCTCCGGTCGCGGGAGGGCTGGCAGGACGCGTCGGATCCTGACTTTTTTGAGAACGAGTGGCTGCAGGACCGGCGCAGTCCGCGCGGGGCAATCAGCGGCTGGGAGACGGTGACCGCGTCGAAGGTGGCATGGGTAGACATCCCCGGTAACCATTTCCAGGTCTTCGATTCTGCTAATATTGAAGCGGTTTCGACATCGATACGACGCGCTTGCGTTGAGTTGGAAGGCGCATATTCTCGCGTTTAGATATTTAGCTGAGCTTCCTACGAATTGGATTGGGGGGACGGAGGTTAAAAGGATGAAATGAGAAATCTGACCAAGCGGGTTGCCCCCGCGCACCCCTGAATTACCTCAAAGGATTCCTTCGTTTGTTACATAACTTCTTTCTCATATTCAATACTTCGGGGATAAGGATATATGGGTTTAGATATACGCACTTTTCGACCCGTAGATATAGAAATGGATTATAGACGGTTAGATACGGTTCAATATGAGTTACGTCTGCATTATATACATTTGCTTAATTGTTGTTAAGCAGCGCCCCTAAATTAAGGCACACTTATGTATAAATGCATACACCGCAATGCCATTTAAGCCATACAAGGACCTCTCGTGCGTAATTTAAAAGGGGATATTGTCATAGGTAGGTACATTGGTACCTAGAGATTCCGCGACCTGTTAATGAATAGTTGCATGTGGAGGAAAATGGTTTCTGATAATTATCTACCATCCATTCCATTCCCAAACCCACACTATACATCGAGCTACCTAGTAAACACTGAAAGTAAATGGCCATCACATATGACTCCGAAATATCATCATCTTCCCGTATATATAGTTAAACCCCGAAGAAGTGTTTCTTTACATTTTGATTTCCAATGATACGAAGATGTACTATGACTTAGTAAGTTATCTGTGTTCGTGAACTACAGGGTTTAGCTATATGACTCCTGATCCAAGGTATGATCGGTACGCACTCAAAATTCCATATGATTACCTATATAAGGGATATAGGCTCACTCTCAAGGAAACATAATCTTATTAGTGACCAGCAACTATTACAAGGACAGGACGTTAATGGTAGAAAAGGCGTCAAAGAGGTCAGGGCTTTTAATCAACTTCTATTGCCGAACGCCCGCAAAGATTCAGCCCCTTAACGCTGACGCGCATATAGAAAATCGCCTACAAGATTCAGGATTTAAGGAAGGCTGAGTCCTATCTTTGTTTTGTAAGCAACAATCCTAGTTGACTTTTCCCACGCCATACGCGTGCTTTATTTTCCGGAGAGCGTTACCAAAATACATCGTTCTTCAAAGGCCTAAGCGGGAGTCACAGGGAACTCATCGTATTCAATTGGTAAACAGTTGGTGTCATCTATGCTTCTTAACAGCCCGCTGGGGAGTATTTGGGTACTTAGGTGCCGTCTACTCAATCACTCACTAAGCTCCATCGATCCTGCTAAAATCGCCCCAGATTATCTTACCATACATTCATGAACTTGCAGACGTTTTAGGGAAAAAGAGTCTTTATAATGAATAACAGCGTAAACATGTTGATAATATCTTCTTGATTCTAGTCCTCTATAAAGGAATTATGTCCTAAAAAGCTATAGATGAGGTGGCTAAGATTGTTAATTAAGCTTACCTTGACTTTGAGATATTGGAACCATAGCTGATAAAGCTCGGTGAGAGTAGTGTCACTTACGAGATGCAAATATTTATGACAAGCTGTAAATCTGAGTGTACTAGTATCATTCATTGGCAGTAAGTTATATTCGTCCTGTCAAGTGAGAAAGTAGATGAGTCAAATGACTGATGATACAGTAGTTACAATGTTGGACGATACCTTCCTTAGAAGCCGGGCATGGACCGTGGTAATGTATCCTTGGTTCTGGGTGAGGGCCTACCAAGATAGTACGGTTAGAAGCCTGGTTGGCTAAAATGTTAGGTGGCTATTGGAGGTCTGGTGCGCCAATTTCTAGTCGAATTGGAGTTCGGATCGACCCGCTCAAGGGAGTAGAACTATCCATGGCTGCTAAGGCAGAGTAGACAAAGGGCCTGGTTTATGTATCACGCAATCTTTGATAACTACTTCCAAGGCTATTCCTAGAGTTTCTTACTCAGATAACAACGTCATTCTTAACCCATCTGTTAAGTCTGCATTGTAACAACTTTGATGTATCTAGTTAAAACTAGTAACTATCCCCGTCGAGTATAGAACCAATCTCCAAAGAGAATATGAGGGGTTTGTTAATAAGGACATTAAAGGTACCGCCCTTTCCGGCTAAACTAGGTATTATGTGGACATATGCGTCGTCCGTATTGACTTCTAGATACTTCATCATTAGTGATTAATACCTAAGTACCTATCATGAGAACATATCTCAACACAATCATTTAGCTAAAAAATACTATGAGAATGGTATTATTAACGGTTTTATTCAATATAAACCACTTTATTATCGTGACGAAGAGAATTTCATAAAAGGCGATCTGGATCTGGCAAATCCTGAACTGGAGGACGTCTTGCTGACTAGTAACTTCGTCTATCCATTCATTATTACTGCTTCGACTCACTTGGATATCTATATAGCTTGCTTCTATTTAAATAACCATCAACCTTACTAGATATGCTTTGATTTGGATTCCTGGAAAAAAATTTGAATCAACTACACCCACTTGTGTCCTAGGGCCGAAGAGCATAAAAATACGCTGACACAACTTCGCGACTACATAAACGCTTCACCAGAGTTGAGTCTACTCTATAGTTATTACCTACGAGCATCGACTGGGCCAACTCTATCCGCCCTCGACGAACCTATATAAAACCTATCATCTTCCATACCCTCAGTCTTCTCTCCCCAAAACACCAACCTCTTTCTCCATATCCTGTATCCGAAAATGGACAAGGTAAATCAGCCTCTCTATATCCTTGACGACTCCAAGCTAATGAAAAAAAAGACCGACGAGGAGAATAGCTGTCCAAACTGCACCAGTTCCGAACTCTGCTCCGAATGCACCGAGAAGAAACGCAAGGAAGCGGCAAAGAAGCGCAAGAAGGATCAGGAGATTCGGGTGGGTAAATAAGATGAAGGCGAGCGATATGGCACGTGCAACTATCACGTAGCTATCTTTACTTTCCGAGTAAAGTTATCGTTCTAGTTGAGGGAAGGCAAAGGGTGTCCTCCAATATGGCGCTTTACGCCGTCATGGAGATCATGGAGGAGGATGAAATGGCGTAGCCTACAAATCAATGGCCCTGGGAGCCAATTCCACCATATCCGCTATTTGTGTTTAGACATCGTGATAAAATGTGATACGGTTAAAATTAATTACTGACCATTAGATAATTGAGACTAGGGCCTGCATCGGATTCGCTGTCTTATTGTGTAGCTAGGGGAATTATTTATAGTAAAGGGAAAAAGACGGTGATCCGATATCCCATTATTTCAAAATCTATCATTATATTCAGCCTCTACGCTCAACTACCTCCATAGCGCAGCCATCCGCGCCGGATCGCAGCTCCCCAGTTTTGCGCTCTTCGCCTTACCCTCCAAAATGATCTCGCTCACTAACTTCCCTGTTGCAGGAGCGTTCTGGATACCCCAACAAGTATGTCCCGCCGCGACGACCAGCCCTTCCGTGTTGTCCACCTTGCCTATCCAAGGACCTCCTTGGGGCAGATAGCACGCCTGTTTGGCAAGAACCTGTCCGTCTTTCCCCAGCTCATCGCTTATTCCGCCGACCTGGTATATAATATCGTCACACCGCGCCGTGTCGACTTCGACGTCGGCGCTTGTCAGAGGTAACTCGACAGCGTTATCTGTGGGTCCGCAAGCATACGCGGTACCATCCGGCCGTGCGTAGATTTCGGGCTCTACAATCTGTTGTCCTATTAGGGGTCGCGTGGTAGTAGATTTTCGCCTAGCGTCCTGTGGTGTTGGGGTGGGGAAGCCGGTAGGAAGCAATATTGAAGTGAAGAGCGCGTATGCGGATATGGGCCTCGGCGTCTTGATGACGACGCTGTGCGCGCGAGCCGCGGTGACAGGGACGTTAGGTAAGAGACGACGGGTCCACGGGCCTGCGGCTACTACGCAGTCTGTTGCCGGTAGGACTTCCTCTTTGCCATCTTTAATATACGTTACACTCTCTACGCTTTTGCCGTCCGCAGTCTTATTGATGGTCGTGACTCTCGCACCTGTCACGATCTTCGCTCCTTGTTCCTCGGCTAGTTGGGCCATACTTCGCGTGAATAATTCAGGATGAACCTGGGCTGTCTTGTCCGGGGTGGACATTACCTCGTAGGCAGCTAGGGCCTCCTCCGTATCCAGCCAATCTAGGTCTTCCGGGGCGCCAAGCTTCTGGAGGGTTTTTATATCTGTCTTATGGTCCTTATGAAGGCCCTTTGAGCGCTGCTCCGCTTCGCCGCTAGCGAGTTCTGTTTCGCCCGCCACGCCGCTGTCAAACCCAGGCGGTAGACGCGCGCGGCAATCGATCTGGCTAGCATAACACCGTCTGTATCCCCATCTCTTATCCCCACCATGTTCCTTTGCAAGCTCGCTGTGCAATCTAAAACTTAGCGGTACTATTTCCGACGGAAAAGCCCACAGCGCGAGTAAGCCACCTGCTTTGCCACTTGCGCCGCCCGCGATACCATCGTGAGCGGGGTTCTTCCTAGAGGCGGTTGTGGGGTCGGCTAGCGTTGCTGGGTCCTGGATGCTTTCTGGGGTGCGACCTCCAGCACTACTCGACGAAGCCTCGAGGAGAGTTATGCGATGCGTGTCCGGGGAGTAGGAAGGGTGGCGAGTGAGGAAATACGCAGTGCAGCAGCCGATAATTCCTCCACCAATTATGGTGATATCTTTTGGCGTTGAGGCCATTGTGCGCCTTGTTGAAGTAGTAAGGAGACGGAGTGGGGCGGGATTAAGCATTCATTCGAACCACTTTCATACTTGGTTGATTCTAACTGAAGATTGGGAAGATTGAGAGTCTGTACTTTGAAACTTGGAACTTGGAACTTGGAACTCGGAGCAAAATCAATTAGCTAAGTACCTCCCTAATATATCTGCCTGTCTTTTACGTAACCGTGGGTACTCAATGGTTACGTCACTCTTCATTGCCGGTATATTTAGGAGCTTAGGCCCCGAGCCACTTTTCGCTACATGCATATTATCAGGGGGTCTCCCCCTATTCAACAACCCGTAGCGATTACTAATCCATACGTCTTCATTGATTCTATTCCTAGATATTATAAACAAAACAGATAAACAAACAAACAAACGGCTGAATAATATGTAGGTCAAAGATCATTCTTTGGAATTCGTCTCGTGATACCTCCTGCTTCCATTTTCTGAACTCATCTTGTTTGACATTGTGCCATCTCATTTCCAGGTAGGGATGGAAACTCTCGAACAGCACAAACTTACCACCAAGCTCGAATACCTACTAGCACGTTATCGTAAATCAGAAATACTTGAAGATTGGTTGACTGCAGCCTCCATTGCTTCAACCTCTTCGTTAGTATATATCCTCAGTGTGCTGGGGAGCTTGACGTTGTTAGTGCCCGGGATAGACTCGCCAAAATTGACTTCTATCATATTATTGCAGAAGGCGTCAACGTCGTTATCCCAATATGACTCCGTTGTAATTTCGTGGATTTCTTGAGGAGTTAGAATATATTGGTAGTGCTTGAAAGCGTAGTCAGCCATGAAGTCTTGTAAATACTGACTGCTCGAGCTCGTGGTAGAAGTGGAAGTAGTTCCCGCCATCGCGACTAGACTGATATTGAAACTCTGGTTTATTCGTAATATAAGCACCGTCGTATCGACTAGTAGCTATAAATATGCTGCAACTCGCCTGTTGACTTACGCCTCAATTCTTCTAACGCTATTATTTGGAAAATGTGGGATTGAATTTCTGCCTTCTCGCTAGATGGATTGATGTCAATTAAAATAATTGTTCTCTTTGTTGGCTCCATGTAATGACATTGTCGCAAGTATAAGGTTTCTATAACAATGCATAAAGCTCATGCATAGATCCCTTGTCTTTTTATCAACGATAAGTCACTGTTTCTTTGTGCTTCTCTATATATGAGTGACGTAATAAGACAAGAGTTTCTTCTGCTTTGTGTGTTTCATTTCAACTTTCTTAAATACTCTGGCTTAAACTAAAATTAAACCCAGGTATTCAAACTATTCTTCAAAAATTACCAAAGCCATGTCACATTCAAGAATGGCTTCTAGCCCGAGGCAACCGTCTAGACTGTCTAGGACTCCCCTTCAAGGATTAGAAGATGAGATTAAAGTAGGTGTCTTCGATCAAGGCAATGTTCCATACAATGGTGACCCGCAGCTTATTGTACCAAATGGCCGGTCGGGATGCTATGGCCTTTACCTGATCACGCCAGAGGGTGTAGAGTTTATCTTTCACCATGCGACTATGAAGTTTGCCACGACGTGTGGATGCCTCACTAAAATGAACCCGGGAGAGACGACGTTTCAGCTTTCGGCTGCGCTAGATGATTATCGTTTACGACTCATTCGCCAAAAACAGTATCGAATTGGACCAAAACTTGCAGCTATGATTGTCATGAAACTGTTTCTTGGTCTGGAAATTCCAGAGCCATTCCACGCTAGACGGCAGACTGAGATTAAAGAGCCTGATTTAGACGCAGAGAGCCATAACACAAAGGTCCACCCTCCCGCTCATGATAAATCTGAATAATCACTTTTTCGCCAAGTAGCATAATTGAAGATCACGAATATTAAGTTATATCATGGCCTAAGAGTAAGTTTTGATTGGCTTGGAATATTCTTCATAAGTCCAATTAATTGTAACTATAAACATAGAAACCATTCTTACATCTTTCATGTTACAGCTATCTTCTGGTCTTCGCTGTGTTAATGTATATATTGATGCCAACAGTTCAACGGCATCTAGGTTACGCGGTTTAATAAGAGTGTTTATTGCGTATCTTTCATCATGTGTTGGATCTAATGCATAAGGGAAGGTATATAATGTATAGGTAATCATTATATATTAAGAGGAAACTACGTGAGTCTCTACCAAGCAGTGACTCTTAGCTGAGCTAACACTGAAGCAAGAATTACCTGCATAGACGTAAAGCGCATTTCCAACGACTTACATATTGTATCACAGGGAAATCAGGACTTCCGCGAGATGCAAAAGTGTGACGAGTTATAAAATCTTGAGGACCGTAGCCGCGGTCTCGTGCTCTCCGTGAGACTCGTACAGGCGGACCATTAAAAGATACCACGCCAAGGATTCGTCTGATAGAATACCAGCTATCGATATCGCAATATCAATGCATTTGAGAAATACGATATCCCAGGCGTCGAAGTTGTCACAGGGCAATTAGGTAATCCATCCCTATAATAGGGATTAGCCCTTGATTACCTCAGCTGAGCGTGGGTATATCTAGCACTCCATTCTATAAGAGCAAAGCTCTCTTTTACTTAATAGATCATTCCGCTCACTATGCTAGAGATACGGCACCCACACCCACAGACTGTGTGACAATAGCATCCGTCCGAAAACCGGACAAAATCGCCAATAGAATCGACGATACCTTCAGGCTCTATGAGACACTCTTCAAAGTCTGGCTGCGGATGCTGGCATAATGAAAAGGCGTGGCGTAGCTCATCGCCGGTCAATGGCTCAGGCGAAGCAATAATTAGGGCAGGGCATTGCACAGACAAAACAATTATTTAGTTTGTTTTTGATTGTTTGGGTCAGCTAAAACAAAATAAGGAATTTTTCTTGTTTATCTATACAAAACAAGAGCCTATTATTTTGTTTAAGTGGATACTTATTACATGAGGGTCTCGTACCCCACATATATACTTATTTCCCCCTTATTTTTAATGTTTAGGTCCCTGGCCATCCCCTGGGACCCCCCTAGTATACAAGACAGCAGAGCCGCACGGTTATCCAGGTGGCCGGAACCACCCCTGCTGCTAACGTTGAAGGTATCGTGGACCTTGCTGCCCAACCATTTTATTTCGAATATTTAGGTTGCCTTTAATCTCTTACTCTCCTAATCCTTATTCTTGCCATTGGATTTTTATTACCGCCCTCGCCGTTGCCTGCTATATCAGCCGAATACGAACGAGTTTTTAGCTAAATTAAAGTATTTAACTAAGTTATCTTAAAAGTAGTCCCTAAAGATTAATTCTCTCAAGGCAATAAGTTCGGGGGGCGACGGTAAGGTTGGCGATAGAGGCGTGAGCAAGGGTATATTTTGACCCACTTTTCCTGGTTATTAAGCAACTAAAACAATAGATTTTGGCGAACAAACAGGACTCTCGAATTATTTATGTTTGTTTGAGGCAGTCAAATAAATTGCAATTGTTTTGTTTGTTTTGTCTGTGCAATGCCCTGTAATTAGGGACAGTAGACACTTTGTGCGTTGCAGGAACATGGACGGGCGTGCTGGGTTCCCTCCGAATCTTTGAATAAGCTGGGAAAATAGCCGATGATACTCTCGATCTAAGTCGTGTGGCATATATTCCAAAGTTACCTTGATTTCACTGGCAAGGTAGCAACGGTTCAACTGTGTAAAGACAAGTGAGACCTACAGGAACATTATCTTGGACCTTTCCTGGAAAGATTGCCGAACAACTTGCCTGATGGCAAGTATTTGTACCTTTGGCGACCGGTCTAATTCCGCATCGATGAATTTATGAATATCGTGTCTGACCGTATCTTCTGTGACCTCCACGATCAAAATGTGGATGTCTTAGCATCCTGCATTGCTGGCTCTCGGCCAAGAAGGACGGGGTGAAGGTCCGGCACCGCCTGGAGAAGTTCAAGGACGTATTCCAAACTCCCACCCTGGCATCGAGACCAGTCATCGGCGGACTCGTCAATGGCATCCAAAACGCAAGAAATGGTTAATTCAATTAGAATACCGGTCTTCTTGATAGCATCTCCGATGCTATGTTGGTTGAAGGGCAAGCTCCTAACTAATGGGGTATAGATTGTCTGGATATCCTCGTCAGAAATGTACTGCAGAAGATGCCATAAGAGTGTGGGTAGGAAATCTGTAAGTTTGCGCTGGCTCTCTCTGCTGGCCCAGAATGAGAATAGCGCGGCGACTTTGTCTGGTATCTTCAAGCGCTCAACTATTGATGCAGCCAGAACAGATTTCCCGCACCCCTTAGTGCCATATATGCACATCATCCGGGGTGCAAAATTCCCATGACCGGCAATTCCGATAGTTGGAAGCCACTGAGAGAATACCGGATGAGACCATATCCATTCGCAGGTGTCGCTCAGGTTTGGGGGTATGAAGTTATAGTCGCAAGGTCGCAAAAGGTCCTGGAGTTCAAGTCGTATGTTTGCTTGGGTTGTTGACAGGCTCTCTATCATTGAATGATAAAGTAGTTTTTACATATTAAGGTCATAATGAATCATACCTTCGGCTACCTTCCAATCTCCGTGAGCGATTGTTACCAACATAGGTAAGTAATGATTTAGTCTCTCCGAGGCGCTCCGAGTAATATTTAACTTTAGCCTCAAATCCCCAAATCATAAGCATGGCTTGTTTCAAAAGTAGCGGTCCGTTTGGGCGGGGACTTGAGTTGTTGGTATCAAATTTGGGAACTCAAGATGATTCGCTTTAGGGATGTTATCATGTGACATCCTTAGTATTAGATAACACTTTGTTGAACGTTAAGTTATCTTAGAACTTAGAAGAATGCAACATCAATCTACTACTCATAGCATCTTCTTGCTACAGATGTGATGGCGGGTAAAAGCGGGTCTAGTGTAAATCGACAAAAAGGGGGTGACTTTTTTTTTTTTTAAAAAAAAAAAAGAAAAGAAAAGGCCGACACAAAAACGCTCGGTTGCAAATTGTGACATGTACATCATCTCATGTTGCACAGCATAGAGGCTGATTGAGGGGTATATGTCAGCTGCTTGCGCATTACATCTCATCCTCTTTTCATTCTGTCTAATACTTACCTAGGTAAGTATTTACAAGGTTTATGGAATACTAGCTAGATTCTTGTGTACGAAACACGAAGATATTCGGATAATTGGGTGGTTACATTGCGATCATACGTACTATTCTTTTTCTTTGCCAATATTTACGAATCATTTCATCATGGCTTTCACCTTTCACTCCAACACCTTCTCCAGTATCATTGATACTTCTACAACCCAGCCAATGTCCTCTACAGCTCTCAACTTCTTCGCTGCACTACATGAAGGAGGCCTCAAGGTTTACAGAGCCTCGGAATTGGGGCTTTTGGATGTGAAGGTTCGAATAGCCGGGGTTGGCGGTAGTGCCTTCATTGAAATCGGACGCCTGTCCAAAAAGAAACTCGTTGCGGTGAAACGAAGCCGGGAGCTCTCTGAGCCGAAGTTAACTCCAGCTGCCTTTAACAAGCACTTTGACCAGTTAGTACTTGAACTACGAATCCTGGGGCAGAGGAAGATGAGAAAGAACCCCTATGTTGTGAACATGCTTGGAGTGTGCATAGATGAACTTAATGGCGCACCATCACTCGACCTAGTCTATGAATACTCCAGCTTAGGATCCCTGACTTCTTTTCTGATATCTTACGCAGAAGCAATATCTACTACCCAATGCATTCAGTTAATCCTCCATGTTGCCAAAGGTCTTGCAGCGTTTCATGACTTGAAGATATGTCACGGCGACGTAAAGACGCAGAATGTCCTTGTCTTCCCCTCAAACAATGCTGAAGACGCATGGGTCGCTAAGATTTCCGATTGTGGTGGTTCACTTATCGCTCCTCAAGATGATCCATCCGCCAAACTCGAGCCTCGTATTGGTACTCGTCTCTTGAATGCCCCAGAAATCAGGAAAGGCCAATATCCAATAGGTAGTTGGATCACGATTGAAGGTGCTATGCTCACAGATATATTTTCCTTTGGCCTTCTTGTATGGGAAGTATTGAATGGTGGCAAATCCTTCCTCGATCCCCGCTGGGTTGGACCTTGCTTGAACGACATGGACATTGACTCCATTGAAGAGTTGTTGAACAATCTGCCAAACAATAAACTTCAATTTCATGGCTTGGAGTTTATTGGAGCCTTGGACCTTGAGGAATCTTCCTACGATCGTCTCTCCTTATTGCTCAAAGGAGCATTACAAGATGATGCAGAATCTCGAGAATCTATGGAGAAGCTGGCCGAAATTCTTGAAGGGCCAGTCCTAGAGACATCTGAGTATGCAGAGCCCATTACTAAATATCTACTATCATTAATAACATAATTATAGAGACTTATCCGAGATTCTTGAGGATTCATCATCTGAAAGCCTCGGGGAGATTTTAGCAGAGGTTTTTAATATCTCTTTATCATCCTGGACTACAAGTCACTCACTATATGAGGTATGTACCTCCTGAGTGAATATTCTCCTGTCTGATTCCTAGCATTGAACCTTGTCGCAGGTACTTGATCACGGCAAAATGCAAGGATATGATTTCAGCAATGATTTACCACTAGCTCTCCGTGAGCGTATCCTGTCAGAACTAAAGGCCTTAGCTACAAGTAAAGCACTTTCACAGATTGCCAGGGCCCATGCTGCCATGATTGTGTCAGAATGTTACACTATCGGCTTTGCTGGACGGCACGACCTCAACGAAGTTCTATCCTGGATCAATACTGCGTCTATAGAAGGCTTAGAGAAAGCTAGTCTATGGCACTACCGCATTTTTGACACCTTTGACATTGATCCTCCGGCTCGTACCAACTTTGAAATAAGCTTGTTCGATGACAGAACACTTTTCTCGTTACCCTCACCCCTCTACCTCATAGGGAGAATTCATCTTTTCAATACGACGATATTGCAGATCACTCGGGAATCGATAAGCCTTCATCGGGACTCTAAGCTATACTCTCTAAGCGGCACTTTCAGTGTGCCCCTTTTTAACGATACAATGGTTGATGAAATAGTGCCGTTGCATTTGGCTGCATGGTTTGGAGACAATGAAGCGGTCAAAATACTGCTACAGCATACTTCACCGTCCTTGGAGTCCAAACTTGGTCTCAATGCTGTACATTATGCCTGCCTAGGTGGTCATTTATCCACTCTACAGATCTTACTACAGGGTGGTACTCCGATAAGGGCATCGGATATTCTCGACATTACGCCGCTTCACTTTAGTATATTCTTTATGCCCGAAGACCTCCAGAATGCCGTCGAACTACTACTTGACAGGAGTACATCCCTTGCAACATTCTCAACGAAGACACTTAAATGGGATGCTCACGACCTATCTCTCCAAGGAACTGCACTATATTGGGCTGTATCTACTAGATATAGAGATTTAGTCAAGCTTTTGGCGCCACATCACAAATTTCCTGACTATGGATGTCTTTCGAGAGCCATAGGCAGTTTCTTTTGGGAGATTATAGAAGATCTACTCCCGTACTTTGAGGGGGATCCCGAGCTGTCCAATGACCTCACATGCCTCCAAACTATTTCTCGTCCCTTTTTCCATTGGATAGCTCATGGACGCGAGGGACCACATGCCATTGCAAAAACAGTTGAATTATGCAAGAGATATGAGCTCCTGGGATCCAATCAGGACGGGTCCACGCATCTCCAAACATTGGTGTCTAATGCGTTAACTGAAGATGACCTTCGATTAGTCCAAGCTGTGATATCCACCTCTTCCGATTGCTACATAAAGCAAACCAGGTCTAGTATATACGCAACCCCGATATTAGATACAGCCCTTCAAATAAGTAAACATAACGAAACATGGTCTGATACCATACGAGAAATCGCAAGTCATTACACAATTGATGAGTTGCAGGATCATACTGGCGTATTCGGGTCCGGAAACTATCTTGCGACTGCAGTCCAGTATGATTCAGTGGTCGGTGCTCGGATCTTGTTGGAGATGGGGGTAGACGTGAACAAGCCCAGCTCCAGTGACCCTCTTTCTACGGCTATCTTTGACGCTATATCAATGTATGCGTCTTCAGAGATGATATCGCTTCTTATAGCGAAAGGAGCAGACCTACTCGCCAAACACCCCATGACAGGAACATCGCCATTGCAATGGCTTATCATGGGACGTGGACAGCAAGTACTTCTTGACAACCTCTTGAACCACGACTATCCAGACGCAGTATACATCCAATCATTGCAATTGGCACTAGAAGGTACTCTTCTGCAACTTTCACGACCTGAAAGGTATCGAGCAGACAGTCACGAGGTCTTCCGCTACCTTCTTACACAAGAAAGATTCACAAGATATATCAACACGGCAGATAGCAACGGTCGAACCTTGATCCAGAGGGCTTCTTTCGCCCTGAGTTCTACCAGTGTGCGCCTCTTGCTCGATGCTCAAGCAGATGCAAACATTGCTTTTCAATGTGCCCAGGGGCAAGTCTTACCTTTGCAGATTGCCTGTTCTCAGGGGAGAGGCCTATATGCTATTTCAATGCAAACAACTATTAAAGACAGCAGGCTGAATCGAGAACGGAGATCTAATGCGATGGATGTGGCTGCTGAGCTGTTGAGATGGCATCATGCGCGAGGGGACCTCACGTTTCAAGGTATAACCGAGCTTCATTTGGCCTGCCGAATGGCCATAGAACAAGAAATAGCAAGGTTGATGGAAAATGGCTACGACCCGAAGGCCAAAGGTTCATGGCCAGGCATTGAGCAGCCAATCACACCACGGGATCTACTAGAACTTGACATACAAGACTCTACTATGGCAAACACATTTCGATATAATTCGTTATGGGAGACCGAGTTCGAGATAGCAGACGCAGGGTCTCCTTCCTGGAGAAACCGCGATGAGACATCGTCGTTGTCCTCGATTTCGGATCATAGCGATCTCTCCTTTCACTAACTAGGTACTAGATAATTGAATGATTTTCCTTTGTAACGCTTTTCTCCGTTAACCTTCGAGAAATTCTTAATAGTGGATGGAGATATCAAGAGATTTGTGTATAGGGGTCGCGACGAAGGTGTTTTCCTTCTACGAGTTCGGAGTGGGCGGTTCCATCGTTTTTGTTCTTGAGCTCGAAAACATTGTTGGGGTGGGCTTTAGTGATCACGAACTCGCCGAGGGGGGCTCTGAATCCAGGTTTAACTATCCACACAGTTTCACCTGTCTCGAATGGAAACTAAATCATCAAGCTAGTAAGCAAAAAGAAAAGGAACATGAGGGCTGAACTTGCTTGAAAGAAATTCTCTGAGCTTTTACATACTTCTGCAGCCTTTGTGTATTTATTAACATATGCTCTTCGATCGTCTTCTGGGATTTCCACAGCCTGCTCCTGTTTGATACTAGGTTAAAACGGGTCGCCTGAAGTGGAAACGCGATATAAGTCGCCTTACTTCGGTGGGCTCCTTTTCTTCCTTCCGAAGCCCTTGTCCTAACCCCTCATCTATATCGTCGTCCTTATTGGGTTGATCTGTCATTATTGCTCGATGATATGATCAATGTAGCAGTGGGGATGTGGCTGTGATGGACGTCTGGGTAGGACCTTGAACAAGAATATGGGTGGTGCATTTGACGAAGCACAATACGAAAGATTTCAAAAGGAAAAGAGGGGTAGGGGGAGAAACTACATGTTAATATTACTTAGGTGACTACTGTGGGTGGGACTTGGAGCCTGAAATAAGGCAGTTCCATTAACTGCTAGCCGTGATGGTGGGTTACACGGGCTTCACTCGTGCTCAGCTGTGCCTAGACTCCTAGAATGACCAGCTGTACGCTTATTTAAATCATATCTCCCTGTTCCAAACCGTTTGATATGTATGTCAAATTGGCATATCACATATAATGGAAAAGGTCAAATGTAAGTAAGTACCTACCTACCTACCTAGGTAGGCGTTGTTCGATATGACACGGGTGTGCTCAGTGGCTGACCGGACATAGTAGAAGACTATCGCCAGGGCTACCCCCGATTGGCCGCTTTTCTGCTTTTGGCCAGGGAGTTCACCGTCCTACGGCGTTTCGATTACCTCCATATGCGAAGCCTTCTCGACCAACAGGATCGGCTAGCTGATCTTGAAGAGAAGCTCCACCATTGCGATGACGCTGAAACGACCCAGCTCCATCTCTCCAGCCGTCGCCAAGATTCCAATCAGAGACGAAGGGATTTACTAGATGAAATAAAACTAAATCTGTCCAGTTATGGTGTGTACTTCTGGTCTCGTAGGGAGTTGGACTTCATTTTGCTCATCTGATTTCAGACCAGGCGATCGCAGGGTTTCATACCATAAAAGCCCTACAATCAACGCCTGATCGGCATGTTCAGAGTGTCCTGAATTGGGTTTTTGGACATAAGCCATTGGTCAGGTCAGAAAGTAAATGCTATCTTGGTTCCTCTGGAAGAGGTGATTTTGTGACCATTGCGCCCGACGATCCTGAGAGAGCCATTCCGGAGGCACTTCTAGATATGGGTGTAAGAACTTTTCCAAGCATTAGCAAATATGTAAGCTACGATCGGAGTTACTTCCACTTACTTCGTTTAACTAGCTGCTAATTAGGTACATATAGGTTTGCTCTACTCAGGTATTCGGATTCGAAGAAAGCACCTTTCTTCGCAGACCACTAATTACGTACACGTATAGGAAAGGACAACCGACGATCATATATTCCTATTTCCTCCGTCACACCTCAGGACTGCTATCAGATGTCTTATAGCATTGATACTGCCAGTTTGGATGATATTTCATGTCATTATTCTTAATAACATGTCACATAATTCAAGCAAGGCGATCGTTTACTCCCTCTTTATTATTTCTACCTCATTTGTTGTCATGATTACCACAAATGCAACAAAATACAATCTGTTGATAGCCCTCCTGACGTAACTTCCCCTACGAGAACCAAACTCTTTTCATGTTTTTCTGATATATAGTCACGCAGGTATGCCGCTATTCCGACTTCAGTCTTTCTAGGAAGCAACAGTCAAGGGGCATCTTCCAAGTAGTTAAATAAGATGCATCCCTAGTCTACCAAGTACTTGCATATGGGAGGGTTCAATATGATCCAAGAAAGGTAGATATCTAGTGTTAGTTCATTGATTTACCCTGTCATTCCAGCCTCCTGGTTGAACAAGAAGCATTTAGAGGTGCCCATATCTTGCTGCGTATGATGTCATGGTATTCCCAACCCTGGTGTCTTCTCCAACCTGCCGATTCTAGACAGCTATAGGCGGCACTAGCATAGTACGCCCCGGTAGCATGTGATAATCGACCATTAGGGGCAGCTATCTCGAGTATAGACTCACGAACCGTCTCACGATCTTTCACGGCACCAACTCCTCCACGTAGCATACTGGGGAGTACTTTCCAGTATCCAATCTCTATCAATAGCACACCCTTTTCTAGCGTTAGTCACAGAAAGTTGAATGCACGTTGAAATATAGCTTACCAATGCATACAAGTCATGATGCCGTTCAAACCGTGATGGATTTCCCCATCTATCCGGATGTCTGTAGATGTTGGCTGCAGTATTGAAATCCTCTGTAGCCCATGTTTCGGCATCCTCCGGCCTAGAGCAATCGAATCCAATGAGATATGGACATTCAAGGTCCTGGGGTGATTCTCCAAGTTGCCCTAAAGGGTTCGAAGAGAATATAAGGACATTTTCGCTCTTTATGCCCTTGTGGAACCAACCTATTGAATGCAAACGCATCACTGCTTCACACAAGGCCAACGACAAGCGACATCGAACATCCAGAGGCATAAACTTTATCTTCTTGATCACGTCCGAAAGAAAACAGAAGTGCGGATTATCTCGATTATGAGACAAGTCATACACTAGTCCAAATTGAGGACCATGGATAGTGTCATGCGTAAACCCAATGCCAGGGAGTGTTCGGAACGCCGGATCCTTAGGGTGCGATAGAAGTGCGGATACCTTGGCCACCTGCTTAGAGGCTTTGGCATAGCTTTCTGGCTTTCGGGCATCATAGGAAAAGTACTCAACAAGAACCGGACGGCAGGCCTCGATTTGGCCTATTCTGATGCGTTCTCTGGATGGCTTTGAGTTCTCGAAATTCACACGTATCTGGCTAAGGCGTGTATCATTTTGGAGGAGAGTAAGGCGCATGGAAATCTGATCTCCAAGATCTTTCATGCAGGAAAATTCCTGTCTGCGCAAGATCTCACATGACTCTTCGTCTAGGCTAGTCAGGCAGCTCTTGATAAACTCCGAAACTTCATTAGCTTTCTGGCGGATATTGTGGAAAGCCTTGACTGCTTCGATATCCCCCATAACCTTCCGTGTTGGCATAAGTATTGCCTGGTTTAATTCTTCTAGAAGCTTGAAAACCCTCTGTTGGGCAGGACTAGGCAAGGATATATGAGTTGGAGATGGCCCATCAAAGTCAACAGGCTGTATCAGTTGAGTGGCCATATTTCTGGCTGCCCGGGCATCGGAAAGAACTCCCTTCACGATTTCAATATCATCGATGAATGTTGGTGAATTTTTCGTCACCCAATCGACCAAGCCTGTGGTCAAGTCCAGATTGGTATTATGCGTAAGTCGAAATCGAAGCTCAAAGAAAGCTCTTTCGGTGTCCAATTCTGCGGCATCAAGATGGGTTCTAAGGTTATCTATGTGCTCCCATCTAGTGAGGCGAATCGCGGTCACGACGTCCTTGGGATCATAGCTCGAAAGAGGGACATAAAATGGCTGCTTGACGAGCCCTGACTTGGCTGTAGCCATGGACTTTTCGAGCATGGGAAGGGTGATAGCACCGAAGTCTTTCAACATCCTTTTCATCTCTCTTATGAGAACATTTGTGAATGAAGGGCGTTCTTTTGTGCCCCCTATTGGGGTGAACTGGTCTTTATCGGTAGAGGCAAGTAGTTCCACACGGTGAGATGTTCTAGCTCGAGCGGCTTGTCCAGCATAGCAACAGTCGAGAAACATTACGACGTCGCAGTCAGCACCCAGGAATTGGGGTTGGATAGAAGACCAGTCCAGCATCGGGCCACCTTCTCCGAGACTAATTATGCCAACACGATATGATAGTTAGGATGCTGTGGTATATTTCCATTACGGGGATTTTTGGAAGTCCACTTACGCTGCCCATTGACAATCTGATAACTTTGAAGGAGAAGGTGCCCCATGTCCTGCATAGTATACTACTATGAGGTTATCTCCACCCCCATATTGAGAAAGGAACTGCGCAACGTAAAGGTTGAGGCGTCTCTGTGAGTCGTCAGAAGGGATTTTGTATGGTAGCACTAGATAATTCAAGCTTTCTTGAAATAGTAGTGCAACATCACGGACATTTTCGCCGAAAGTAGCGTCACCTTCTTCCCAAGAAAGAAGAAGAGCGTGGACAGATGAATAGCCCTGTTTTCGACGTATGCGGTATTTATCCAGTTCTCTAGTAACATGATCTATGATGATTTGAGGTGTGGTTCCTTCAGGATTGGCATTCATGGTTGTAGCCCTGTCGTCTCATATCTATATTAGGGACTTTCGAGGATTGTCATTTCTGGAGGAACTTGCGGGTTTGCTGATTCACAGGAGAAATTTTATCTTAAAAAGTGAACATGCAAGAAAATCATTTCCGTCATATAATAGGCCAAATCATTGATCTAGGTGTGTAGTACATTGCCACTCGAACGTAGCAGAGCATTGGCCAGCGGTGAAGAGTTGGCAGCTTCAGAGCGGTCGCAATTAAACGAGACTAAGTTATGCGGCATCCAATCCACGTGGTTGCAGTTGAGAGAAGCTGCACTTGATATCAACACATGGTTACCTAGGTAGGTACCTAGTTGTTATCACGGTGTTGGCTTCAGCTTATGGTGTGAGCAAGGTATGTCGGAGTGCATTGTGATCGAACATCAGCAGCGATGAAAAGCCATAAATGACAGAGTACCTACCTAAGCAATTGTTATGTTTTTATTATTGTATCTGGATGAACTAGATTGATTTCGTGAGGGGACGCAAAAGAATGCCCTGAGTTTACGAATACACTGGCCTCTATTATTAAGGAACGTCATCTTAACACAGAATTTCAAAGCCATATTTACTAAACGAATAAAAAAGGCAGACTTTCAATTCTCCCTTCTGTAGCTGCGCCACAGCAGCGTACGTCCGCCCCAACCATGTTCTAGGTGCCGGAAACCCCTAAAGGGTGATTTGGCGGGTTGGCGGATATTACCCCTCATTAATACCTATTATCAAGACGATCACCCATTTACCTAGGTACCTATCTACATCAATTTTATCCTTCGATAGCACAGCTCCATACAGTCTCACGACAATAATAGGTAATGAATGATGTCCAGTTGGACACTTTCCTTTCCCTATATATTTTTCATCCGAGAGAATGACATACACGAATGTAGAGGGATCTAACCCTGCCACTTAACCCTCTTGTCCCTGAAGATACTGACCATCCCCATGGGTAGCAATCCCGGCTCGACAATATTCATTCCCCCAAACCGGTCCATAACTTCGGGCCCGTACAGCTGCGCGACCCATCTCCAATATGGCTCCATGGCAGACCAGTTACCCTTGATGCCTCTCAGGTTTCCCTGCTGCGCGAGCGCGTTGATTCCATTTTGAACCCTAGGGTTGGCATTTTCAATACCTTCCTCCTCGGGTATCATCATTAATTCTTTGTACACTTCCCAAAGGTTGCCCTCGAACTTGTAGTTTATGTCCTCGCGATATCGCGTGAACTCACTAAAGCTCATGAATCTATCCCGGTCCGCCTTGTCCTCGGGCTCCCAGTTCGGATCAGGCCTATCATAGGAGCGACTGTGGGATGAATTCTCGAATTCGCGCTTGAGAGAATTGTACGCGTCCTTTTCATCATCGAAGAACTCGTCTAGCTTCTTCGCCGGGTCTTGAAGCACCGTGTCATGAACCTGCAGGATGGAAATAAAGGGGCTTTTCAGGTCAAGGCCGCCTAGCTCTATAGGGAAGAAGAGATAGGCGTCAGGAATGTCGGCGATTCCAAACCGCTCCCGCATGAGATTCTTCAGGTAATCGACGATGTTCGTTGCGCTTTGTTGGTTTCCGTTGTTCGAGGTCAAAGAAGACGAGGATGAGAATACTTCACGCTGGATTCGTTCGTGGGTCGCGAGCATCTGCGCAACATGATCTTGCCCAAAGCAATTTGCCGCCTTTCCGAAGTTGGAGGTGAAGAAGGTTGCGGCATATGTGTTCCATGCTTGGATGAATGATATGATGCTCTTCCGTTTATCTTGGAGCTGCTTGCGCAAGTCAATAATGTGCTTATCCACCATATTCTGGTCGATCTCGAATTTTCCGGTTTGTGGCGAGAGCCTGAGAAAGCCCCAGCGGATGTCGCCCACCGGAAGAGATCTATCGATTTCAAGCGAAACAGATGGGTCTCGTGCGAATCTGATAGTACCAGTCTTCTTATGATTGATGTAAGTACCGGTCGCATTGACGAAATCAGTAACCGACTTCCACGCAGTCACGGCAGCCGAATGGTCTCGCGACCAGAACCAAAGGTCATCCTGCATACGGAAGAGCATCGCTCCGCCCGTGGACTGGTTCACGGCAAAGTCGAGACAGAACAAGATCGACTCACCGAAGACGTCGCTGAGGGCATGTGATGCAGGTGTTCCTCGAGATCGATTGCGCGAAGGTGTCGAGGGATCGTCATCAAGAAACTTCAGGGGTGCCTTCAGGAACTTTTTGAAGAAGTTGAGCCATGTCTCCGAGACTCCAAAGAATGACATCACTTTCAAGATTGTTTCGTGCGGAAGTAGACTATTCCATCTTTCAAATGTGGAATGGAATGCAGTGATTTCGCCATATAGCTTGGTGTTGATAGCGATGTCGGTTAACAGAAGTCGTAGCAATCGTTGTTTGGACTGCATTGGTTGCTTGTTACCAGAGCTAGCGCCATCTTCATCATCTATGTCGTCGTCGTCCGTTTCTTCATCCGGTTGATCATAAGGGCGTGCAGGCTGGGGGAGTCTTCTGTGTCGCATTGCACCCTTGTTTGCCATTCGGCTCATTTGAATATTTTGCTGAGAAGCACTCATACCAAATAGTGAAGGCTGTTGTTGGACCATCGAGACTGCTTCGTATTCGGCTTCTTCTTCACCGTCGGCGGCCTGGCTTCGCTGTGTCTCACGATCCATCAGCTGGGCCATGAAGTAATGCTTGCGGTACATCCTGTTCCTTAGAAATTGGACCGTATATTTGCGACTTTCCTCTGACCCCAGATAATAGCCCCGACGCTTTGCATCAATGGTAGGGATCCGTTTCCAGCAAGTTTCCCATGCTCCAGGTGTTGTGCGAAACTCGTTCAATGCATTTTTGAGGAAAACCGACCACTTGATGCCAATATATTGGAGAAAAATCGCTTGAAGGAGGTCTTCGTGCATAAGGATGTTGTACACCCCTGTGATCTGTCGGCGTTGCTCTAGGGGCACACTGGACCCCCACGACCAGGAATCCAAAGCCGTGAGTCGCATGTTCAGAACATCAGCAACCTCGCCTAGGATGATAGGGTTATTCTTGAAATCCTTCAGCACTTCTCGCTTCTCGTCCGTGAGAAGGCCAGATGACAGCAAACCATCAGCAACCCACCCCAAGGTTGTCGTGTTGAATTGGTTCGGTAGGGACATTTGGCTCTCAAAGGCCGAAACCTCAGACTTCAATTGATTGAGAGCTTTCAACTTCTCGGGCGCATCTCTTCCATTCATACCGAATAGTCGGTCTAGGTACGACCCAAGTTTGCCTTCATCAACTTTGCCGGGCTCGAAAACTGTGCGCTCCCATTGCTGTCGGTAATCTTGTTTCATTGAACTTGCAATATCTTCGAAGCCTTCTGTCATTGCGACATCAATATTGTCGCCTTCCTTCAATGTTTCCGTGGATAACCATTCGGTAACAAGCTGTGCGTATAATGATGCATATTCGTACTTGAGTGATTGAGTGTTGAGGTGACGTAGCAAGGATTCTTCCCAGGTCTGCATCATTTTGGTAGATACGGACGGATCATACTTTGCCTGGGCTAAGAAGCAATCCAGATTCTTCAGCTCAATTTCTAATTCTGAGTTTCTTGATAGGGCAGCATTGTGAACCTTGGTGTATTTGCCAAGCTTCAGGGCGTAGCAAGCCTTGACGCCTTGGCTCAGGATGTAGAGACGCCGAGAGGGATCCTTTTCATTTTCCAACATGGATAGAATGTTAGATTTAGTTGTTTCAAAAGCCGATCGACGTTTGGAAAGCTCTTCCAATTTTGTGTTGGTGATATCCTGAAGTGTCTCCGAAAAGACGCTACCGTTGGACGAAGACATCTTGAATAAGCAGTATTACTTCTAGCGCAGAGATTTCAAAGAGGTAACACTGTCTGATCGGCAGTGTGTGAGAAAAAGGAGGAAAGAAATGAGAATGGCGTGAGGGGGTGGGAAGATGGGTTCTTATAGGCAAGCAGGAGGATGCCTAGCGGCTTAGTCACGTCCTATCAATGTTAGTAGCACATCATACCACCCATTTCGCTACCCACATATCAGGCAGGCACCTAGGTATCTATCTTATGGTGGTACCGAGACTTTTTCTGTTCATTTTTGACATTCGGTCTGCATTTCAGAAAGCCCTTAGATTAGCATGAGTTGCAGTTCGGGGTAAAATTCAAGAAAAGGGGGTTCTCGGTCACATTTCTCAAACACGAAAGTAATGTGAACCATCGTTCGATTAAACATCCATTCCTATTACCCTTTGATTCTGCCAGAAGCCTCCTCCGTGAGAGCTAATAGCCAGAGGTCTCGCCAGGGTTAGCGGGTATGTCAGGGGATAAGAGAGAAGAAGTGCTAAGCCTTAGGATATCTCCAGGCGTCAAGAAAGCTCAGCCTTGGGACCTCCCCGAACACCAAGTTCTAGGTACGGTTGAGCCGCGAAGCTCCTTGCCCAGACCGAGAACTTAAAGAGGCAAGGCGCTAGCCTGAGCGCCAGGCTCCAGCGAGGACCTGGCTAGCACGCAGCGTGAGAGGCAGTTGCATATAAGGGGCTCTGCCTCCCTATAGATAGAGAGATGATAGCGTTATTGGTTGTACCAAGAAAAAAAAAGCCCCATACGCAGCTATCACGCCACGCCCTTGCATTCACTCTACGCGTGGCCACCTAGGGCACCATACTGACGGGGTAGCCCAGAAACATCGGGAGTCAGCCTGTACGAAGCCGCCCTGTTGGCAGTTGGCCCTTGGCTCTAGACAAAGGAATGTTATGTACCTATGTATACCGCATCCCCTGGAAGGGAATAGTTAGAGCCCTTGAAGCAACAACGTCGTTCTTCCCTAGCCTCTTAGTTCCGCCTCGTGACAAATTCCATCTTCCATATTTCAGACACACTTTTAACAGGACTTCTTTGGGACATTCTTAGACATTTGACATGATTACCAAGTCGGTACTTGCGGACCCTTCGCTGTTGCTCAACTGATCTAACATGATGCCTTCGTTATTCCCCCTATTTTCCTCTAATTCACTCCAGCCAGTAACAGTTTGAACCCCAGATGAAGCATTTTGGGTTGGATTAGTGGTACGAGTACGCGACGAATCAGTTTGTATCTGTTTATCCCGCTTGCTGAGCAGCTGGTACAGCCGCGGTACGTAAGGGAAACAGGCAACGAGAAAAAGCGTAGTGAACTCCGCAACCCTACCTAGGTGTAAGTATCAACGTGGACTATTAGATATAGAAGAAGGATAAAATAAGGGAATATAGCGTACGTCCACTGGCCCACAGGCGCGAATGCCCATGTGCGATCTTCTGTTTGAAACAATTTGACAGTATAATACAGACGTACGGTGCTGGATGCGCATGCCCTATGAGTTATATCAGTGTCTCTGCGTCGAAAATAGTATCTACTCGGCACATAGGTAGAAAAGATTAAGGAGGTTATTCCTACAGTATACCGACTGTGAACACTGCCGCCGCCCGGAGTTTCCTTGCTGTCGATAATTGTAATCTCGACACAGCAGCAAGAGGAATGATTAGGATCAAATAGTCGATGACCATGTTGACAGCGCAACCGCCCACCGTCGTAGATTTCGTATTGATGCAATGACCCTCAATATCTGGCTCCCAGATTTTCTTCCGGGGAACGCAAGCAAATATGAATGATATCCCAAAGGAGAGGGTAAACAGAAAGGTCAACCAAATCAGAGTCCATATTGCCTTATAGGTAAAGGTATTGCGACGGTGATCAAAAAAGATTAACTCGATCTGGCGAAGCACAACATACTTCAGCGGAAATAATGTCACGCAGTACATGATAATGGTGATATTCTCGAACTATTGCTGGCCCTTAAGTGTTAAGCAGTAGTATTTTTTTGGCTTTTTATATAAGCTTGGGAATATTGCGAAGAAAATACTTACTTTAAGGCATTTAGACGCGTTGGCTATTGTTACGTCCCACTAGGATACCAAGAGGTAGTCAGCACCTAGGTGATTGAAACTCAGGGGAAGGGAAAGAAAAGGACATTGTCCAGGAAGTACCGACTTCCATTAATACACAACGATCTTCTTTTGTGAAATAATAGAAGAAAATTGCTTACTTGATGTCTTCCGTCAGCAATTTCGCCGACGTATATTAATAAACCAATATAAGCGATGAAGCTCGCCTACAATCATTAGTATGGGTATGAGGCTTCGTCGATTTAGAGCAAACATGCCAGTGCAAATAAGTAAACACCTAAGGGACTGTCAACCCTATTTCCACTCAGAGAACCTTGGAACGCTCACAATCATCAAGGTTGAATGTGTTCAGTCGAACACGAGTATAAGTCCTCGCTATGACGAAAATAATACAGATAGCCAAGCAAATTGACGATACAGCAATCCGCTCAGGCTGAAGGCTAGGGGGGTTAGTGAAGTTCGGCTCTACACCAGGAGGTGGACGGAGTGCGGGTGTTTTGCTTGGGTCCATTCCTGGTTTTTGACAGTATTAAGTATCTATCATTGAATAGATACTAGATATGAAACCAAATACTGGCATCTCCGTAAAGAAGAAAGATTGTTTAGAATAGTAGGGAAGGAATGCATCAAGGTGAAGTAGAAAGGCAATTCTTCGGTGTCCGATTGATGGGGTGTACAGTCTGCATATATATGTGCACCTGTTCCCTTTTCTGCTGTTGGAAGGTTAGCGAGAAATCTTGCAGCGCCCCCCATACAATGTGAGGCAAGCTGGGCTCGGCGTAGACATATATTAGACTAGTAGGTCATGATATGCAAGCCTTGGGTTACCGCGGAAAATGAAACCGTTGGAGCACATCCTCGAACCCCAACCAAAGTTCAGAGGATTTAAGAATTGGTGCGAGAGTGGACGATGGTTCACCCCCATCAGCCTCTGTGGTACCTAATTAATACATGCACCAACATTGTCACTCCTAGAAAGCATACGCAGGCTCCTTGCTACTTATGTATCAATCGCGATGGTATAATTACTAAGATCCTCATTTAGCTACCTCGATACCTATATATATTTAGTAGGTAGGAAATACGCGACTCGCAATGGGCACGACCAATTGATGAGCAAATTCATGTATGAAAATTGAAGTGAAGATAATTCATGACAGGTTGTCGGAATCTACATATTAAATATGTATCACGTAGTAATACCATAACATATTATTAAATTCGTAGATATATTTTACGCTGAGTAGGTAGGTAGTCGCCAAATGTGATATGTACCTGGGTACTTATTTCATAGGTAAATACATAGAGATACATGTAGGTTAGGAACTTCATTACCGTGCAGCCTCATTATGTATGTAGAATGCAGAGGGTGATATTAAGCGATATTGTGCTCGATAGTGTAAGGAATGCTCTACCTAGCCAAGTACCTTCTTGACAAAAGTTCAATCGAGAGCGTTAGAGGATAGGCGATGGTCGTACCAAATAAAGTACTGTTACAATTTTTTTGCATATTCATTCCGTAGAGTGCGGGGGCGAAGAAAAGCCTCACAATCAATCAATATTTAGCAGTATTGAGTGGAGTAACAATAGTACCTAGATAATGATAGAGACGTATTTTGATTATAGACGGGCAAACTTGACATTTTCTTCGCGTTTATTTTCTCAATTGGAATGGATATATCTCTTAGGTATATTATATGGGTTTATTAATGAATTAATCGAATGGTTTATCTTAAGTGTTCAGATGTTAGGGGTAATTCAGGGGTAGCTACCCCTATCTACTCAGTGCTGGGTCAAACGAACAACAGTATTGATGTTAATGAAACCGCACGTGGATATCTATATATAAGTTGAATATTAACGCTTTATTGGAAGAAGTTTTGAAGGCCCATGGGCCAAGTGAAATGGTGTAGGCATTAATATCTACAAAATGGTCCTACGATTTGGTAAGACCCTGGAAGTGTAAATGGGTATGATGAGCACGAAAGAATAATACTCTAAAGGAAAAGGGGGGGAAGATGACAATATAAGAACTTGCAGGATACGGCCATGCGGCTCAATATTACAAGAATTCTGCCACTTGATGGGTTTTCGTAGTACCTAGGCAGTGTGTTCGACGTCTACGCCGCCCCCTCATCCGAGCTTTTTGATATTTTCTAATCGCTAGAATTGCCAGAATCCTCCAAGTCCGTTTGCTGACTTATCATATCAAATTATTATCCAAAGTTTCGCCCCGCAGCCTCACGATCACCTATTCGTTACTAACGACGACATAGGTATCCAATTCAACCATTAGACTAGACTATCTTGGACGATGGCATAACTGCGGTGAAATGTTAGTAAATAACATGCGCTATACGATTCCAAGTCATATATGATGGGTGGAAGAGGATGGTAAGGCGGTCTGTTCAAATTCAAGTAGCATTCACCATCGCTACCGACACACGGTACGACTGTAAATTCGAAATATTTGGGCATATGAATTCTATTTTCCAATATAAGACTTCTCTATATACCTATGTCGTAGCTCTTGTAAGACCCTATGATATACAGCTTGTATCCCCCGTGTTCATTCCAAACCTGATCTAGGTTGGGCTTGTAGACAAGCCCAGAAACTACGGTCGATGTGGTTAGTGTTCCTTGGTTGCTGTCAGCTTCGCTGCCGTATTGTCGCCTAACCTAAACTGCTGAAATAGACGCATATCTACCAATGAGTGTTCATTATGATGACCTCATGGAGCCTTCATCCTTGTATGAAGTTGGTCAGTCAGCAACGTGATATGGCAAGGATGTCGTGGCTAGCTAGAAATTGGAGATAGCCTATAGGTGAACATGCATGTGGATAACATTGAGAACCTTAAAGATGCTTCTGTCCTCATCCTTTTCTACTTCGGTTTTCCCTTAAAGCATTTCATACCTATATCTTTCCCATGGTCTCGATTTACCCGCTGTTGTCTATTATTCTGCTGGCGCTGGCCTTTGCCCGTCTTCTCTTCAACTGGAAAACGTTAAGCAAGGCTCCTGGGCCGACACTTGCTGGCTGTACGGATCTCTGGCGAGCGTATCAACAGTACAACGGAAAGCTGAGGCAGAAGCTATTAGATTTGCACTCCCAATATGGCCCAGTAGTCCGATATGGTGTGCGGAGTATCAGCATTAGTGATCCGGAGGTTATCAATATCGTTTATGGAAGTCGAACAGGTTTCATTACGGTAAATATAGTCTCCAAAATGTCATTTTTGGGTAAAAATACTTACTGCGGCACAGGCAGACTCGTACCAGGTACTTGTCGGCATCCAGAACGGTAAAGAGGTGTCGAGTCTTGTGAGCACTAGAGATGAGACCCGCCATGGCGCGCTGCGCCGCTCGGTTGCCAACGCCTTCACGCCCACCGCATCGTTAGAGTACGAGAAATGGGTAGATGCGACGATCGCAGAACTCCTCAATACTATCAGGAGGAAGAAGACGAACTTTGATCTCTCGTCAATGATCCTGTGGTATACTATGGATGCAGCTGGGAGATTTTCGTTTGGCGAGCCTCTTGGGTGTCTTCAGGCCGAGAATGACGTAGGTGGCTCGATCCAATTGATCCGCGACCGTTTCAACCACTGGGGTTGGTGGTCTTCTGTCCCACAGCTAGAGAAGTTGTTTTATCGCAACCCTGTTGCCATGCGACAGAAGCGAGCTCCGTCTAGTATGGCGGCAGCTGCTGTCGAGAAACTAAGAGAGAGGGCACGTCAACAAAATGGCGAAACCGAGCATGTAGATCTTCTTCAGAGATTTATAGAAGCTAGCAAGGATCACCCGCAAGTGTTGGATACTGCTGGAGTGGTAGGTATGTTAATGTCGACGATATCTGGGGCGGGCGACACGACAGCAACAACAGTGACAGCAGCGCTATATAACTTATTGAAAAGCCCGGTTTCTCTGAGAAAACTAGAGGATGAACTCTCGCAGGCCAACCTGCCGGAAATACCAGAATTCTCGCAAGTCAGCAGATTGCCGTATCTTAATGCGGTAGTTAAGGAGAGCATGCGGGTTTTCCCCGTAACGACATGGCCGATGGAGCGATTAATTCCCTCAGGAGGCGCGACAATTGCGGGTATGTTTTTCCCAGAGGGCACAAGCGTTGGATGCCTACCAGCAGCAGTACACCAGAGAGCCGGTATCTTCGGTGAGGATGTTAACGTCTTTCGTCCCGACCGTTGGCTCACGTCTAACAGCGAGGAGCTGAGACGGATGGAGGCGGCTCACATGGGATTTAGTCGGGGTCGTCGCAATTGTCTCGGACAAAATATCGCCATCATGCAAATGAAGAAGGTGATACCAGCGATAATCATGAACTTCAAGGTAAGTTGAAGTGTGGTAGTATTTGATCTTCGCTAATCGTCCCGTGTAGTTAAATTTGGCGAGCCCCGACGTCTCCCTAGACGCAGATTTCTCCCCTGCCGTGGCTTGCCTGAGGCCGTTATATGTAAAATCTCAGCCCAAACATTAACTACCCATATGGAACGATGAACATATCATCTCTTGTTGATTCTTCTATCCGTAGGTATGGTTACAGATACGCAACCCGAGTGCCATAGTACGGAGCATTTTGTCCTACATATACGAATTCTCAGTATCACCATTATCTCCGACAACCACTATCCCGAGTATATAGACGTACAATACGCCCCAACTTCGGGATGATCAGCACCACAGGCGTACCTACAGGTATGCCACAAGTGCCGACACCCCGCCGAGGGTGGTAACACAGTAACACAGAGCGCCATCAGCGCATCGACAAAGGAAGCTCCCCACATTAAACAGCGCGCTTTATTCCAACGTGATTCTCCTGTGACATCTCCATCTGATCATCTTCGATCATTTAAATGCGACTCGTAGGTATTAAGCTAGACTTAGAAACAGAAAGCAATATTTCATCGCCAATCCTCAAGATGCTGAACAAGAAAATCAAGGCGTGCGCCCTGCACGTCGCGCCCGTGTACATGGACAAGGTTGCCAGCCTACGTAAGGTAGTCAACCTCATATCCCAAGCCGCAGTCGAGTCCGTTGAGCTCCTCGCTTTCCCCGAGGTGTTCGTTCCCGGCTTCCCCTACTTCACTAACTGTTACGCGCCGAACGCCGCGGCCGTCGCTCTGTACGCGGCGCAGAGCGTGGTGGTGCCGGATGATCTGACCGAAGTCCAAGCAGCGTGCGCGAAATCCGGGATCGTGGTCGTCCTGGGCATATCCGAGCGCATGCGCGGCGGGCACACCATATTCAACAGCATCGTGACCATCGACTCGGACGGCACCATCCTCGGCGTCCACCGCAAGCTGCAGCCGACGTGGGCCGAGCGGCTCGTGTGGGGCCAGGGGTCCGGCTACACGCTTAAAACGTACGAGCCGAAGGGGGCCGGGTACCGGATCGGCGGGCTCGCGTGCTGGGAGCATACGATGAACGGGGCGCGGCAGGCGCTCATCGACCAGGGGCAGCATATCCACGTCGGCTGCTGGCCGGCCCTCGACATCCTCGACGGCTTCGAGAACGTGGCGTGCAAGCAGATCGAGGCGCTGATGAAGACGCACGCTCTAACAGCGCAGGTATTCGTGCTGTGCCCGAGCAGCTACGTCGACGCCACATGTCTGGAGTGGATGGAGAAGAATTTGGGTCCGCAGGACAAGGTGAAGCCTGGTGGGGGTTGGACAGCTATCATTCACCCGTTCTGCACCTTCGTTGCCGGCCCCTATATGAGCGACTTCGATCTGCTCGTCGTGGGGGAGGTTGACCTCTCTCAGCTGGATTTGGTGAAGGCTTATGTAGATGGGGCGGGTCACTATAAGAGGCCCGAGGTCTTCAAGTTGGATGTTGATATGACACAGCGATGGAAGGATGAGCCGGACATCGTCGGCCCCATCCCGTTGAATAAGCCGTAAGCCGGACTAGTCCACCTTAAGTGCGCCCTTAGTGTCTTAGTGGGTCTTCCGTGACTCAACGGGGTTTTATGTAGTAGCGTCATTCCGTGATCGGCCGGGTCTAGTCATCACGCGATTTGAGCTTACATATCGGATTCTTATAATAGGTACGATTTGTTACGAGATAAACTCCGTTGATAGATTGAGAGGTTTCTTATTCCAATCGAATATCTTCAGTTCATAACCATCAACACAATGGCGGAGAACATGCAAAACCTAGACCACATTCTCCATGTGTATTTCACTCGATATTCCAGTACGTTAAAAATCTACCAGTAGAATTTATCAAGAATATCGGAACCGGAATTTTGATCTCCTGAACTAGGCTGGGGAGTCCGAGTTGCACTCATTCTTGATTACTTTCAGATTCCCCATACGACGAAGGGCTACGGCTGGAACCCGGCAGTTGCTCCACCAGCCCACCTATCAGGGGGTCTACTTCCCGTTCTACAGCCAGACCCCAGTGATGAGGGCTTCTTGATCGGCGACTCTCTGGCCATAAGCGAGTTCCTTGCGGAGCAGCACCCGCGGCTTCACCTGTGGCCCAGAGATCTGAAGTTGAGAGCATTGGCACGAACGGCAGCGGCTCAGATGCATTCTGGCTTCAACGTTATGCGGAACACATACCACACCAACTTTCTCGGTAAGTATACTGGGAAAATTCCCATCAGCGAAGCTGCAGCCAAGGAAATCCGGGACATGGTTGAGCTTTGGAGCAAAGCTCGAGCAGATACGAAAAAGAGATTGCAGGAACTTAGTCAGGAAGACGAAGGGTTCTTGTTTGGGACGTTTAGTATCGCCGATGCTTTCTTCTGGCCCGTCTTGTGGGTGAGTAACTTGCGATTCTCACTACGTGTTTTACGTTATGTTGATGCTTTGGTGCAGCGCTTCCGAAGCTACCAGCTTCCCCTAACCGGGATAAGCGAGGACGGTCTGAAGTGGGTGACGAAGATGTGGAACGACCCGGTCATAAAGAAGCATTCACATGAGTTTTTCAGGCAGGCACAAGACCCTTTGACTGTCGTTGAGAAATATGAGAATATATTTCGGGGGAACCCCAACGTTGAGTATAGCCAGTTCTCCGAGGACTGGACCTTCAATCCAACGGAGGCCTAAAGCTTTTACTGGTTTGTTCTTAGAACCATAGCGTATTAGTCCCAGTGTTTAATCAAGACATACATACGATTTCGTCAATCGTGAAGAGGGCCTAACTTCCTGAATGACCAATTACGTGACGGTTGATGGGAAGAGTTCTTATGCTGGTCGAGATGTAACTAGGTATCTGAGTCTGTGGATAGTATGCTTAATCATTGCCCTGCACGAAATTTACATTAGAATGTCGGGCTGACCGCCAAGGCTCGCCTTTCCCAAACACAATGTCATTACTAACTATGTATCTATGCTTTAGATCTAGAGATATATATTTCTTTATATCTTCTATTTATGTTTGTATTCGTCTTCTCCTTGTCGAACTAGCCCAATCTTACATGTCGAACAAGGAGTTTGCTAAGCAAAGAGGTAACATGATTGTTTTATCGTTTTGTTAGCTGTTTTGCTATAATAAGATGTTATACTGATTCGTTCTATCGACATAGGTTTGTTGTTTATACTAAGTGGAAGGTTGTGGGAATATGGCTTTGACTCGACCGAGGATGCCCCTATACTGTATATTCCGGTACATACCTACATATGTTGATGTTAGGCCTATCCTAAGACCAAATTCTCCTAAGCTGAGAAAGCCTGGTATCGGCTTCCTACCTCATGATTCTTATTCTGTTGATAACGATCCTGGAGTCTTGGGGAGACAGTGTTGAATACTGTACGGTCCGAGTTACATGTTGGACGGAAGGAAAAGCGAACTCTGTGATTCCACCATTGCAGAAGCACACGACCTGGTAGGATACTAGTAGGGTAGAATATCATACACACCTAGCATATTACGTACGGTATGCAACATAAGAAGATAGGTACCTAGGTACATCAGAAATGAATATGGGTAATACAAGAGGGTATCGAAGAGGCACTGTCCAAGTCCACTGCCTAATATGTACCAGGTAGGCAGCTAATCTTAGTGACGCAATTGAGATTTTCCGAGAGTAGAGCTGAGCTGAATATTAATAACTAAAACTCTAACCACCGACCGGTAGGTACTTCTTTTTTTCCCTCTTACTTAATCGTACCTATTAAGCAAGTATGAAGCAGGCAAGAGCGTTTGTTTATGCCCCACTATTTTCTCAACTTTGAATTTGATGGCATATTGTTTGACTAAAGACAACAGCTCCTAGCAAATTCAACTCTCATAACTCATAAGTAGGCGCCTACCTAATCATCAACTTGAGCCATAAACCAGCCTTGATTGTTCAGACACCAAATTCTCTCTCATAATTTATTCAGTACAAGTTCAATTACCTTATCATTTTTCATTATTGGTATATGAGAGCGCTTGTTTCGAATACTCTGAATAGAAAGCTCCACAATGGCCGTGCCGAACAGTAACCTCCCGATCCAGGTTGTCGAGCCTCAGGAAGGCTGGGCTCATACTCACACAGTCATATTACTCCATGGCAAAGGCAGTAATGGACACGAATTCTCGGTTGAATTCTTTGAGTGCAAGACTTCCAAGCCTGTAGGTCAACCTCGGACACTGCGCGACCTTTTCCCGACCATTCGATGGGTTTTCCCTTCTGCACCAATCAGACGCTCGGAGAGATTCAACTGCAATGAGTCACAGTGGTTCGACATATGGTCGGTGGACAGTCCCAACGAGAAGCCCGAGATTCAGATAAACGGCTTAAAGGAGAGCATCGAATTAGTCTTAGACCTCGTTCAACAAGAGGAAGCTCTTGTTCCGCGCATAAATATCTTCCTAGGAGGAATCAGTCAAGGTTTTGCAACTGCGTTCTCGACCTTTCTCTTCGGTGAGAAAGATTATGCTGGGTTGATCGGCCTTTGTGGCTGGGCGCCTTCGGCGGCTTTAGCGCTGCTGGGGGGAGAACTGGACGGGATACCAGATTCCGAAGAGCACGACGAGACACCTGTGTTTCTTGGGCACTCGAGAGACGACTCAATTGTTCCTCTTGAGGAAGGCCGACGACTATGCAGTATACTCTGGAGACGCGCAGATACCGTGGTGGATTTTCACGAATATGCAGAAGGTGGACACTGGATCAACGAGCCGACGGGAGTCAATGATATTGCTGAGTTTCTAGAGAACAACATGAATATCGAATAACTCTATTGCAGTAACGAGACAAGAGACGAGGAAATATTCAATTAAAAGTCGCATGTTTTACTTATAAATAGATAAATGAATAAGGACTTCCCAGATATGCAATTACTGAAAGAGACAAGCGTTAAAGTCCCACTGTAAGGATTATTGATAAGCACTCAACTCTCAAATTTATCCAGTTCTAACGTTACTTATGCTCACTTGATGTAATCCTCAAGTCAATTCTTATCTTCTCCTCAATATGTTTCATTGAGGTTCTCGAAGGATCATTGTGTTCTATACTTTTGCATCTTCATCTGGTGACCCTCCAGCCCGACCAGGAGCAAAACGGACCAAAGTATCACGAGCGTGCAACTATTGCCGACAGCATCGAGTAATACGGTGTGACGCTGCATCGCTATGCTCGCGTTGCCTCTCTAACAACATCGAATGTGTGGCCTGGTCCTCTGGGCGTCGGCTTCCGGAAAGCCCTCAAATCTCACGAGACGGCTCTCTGCCTGCTCAAGAGTCTGTCATCTACGTACGTTTCTTAACTCTAACAGAATAAGGTCATGGAAATCCAGTACTGATCAACAGAAGAATCGGAATGGGGAGATTTGAGACACCAGCCGGTCGCTTGTCTACTATCTTCTATAGCACGGATGTTCCGCGAAAGAAAAGGCCAGGAGACATTGCCCTCACATCAGATGAAGAAAAGTCTTCAGGGCAAGCCACCGACATGAGTGATGTTGTTCTATGGGAAACTTATATTACAACTAATCAGATTATAACTTCTTCAAGGCGGCATTTTGCATGGAAAGATCTCTGTCTTGACATTCAAGTTAGGGAAGAGAACCGCCGATTATTGAATAACGTTTCTGGTAAGCTAACTTCTGACTCATCTTAATGCCCCTATGTTTCTAACAGGGATTAGGGTGGTTGGAGCCCGGAACAATGACTGCTTTGATGGGAGTGTCTGGAGCAGGAAAAGTACGTACAATATTGAACCAATCTTGAGTATGCTGCTAACCTACATTAAGACTACGCTTTTGGATACGCTTTCTCGGGGGGTTTCTATTGGAGTTGTAACCGGCGGGTTGTAGCTTGACAGCGACTCTCTTCCGCAATCAATGAACCGGCATTCTGGTTTCGTGCAACAGCAAGATGTCCACCTTGATATATCCACCGTACGGGAAGCATTACGACTTACGGCACAACTCCGCCAGGCCATCTCTGTTCCGATCGCTGAAAAGTACGAATACGTAGAAACAGTCATCTCCATGCTCGAAATGGAAGACGTGGCGGACGCCCTGATCGGTACACCTGGCACCGGACTCAGTCTCGAGAAACGAAAACGGGTGAGCATCGGCGTCGAGCTTGCCGCGAAGCCTGATATCCTACTATTCCTAGACGAGCCCACATCTGGATTGGACGGAGAGTCTGCCTTCTTTATCATCTCTCTAATGCGAAAGTTAGCGAATGCAGGGCAAACAATTTTATGCACAATTCATCAACCATCGTTCGACCGTATTGAACAGTTTGATGGTCTATTTTTGCTTATCCCAGGGGGTAAGACAGCATACTTTGGGTTTATGGGACCGAAATGTCAAACCTTGTAGATTATTTTGGTCGGCACACTCGGCTTTGCAGGGAGACAGAAAATCCGGCTGATTATGTCCTAAATCTTACGGCAAACTCCTCTGTTGATTGGGCATCAACATGATTGCAGTCTCCTGAATATAGAGATGCCAGCGAGCGCTTAAATGAAATCATATCAGCGCTGGGCTAAACTCCAGGAGACGATGCGGCGAACGAAGACCAAGACATTTTGACATACGCGGCTTCACCTTTCGAACAGCTGCGAGTGGTACTTCACCGGGCATTTCTCGACTACTGGAAGGACCCAGATTATGTCATTATCAAGATGCAGCTGAACATATGGATGGGTCTAATCAACGGCTTAACATTCCTACAGTTATCGAACAGCATGACCGACCTGCGCAACCGTCTGTTCTCCATATTCATCGGCATCATCACCGAACCTATGCTCACGCTCCAGGTCGAACCTCGCTTCATCGTATTCCGCGACCAATTCCTTGCGCGCGAAAAGGAGTCTCGCGTCTACCACTAGTCGGTCTTCGTCCTGAGCACGTTCCTAGTCGAGATCCCATTCAACCTTATCGGCGGCCTCTTGTACTGGCTACTGTGGTACTATATTGTCGGGTACTTCTACTCGTCCGAGCGCGCCGGCTACGCGTTCCTCATGTACGAGCTATACCAAATCTTCGTCGCTAGCTTCGCCCAGCTAATCTCTTCCGTCTTCCCTACCATCGGCGCCGCGCAGATCGCGACGGGCTTCGTCTGGCTCATGGTCAACACGTTCAACGGACCCCTCTCCCCGCCGCCGCTAACTCCGAAAGGTTGGCGCTGGTTCTACAATGTCTCGCCGCTGTTCTACCTGGTCGAGGGCATCGCGACCAACGCCATGCACGGCCTCGACGTCAGATGTTCTGACTCCGAGATATCCATCTTCTACGCTCCCGACAACGAGACCTGCGACGCGTACGCAGCGGCTTTCTTCGGCTCGGCGTCGGCGCAGGGATACCTGCTTGACGCCAATGCTATGGGGGAGTGCGCGTACTGTCCATATGCTAACGGGGATGAATATGTGAATTTCAAGCTGCGCAATACCCATACACTTGACCGTCTTGGTATTAGAGATTGGCTAACGAATGGAACCCCCTTTACTAGCTCAAGCAATACGATTTCGATTATAGCCACCGCGCCAGGAATATCGGTATCTTCATCAAGTTTATCATGTTTAACTACACCATGGCAGCGCTCGCGACTTATTTAATCTTTATTTGCAAGTGGAGGATGCCGAAGATTTCGTTGTGGGGGAAGTAAAATGAAGACGTTTAGATCGGTGGGGGAGTGTTAGAATAGCGAAGCCCCAAATAGACGGTGGGATAGATTGGATCAGGATATAAGTTTATTTCGTTACTGCTATTTCTAACTTACGAAGCATTATTTCAATACGGAATTATAAAGGAGAATCTAGATGAACCATTTTACTGTCAGCTTTGCTCAACCAAATCGTGAATATCCATAACCCCCTTTTCTAGGATCGCTTGCTTACTAAGGTACTGTACGTACCTACGCTTACTAATATTCTGTGTTGCATACAAATAGGGGTGTGTTAGTCAGGGATAACCTTAACGCAATGTTCAGGGGAAAACTCACGATTACCTCATTCAAAATCGTAGCTTTTGCTAACGTATTTCTTCATATTAACATAAAGGTACTTCTCGGCATTATTAGTGTATGAAAATAGTCATGATCCTACTTTATTTACGAGGCGCTGTTCAAACCGCGTCAACAGTCTAGGCCCCATGACTGCCCCCAAGCATCCCCATTCTGAAATTCTGATAAAGTCCAATAATTGAAACAAGCTAAGTACGTTGGTTGATAACGCTAGCCTTTGCAATCAAGAAGCTACCATGTGCTTGGAATTACCGAAGGCAATGTGTATCTAACGATGTACTACCAACAAAGCTCAGTTTCACACCTATTACTGGAAGAATGCCAAACCTATTGCTTATGGTTCAATTAACTTGAGATTAACTTATCTTCATATGATGTAGAGCCACCTAGTTGTCGGACACATCCACATTTGAAGAACAATAGGGTTTTAGGTTGATACCAATCAGGAACCCCTATTTACATTGATTTGCACATGGTGTGTCACAGACCAGACAAAACCGATCAGTGGTAGCTAGTTATGTCTACTGGCAATGACGCTAAAAGCCATTAAACGAAAATAGAATTTCCAGACGCTCATCAATTTCTTCATTATGTGCAGCACGGGGTGTTCGGCGCTCCTGGAGATCGACTCCATCACAAATCGGCTCTTGCTTCTTCTCCAGCCCATGCTCTTCGGATCAATTCTCTTATTGGGTCTCTTTCAATAGGGCGAGGATTCCAGTACGGATTGCCCACGGCGATGTCGGCTGCCTTGTCGATGTCGCTTTCCTGCATACCCAAGGCCTTCAGCCCCCTTTCGACTTTCAGCTTCTGCAAGAGAATATTCAACCCTTTAGTTGCGTCTCCTTCGCTCTCCGGCAGCGCCGCAGCTAGAGCCTTCATCGCAGCAGGGACCTTCGGGGCGTTGTACGACAGGGCATGGGGCAAGACTATCGTATGCGTTTCCGAATGCGGAAGATTAAAGCTGCCCCCTAAAGTGTGGCAGAGTTTGTGATGGATAGACATTCCCACGCTGCCGAGACAAGTTCCACAGAGCCATGCGCCGTACAGTGCAGAAGAACGTGCCGTTTGCGAGGACGGTTCGGAAATCAAGACAGGGAGGGAACTGGCTAGAGCTTTCACCCCTTCTTGAGCAAGCAGATTGATAATCGGGTTGGTGTTACGAGCATATAAAGCCTCGACAGCATGCGCAATAGCATTAACACCGCTAGTAGCCGTGAGGCTAACGGGCAGAGTCATCGTGAGGTCCACATCGTATACAACAGCGCTCGGCAAAATTTTTGGATCAGACCTTGTCGTCTTCCTCCCAGAATCTGTCTCGCCCAAGATAGGCGTGACTTCGCTACCAGCATATGTCGTCGGGATTGTCAGGTGAAAAAGACCTGTCCGGATGCTAATGGCTTTCCCTAGGCCGACGGTACTTCCACCTCCGATAGAAACGATAGAGTCGGCCCCGGAAGCTGTGACTTGTTCAAGCGCCTTCTCGGTGACCTCCACTGGCGTATGCATTGTGGCTTCGGTGAACACCCCGACAACGACATCTCCAAGGACGCTCTTGAGTAGGTCTATATGACTCACTTGCTGGGGTGTACTGAGAAGAAACGGTTTAGATACATTCGCTCGTATAAGCTCTGCCGGCACCTTTTGGATGGTGCCGCTCCCGAAGACGACACGGGCGGGACTAGAATTATACTCAAAACTGTCCATGCTGTAACAAGACTATTCTTCTCAGATATAGGAATGTCGATTATAAAGTAGTAGATATCAATAATGATATGGCAATGTTAGATTTTCATCAATATAAATCCGCAACTTCCTGAGGTGGATATAGATCTAGGTAGGTGGGCACTTATTAGATATAAGCCGTGTAAGATCATTACTTACCGACCCGGGTTATTGGGTTCCGCATATGTACGATGGCAGCTCAAATCGAGCAAATCCCCTCCGTTAGCAAGTGCCGACACTGCGTAGCGCAATGGAGTTTCGGCATCGCGGAGTCGTTAGAGGGTCGTTCCCCGCATCGGGAGGAGAGTATGATCAACCATAGTTACATCATTTTAGGGCTGAGCGTACCGAGATCTTGATTATTCGGGGAACAAATAGGAGAGTAATGAAAGAGTTGGAAAAGCTAAAAGGACTTATGTAATCAAAAAGCCTTCATAACCAGTGCTGAGTCGGACCGCATATACGGATGTATTGTCATAGAGACAAGAGCATTGAGATTTATTAGAGGAACAGCCCTTGGGGGCATTGTCTCCCTAACATCCTAAATCGTAGTTGGGTGAACGTTATATTAAGAATAGACTTATGCTTATATGAACAAACAACAAACCAGATAGAGTTAAATCACAACTCCTACCGACTTCCCGATAATTGGCATCGATATTTCTATTCTTAGAAATGAAAAAGAGAAGTTCAGACTTCGAGTGATTGCCATTTCCTAAAGACTTGAGTAGGTACCCAGGTACATTCCCAAGGTACGCAATGGCCATTGGACAATCCAATTGGTTTCACAAATTTAGCGCCGGGACCACCCAGCTACTCCACACAGTCCACCGCAACTTCAGCGCGGGCCTCAAGCTGGCCATCACTAGGGCAACTGTGGTCTTCTTATGCGGGTGCACAATGTAAACAAATGGATCCTCCCTCTTGTTGCATCAATTGATCTCTCCATCAGACCCCTGCTTATACATTCTACATCTCTCAAATCTTCACATTCCTGAGAGATTGATCCTACCACACTTCTTTTCGTGGCGGAATTGATTTCCAGTTGATTAACGATAACCTAATTTCGAGACATTCTGAATCGATCGATCGTCGAATTTTCCTACACACGCGCCAACGCCAAGTTCACCGACAATTGCAGACCAGATAGTGTCCGTCGCCTTTTTGCAACAGCATTTGGGGAGGATGCCTGCGGCCACAGATGGCCCGACAGTTGCACTGTCGTGTATGTCTTCCTGTAAAGTTTAGAATGAGATCGAGGTTGCGATGTTAGCTACTAATGCAAAATCACCAGTCGCCAATAATTTCTGGGGCAAAGATGACGCCGGCGTCGGGCCATTGCTCGATCGCATGGCCTCTGCGAAGCAGACTAGCGACGAGCTCAGATCTTTCTACGGCGGTATGCCTCCTCCAACACCCTTTCACCACTACGTTGAGCTGATAAATCTATTTAATTAGCCCGTGCCTCCATCGAAGATGAATACGCCCGAAAACTCATGTCGTTATGTCGAAAACCTCTAGGCACACACGAGATGGGGAGTCTGAAGGGCTCACTAGATACCGTGCGAGGAGAAGTTGAATCTATGGCCAAGCAGCATGCTAGCATCGCATCCCAGATGAAGAGCGAATTAGAAGAGCCTCTTGCTGCCTTCGCCGGTGGAATGAAGGAAAGACGCAAGATCATCCAAAATACGGTGGAGAAGCTTCTCAAGGTCAAGATACAACAAACGAACCAGGTCAACAAAGTTAGTGATATCCGTGGATAATAAGGTGTTGTATAGGTACCCGACTAACCTTATTAACCATATAGACCCGTGATCGTTACGAGAACGATTGTTTAAAGATCAAGGGTTATCTAGCCCAAGGACACATGGTCATGGGCCAAGAGGAGAGAAAGAATAAGGCCAGGTTGGAAAAGACACAGATCAGCCTTGCAACATCCAACACCGAATACGAAAACGCGGTCAAAGTTCTCGAAGAGACGACCGCTAGATGGAACAGGGAGTGGAAGGCAGCTGCCGACAAGTTCCAGGACCTTGAAGAGGAGAGATTGGATTTTACAAAGAGCAGCTTGTGGACGTTCGCCAATATCGCATCTACCGTCTGCGTTAGTGACGACGCGTCCTGCGAGAAGATCCGATTGTCTCTTGAAAAGATGGATGTCGAGAAGGATATAATCCACTTCATCAGCGAAAAGGGAACCGGCCAGGAAATCCCAGACCCGCCTAAGTACATCAACTTCTGTCGTGGAGACGTAGAAGATCACCATTCAGAAATCTCCGATGACGATAATTATTCGGTGGCACAGTTCCCACGAAGTATCAACCCTGCATTCCGCACCTCTTCACCTCAACCATCTACGTTCGAATCACATCACGATCCTAATTCGGCTCTCGCCCGAGACCTAGCACACGAACCCCCCGTGGCGGCCCCTGCACCCCTTGCTAGGGAGCCAGCCGCCATCGCGCCACAAAAGGCCCCAGTGACTGCATTGGCTCAGCAGGACCGCCGGCGAGGAAACGACTTACAACAATATCCGCGTGCTATTAACCCCGGATTCCGGGCTCCCTCACCCCAGCCCTCTACTTACGAGTCTCATCATGATCCTAATTCTTCGCTCGCTCGAGATCTCCAACGCCGAGATAGAGACCCCAATCCCCCTGCTCCTCGAGACCTGGTGCCTCGGGATCTAGTAGCTCGAGATACCGCCCCTCGAGATACCACCCCTCGAGATATTCCTCGAGATATTCCTCGGGATATTGCTTCTCGGGATATCGCTCCTCGTGACATTACTCCGCGGGATGTTGTTCCTCGAGATATCGTCCCTCGAGGCCTACAACGTAATGATCCTCCTCCTTCCTTCTCCCGAGATTTACAACGCAACGAGCCCACTTCCTCATATTCGCGAGATATCCAACGTCATGAACCCGAGTTATCTCTTTCTAGGGATCTACAGAGGCAAGATCTCCAGCAGCGACAAGACTTGCAACGCGAAGAGTTGCAACGCCAGGAGTTGCAACGTCAGGACCTACAGCGCCAGGACCTGCAGCGCCAAGATCTACAGCGTCAAGAATTGCAACGTCATGATCCTATTTCCCCAGTCACTCGAGATCTGCCGCGCAATGAGCCCCCACCACTCTCCAACAGAGATCCAGTCGGGCAGACACATAAAACCTCAGGATCTATCTCGGGGTCTGTTATGACGCAAGGGGGCCGAAAGGGAAGTGCTGGAATGCAACAGCAGCAGTATGATGCTTCTCAATTCGCGCCTGTCCCTCACGACCCGTATCCCCTGGACGGTATGACGATGCTTTGCCGCACAGATGGTATGAATTCGGCTACGAGCTCGAATATCTCTGCACGGCCATCAAGCCGCGATGATAATAGCGAGTACTCGAACCCGACGTCCTTCTCTAGTCAGGAACCAGCAAGTGGCAAGGTATCGCCCGCGAAACAGGAGCCGGAACCCGTGGTGGCGGCATCGCCGGAAAAGCGCATGATGAAGAAAAAGAGCGGATTTTTCCAGAACCACAGTCCCTTCCGCCGTAAGAGTGTCAAGGACGCACAGCAACCGGTACAAACATCTAACAGAAACACCTGGGGTCCTGTAGCTTCCCGAACTCCCCAGGCTTCTCCAACTAAGGTCCAAACACAAGCTCAAAGTACGCCAAGTTCCCGACGCCCTGCCTTCCAGCCTCCGCAGCCGGCCCCAGAACCTCAGAGTATAATTCCGGATAGAACGGAGAGGACAGCCAGCCCCGATCCTATCGACGCGAATGCAAGCCTAGCGTTGAACATAGGGCAGAACGTATTCAATGTTGCGAATACCGATAAGCGCAATAAGGCGAGCGATAGCGCTCCACCCGCACAAGAGGAAGATCCCATCGCCTTGGCCTTAGCAGAACTTAAGGGTGTTGCTGGCAACAAGCAAGCTGCAGGACGGATCTCGGCTGATCACTACCACGGACTTGCTACGCCTGTGCCTGATCGAACCCAGAACATGTCCCGTTCCGTACCTGCTCCTCGGGGAAGCAGTGATGTGGCCGCCGCTGTAAGAGGCACTCCACCACCGTCGTATGACCAGCAAGTCACCGCAGTGCAGCGACTGGGAGTCCCACCTCCCGCGGTTACATCTAAGGCGATGCAAGAAGCATCCCGAAAGTATGCGGAGCAGACCAGAGACATGTTCAACGCTAAGCGCCCCGGATCCGGAGCGTATACTAGTGGTACACAATCCTCCAAATTTTCACGGCCCGGGACTAGGGGCAGTGAGATGCCTCGCGCAACATCACCGGCGGCTCCGCGCGCTACTTCCCCCCGACCTGGAATGTACCAGGACACACGTCAAAGTCACCGTTCAGTATCGCCGAACCCATACAGTGGCAGTCAAACGCGAAACTCGCCGGCAGGTTCGCCCAGCTCGTACGGCGGCACTCGAAACTCGCCGCAGCCAGCGTCGCCGGTTTCGCCCATGTCGTATGGTGGTGCTCGACAGCAAGCTTCGCCACAGCCCGCCATGTCTGTCAAGCGAGGATCAGACCAAGGATACTACAGACAAAACAACTCGTCGGCTAACTCGATAAGGGCAACTTCTCCATCTCCTTACAGAGGCGATTATAGCCGCCCGACTAGTAGAGCTGGCGAGATGGCTATGCAGCTTGCACCGGTTGGCGGAGACGGATCCGTCTACGGATCGATGCGAGGACGGGGCAATGGCAGACCGGAAACCAGTTCTAGCTCAAGGGGTATGACGGGAGCCATGACTTTCTACGACGGACGAGACCCTATAGCAGAGAGCTCGAGACAGCGCAGTAAGAGTGTGGCGGATCCGAGTCGACAATACACGCCAGATGGTCGAGCTATTTTGCATTACGGTAAGTTTTTTCCGATCACGCCTCCCATTACCTCTTAAATATTTCGTACGGGAACTAACAGTTCGGTAGCTCGAGCATTGTACATGTACCAGGCGGCGATCCCCGAGGAGCTTGGCTTCGCCAAAGGCGATGTCTTGGCCGTTCTTCGACACCAGGACGACGGATGGTGGGAAGCTGAGATTCACTCTGGACAAGGTGTTGGTAGGGGTGGATTAGTGCCTAGTAATTATCTGCAACCATGTTAAAACGGCTTGAAAAGGAAAGGGGTTTGATCTTGGTTGACGGCGGTTGACGAAACAAAGGTTGATGTGCATACATATGTTAAAAGGGGAGACATGAGCACATATGTACGAACAGGACGACGGGATGGTGGATGATTTTTTTTTTGTTCTTCTTTTTCTTTTCTTGCTTGATCAAGGCTGTTTGCCATGACTTTTGCTACTTTTGCTTTAGCAAGTTTGGCTGTGCGCGTTTGGGGATGCATTCCGACAGTGTAAGTCATTATACATTGCCTATCCGGCAGTGTCATTAAAGGATTTCGGAGTTGATATGAAATTGCATTTGATACATAATTGAACTTGATAACCTTTTACGTATGGCACCAGAGATGATTCCGTGATGTTGAATATTGAGTTGTCGAAGTCCAAATTATATTTAAACATTACGATAAGATTCATCTATAACCCCAATGACAAAATTATTTCGGCAAATCAGTATCGCTGCTTCCATGTCCTTAGAGCGACGATGACGTCGAAAGCAATTGCGGTTGGTTGGGGTAACAGTTAGGGCGGGCGCGATAGCGATAGGTACAATACTATGGCGGCTTGGGGCGGCGTGTCGGCTGCCAAGAGCTCCGTCGGTAGCTTTGACGTAGCTGCTGAAGCCACCAATAACAGAAACCAAAACATCTTCACATGCCACAAGCCACGCTGGTTCGACACGGCCAGCTCTCGCTCTGCTGTGTTCCCGGCTTACAGTATTTTAACTGCTTCTCCGTCTAGACACGCAGGTTCTGGAGAATCAATAGTTTCTGCGCCGAATGGCGCTTCTGCCTCACCCGCAAATATGGTAAGTCTTATTCCAACTCATATTCTCATCTTTGTTTTGGGTATTCTTTGGCTGATAATGTGATATCCGCAGCAATACGTAAAAGGCTCTTACAGAGCCGCGACGTCTCCGGCAGCGCAGAGAACATACCTTAGCGCCGCTCTGTTCTTCGCTGCGTCCTTGGCGCTGTTGTGTGTCGCTGCTCTAGCTTATCCCGTCTTCTACTACAATTATGTGCCTAAAAAGCTCATCACTATTCCGGTGCATCTGCAGTACGAGTAAGGGCACCTTCTATTTCTCCCCTGTTCTTCTTATGGTTTTACGAATTAATGCATGGTATGGTTTAGCTCTGGTGTCAACCCCTATGGCGTCACCTCACTCTCCTCGAATCTTATGCTCGAGCAGGCCTACGACGTATCCGTGGAGCTGACGGTACCGCGGTCGCCTACTAACCTACAGAGGGGAAACTTCATGGTAGCTCTGTTCGCGATGAAATCGGTGCCAGATAATCCGGCTTTCACATTCTCCTTCTCTAAGGCAATGGAAAACCTGTACAGCCATGTGAGAGAGGACAACGTCGTCTTCATGAGCCGCCGGCCTACGCTGATACCATACACGGACCCATTCGTGAGCATGGCGTCACGCTTCTTATTTCTGTTCTATCATATATTATATCCCGACCAAGGGGAGACGACAACACTTACAGTTCCGATGGGAGAGCTCGTCGAGTTCAAGGATGTGTTGCCGTTGAGTTTCTTGCTTGATGTGCAAGCCGGCCAGACGCTTCAGGTGTATTCAGCTACTATCACCCTTGTAGCTCGACTGACAGGAATCCGATGGGCCATGTATAATCACCGTTTTATCTCGTTTGCGGTATGCACAGCTGTTTTCTGGATTGCCGAGATGCTGTCAGCAGGATTAGCATGGTTACTTCTGAGCCTTTTCATTTCCGGCCGGGATCCTGAAGCACCGGACAATAACGATGATGGTGGATTGGAAGGCGATCCTTGGATGGGCCGGCGACCTCTACCTAAAGCTTCCTTTCGTGACGAACTTGAGGAGTCTGAGGACGAAAGAAACCCGCGAGTGAAGAAAGAAGAGAGCGACGACGAGGATTATGATGCTAAGGTAAAAGAAGAGAGTCCGGAACAAGAGACATTGATGGAACAACCTGCGGATGACGAAGGAGACGCTGATGATGCTCGGAGGGAGTCAGGCGCTGGAACAAGCTTTAGTCATGGGAAGAGTGGCAGTCTACGCAGGCGGTCGTCACGAGGCAGGTCTTGATCAGGTAGTGGGTGATATTCAAGCGTGAATTACCTACCTGCTAGCATTCCTTCCTTGCTCTACATAATACCAGATACCACTTACTTTTTTATTTTCTATTCATAATCCAAATCTTCATATAATTGCAGGTTCCATATCCATATATCCAGAGATATTCGATTCCTACATAGAAGTACCTCCCTGGATGTACATATATGTGGGGGTGTGTTACATAATCAATAGTACTAAATACCCTACTATCGAACTTCGTACCTTCCTTAGGACATTCAGACAGCACATCACAGCAGCTTTGACGTGTTCAGGTGACGAGGGTGGTTCCCAGAAGCGCGGTCGGCCAATCAGCTGCTTTCACATCTCCCCCGCCATGGTCAACCACCGACTCGACTTTGGACCTTGGACCTTGGACCTTGAACCTTTCTTATTGCAACTCTCTCAACGTTGAACCTTTTGCCTCTTTACCACCAGGTGCGCCGAATGCACATGTACTAGCAACCGACGATAGGCTGCTAACATTGCCTTCACTCCTTCACTAATCAAATCATTTGCACACTTACGCCTGACCTATTTTATTCGTCGACAAGACATATTTTCACGAGTACAATAATTTACAGGACACAACAGGCACTGCACTTTCTCTCACTCGATTTGTCGATTTTCAACCGACACCTTGTGCACGACCGGGTACAGTAACTCCAGTACCTCCAGTACCTTCAGTACCTTCCTTGCACCTGGTTTGCAACGTCTAGTCATCTCACTCGCCCGCCTTCTTCGAACTGTATTTGAATCGGGCTTGAACTAGAAACGTGCAATTCGTGCCATCAAACCCCTCCAGATGCCCAAATTGAGAGAGTAAATTCTAGTTAATGCAAAGGTTTTTGTTCTACTTCTACTTCTACTTTTACTTCCACTTCACTTCTACTCTTTATACCTACATATACATACATACTCTAGCACACCGCTGAACACCGCTGAAGGGTGCAAAATACTTTCCTCTCCATCAGCCAGAGTTCCTACCTTGTCCCCCACCACTCAAATTTCTTAACCCTACAAACCTCCACCTGCGGTCCTGCCCCAAGCTCAGACCGTCAGACCGACAATTACCAACCTTCTAAAAGATCGATCGAACCAAAGTTCGCCGGTCCTTAATCGAATTGTCTTGCCTGCACAAAAATAAAAAATAAACCAACTCCAAGACTTTTGATCGAACCGAAGCCGCTCGTACGCATTGTTCACCGACTCCGGAGATTTCTTCAGTCACCGACCCAGACACGATAGAATTACCTTCACTATCGCCTGGCTAATTTCGTCTTCTCTACACCGCCCAATATCGTATCCAATATTCCGTCACGATGCCCTGCTTCAAGGGCATCGCTGTGAGCATTCACGCAAATTCTGCCCCGCTACCCGAATATGGCCTGCAGAAGCAGTCTCGTATGTCTCGCATCAGCGCTTATATACCCGTTCCACAACCTCAGTTGAACCCGGAGACTTCCAAGCATGAGGCGGCCAAGTTTGCCATCTCCATCACGCTATTGACACCCGGCCATGAAATTCCCTACACGACTCCGAAAGCCACCGCCGCCAATCCCCACCCACGACCTCTTTACGCGGGTCCCATCTCAGCATCCGACCCCTCGAAGCACGCTAATACTGTCGCACCGTACATTCCTCTGACGGGCTCCGAGAATGAGACCATTGCGGCGTACATCTACTTCGACGGACGGGCCAAGGAGGAGGTTGCTACTCTGCTACGCCCAGGTGAAGAGACGTGGGTTAACAGTCGTTGGGTCCAAGTTCCCGAGCTTGAAGGCGGAGGCCTTGCCGAGCGAGAATTCCTTTTCCGCGAGGTTGGCCTAGAGAGATGGCTTAATGGTCTAGATCTTAAGGGTCATGACGCCGCGGAGAAGGTGGAGCGTCGAAGACAGAAGTTCGAGAGACGTCATCGCCGCCACAGGTCTACCCCGAACACCGGCGACATGGATGCGGAGAAGCCCATTCGCATTCGGGATACTTTGGCCTACGGATCCGAAGACCAATCACCGCTGGCCAGCCCCTCTGACTCGGACGATGATTCTATGTCCGATGACGATGAACCTCCCGAGGCCACAGGCCAAATCAAGGTGGCTATGTTCCGCGTGCTTGCCTCTGGTGAGATCAAGAAGGGGGAGTACTCGCCTCAGTTCGATGCTCATGACGACGATGATGAGAGCGAAAATGGGACTAAGGGAGGCAGCAATGGATCTATCGATGCCGATGTGGAGCATACCACTAGTTTTGCGAAGCCCAAGAGTCTTGATCCGAAATCAATCAGCACTCAAACTGTCACCGGCATCGATGCACCGGAAAAGCCTTACGCAGTCTTCACATTCTTCTACCGTGGCACACGTAAGTACTCGGCCATCACGTTTAATATTTAGACACTAACATATCTCTAGGTCAACTTGCTAAGATGGGGCTATTGTCTAATGCGAAGGCTGACCAGAAGGCATCTGGCGCCAAGCGACGATCGACTCAACTCGACTTCTCAGGTCTTGGCCCGCTCAAATCTACTGGCACCGTGGGATTCTCTGCTTTCAGAGATCAGGAAGCCGAGGCGGCTAAGAGACGCAAAGCTCGCAAGAAGAGCAATGGCACCAATGGTCTCATGATGGACGAAGATAGCGATGACGACGATAATGACGTCAATCCTCTTACCAAGATGGAAGACAATGACGATAAGCCCGTCAAGACTCATCTGGCACCAGAGGATGCCAAAGTGGCCGGAGAGTTGCAAGCAGGTATTGATCGAATTCGCGTAAGTTATATTTATTTCTGACCATGTATTTTCTGACGGCTAACAATTCTATAGCTAAAACGCCAGCACTCTATGGAGCCTGAAGCCTCGGGAGCATCAAGTACTCGCAAGTCTCCCAGCGCCGGTCCTAGCGCCGAAGAAGCCACATCCGTAGATGCTTCAGCTAGCAACCAAGCAGTTCCTAACTCTGTAGCGAACCTTCTTTCTCAGGCTTTTGACGGAGATTCGACGGTTGGGAGCCCACTGAAGAAGCAACGTGCAGACGATGAGACACCGGATCGTTCTGCCAACTTCCCGTCGGCCTTGGGCGATGTCTTAGGCAGAGCGATGGCGGATCAGCAGAAGGAAGGAGAGAAAGTCAAAGTTGAGGTTGACGAAGACGAAGAGCTTTAGGATAGCTCTTCACCCTATCACGCTTCAAACCCCAAGAAGACTAAAACCACTCATTCGGTCTCGTCAGCTAAGGGCAGAATTCGCAGCACTCGCAAGACAGCTCCTCACGGCCCCTCCAATCTAAGACATTACGAGACCCGATCGTCTACGCGTGCGTCTACGGATCTGGACTGAGCGGGACACCCGGGCTCAGTGAAGTGATGGAAGTCACAAGCAGCCATGGCTATATCGGATCTAAGGTAGCCATGTCACACTGCGAGGTATTTTTTTCGGCGGACATGCCGATATCTTACACCATAACAAGAAAACCCTCAGCATCATACGACTAGGAAGTACATTGTGAAGGGAGGCAGGAGATTACATTTGCAGATGACCGACCCTTTCTGGAGTTGCCAGCTTGGACAGAAAGCAGTTCGGATTGTTGATCTGGGTACATGAGGAGCATTGCGTTAAGCGAAACGACTACCTCCTATTTGCCTCGGGTAGGTAGTCATGTTTGACTTGCAGACAGACTTCTCTTCTCGGAGGTTTTTTCCATAGAGAGAATACCCAGACAACTAATGAGATCAGCCCACAGACCGCGAGGTCTCAAGGCTCATAATCAACGAGAGTTACTATTGCCACGTGAATGTTCCGTAGGCCTATTCAATTGCAATGCCGTAGAGATGTGTCCTAGATATAATAGCGGATTGCTTACTGGATATTCACAAGCGGACATTTAAGTGAAGGTCCCCGTATTTTTACACATGACGGACTACTCAGATACTGTTTTCTCTTTTTTTCCTATCAATTTCAAGGGGACTAGATCTACATTCCAACTAGCTCAGTAGTATTTCAAAATGGCAAGGCGGGGGTTCCACACGCTTTATCTAGATAGCTCCCGTACGCTGGCTCAACTTTAGCCACTTATCTTCATGGCTCTCTTACGCATCTAGATTGATACGGCTTCCCCCGATTCGTACACGCCCCTAGAACTTGGCATCCATCCGGAAGCGCCTTTCCATTCACCCCTATCCTAGGTATTCAACGCAACAGGAGCAACGGCCTAGGAAATGCGATTTGCGACCCGCCACTATTCGGCGGCACTGACGACCGCGCTCGCGTTATCGGCGGCGGTTTCCGCACGGCGTTACCCGGACTCGGACGCGGGCTCGGGCCAGAAGCAGAAGGTCATGTCCGGTAGCGGGAGAGGGGATGCGGGAAGTAACCCGCTAGATGACGACTTCGCCGCTTTTGCGCGGGCGGCGCTCGACCGCTGGCATGTCCCCGGTATAGCGGTTGCGGTGGTTGACAGGGAGGAGACTTGGACTGAGGTTGGTTTTAATTTTCCCTACGATTTTGGCTCTTTTACTTCGATCTAGAGACCAAGGTACATTTGGTGGATCTAGTTAATTACCTTGCATGTGTGATTATGACAAAAGGGGGAGGACCTGGATCTACGTTCTCGTCCGCAAAAAGACAGCATGATGGTTATGGTTAGCCCTCGTTAGGCTACGATCTTCCTGCTACTCTCTAAGAGCTTCTCCATCCTAGTACCTCTCTCACAATATACGTCATCGTATCGAGACGATACCTACATCCCCAAGCTCACATTAACGTACCTACTACCACACAGGGCTACGGCATCTCCAGCTTCCCCTCAACCCCTGTAACGCCCTCAACGCTGTTCTACGGCGGCAGCACGACGAAGGCGTTCACGGCGGCCATAGTGTCATTACTCATCGCCTCGGGCGAGCACTCGGTCTCCCCCTCCGGCCCGCTTAGCTGGCGAACGCCGCTCGCGCAGCTCCTCGGCGACGACTTCGTCCTAGCCCCGGAATACGACTGGGCCGCGGCACACCTGACGCTCGAGGACGCGCTGTCGCACCGCACGGGGTTCCCACGCCACGACAAGGCGCTCGGGCGCCAGTACGGCGCCGACGCGCATGCGGCTACCGTGCGCGACGTCGCGCGCAGCTTGCGGTACCTGCCCATGGTGAGCGAGCCGCGCGTCGAGTGGCGGTACTGCAACGTCATGTACATGGTGGTATCGCACGCCGTGCAGGTCCTGACGAACGAGTGGTTGGGCGACGTGATGAGGGATCGGATATGGGCGCCCTTGGGTATGAATGATACGTTTTTGAGCGTGGAGGAGGCGATAAGGGAGGGGAGGGTGGTGGCGGATGGGTATTATTGGGATTATAAGGGGGAGAGGGAGGGGAAGGGAAAGGGGGGGTTTGTGGAGGTTCCGAAGTTGGGGTTGGGGTTGGCGAGTGGGGCTGGGGGTGTGGTGAGTAATGTTGGGGATTATGCTAGGTGGGTTCGGTGTTTGATTAGGGGTGATAGGGAGGGAGATGGGGATGGGTGTACGGTCTTGCCCAAGGAGGCACATCGCGAGTTGAAAAAGGTGAGGATTGTGCAGGGGCCGGAGAGTAAGAAGGGGTATGATGCTCCGCTGGCGTATGGGCTTGGTTGGGAGGTCGGGACGTATAAGGGGCATAGGTTGTTCAAGCATAGCGGGGGTATGGAGGCATACGGCGCTTTGGTATATTTCTTCCCGGACTTGGAGTACGGTGTCGTGACGCTTGCCAACACCGCTGTGACGAGCAATATTGTGGGACAGGAGCTCATTTGGAAATTGGTCGATGATAAATTGGGAATTCCAAAGGAGGATCGGTACGACTGGGCTGGCTTGTGAGTTGTTCCTATTTCTCGTTCTGTCAGTCTGTCTGTTGGTGCATATAGGAGTATAAGAGGTTGACTATTCATCACAGGGGAGATAAAACGATACAAAAAGCACTCAAGCAACCCGAAACCGCGGTTGAAGAGCTATATCCAGAACGTGCGAACCCGCCGCTACCTCGCACGCTTCCGCTCCAAGAGTATGTCGGGGTTTACTCCCATCCGGCGTATCAGAACATCACTATCGAGTTAGTCGATGGAACTGATACTCCAGCTGCCAAAGGCTCAGCAAAAACGGAAAGGAAGGGAGCCGAATTGAAGGCTAATCGTGGAAACATGGAGTGGCAGATGATGTTCGAGTTCATCCACGTCTCGGGCGAGTTCTGGGCCGTGGTCATCGATATGCTGAACACGCCCAACTCTCTCAACGGACAGCTGGCCCGCGCCGAGTTCGTGGTTGGCGTTAAGGGAAAAGTAGATAAGCTGGAGATGGAATTCTTGGAAGACGGGAGTGAGGGCATTGTTGTGTTTGACAGGGTTGCTTGAAATACTGCTGGTGACAGATCTATATTGTAGGAGTTGGTAGCGTTATATAAACGAATGCTTTACAGCAAAATGGAGCTACCTCTTTCAAGAGTGAACTTCAAAAACAATGTCTGATATTGTATCGTCAACTAGTGCTTATGAGGCTTATGAAATGGACCTCGACATATTAGGGCATAGTCATTCACGTGTGAATGATTTCATAAGCTAAGACACTTAGTCTTATATCCTTCTTTCATTCCTTAGAAACTATTATTCATGCTCCTTACATGGCAGGGTCGGTTCATTGGTGTCACGTTAAGTAGTAGATATTTCTGGATATTTTGGGGGGGGAGGGAGAATATTAATCGCTTGGACAATTGAACCTCCAAATGATCAAAGCAGTCAACTGAAATGTGAGCCTTCTTCACTGAAACTAACCCGACCAACAAGCAAGATTTTCTCGGAGTTTTAGTTTTCATTGATAGGCACTATCATCGCTTTTCAATAGGTGTCTGTCCTACCGGGGTGATGTCATTTCAACACGACAATCAGATGATTGAGCCATATAAATGTCCCAGGGTTTATCACGTTCGACCAAAGACAGGTTCACCTTGCACCTAACACCGCTCTGGTCCATAGTACTAAATATATATTTAAATCGAATTATGATATCTCCATCGATGAACACGACCGCAACGAAACCCATTATTTCAATGTTGACCTATTTACAGCAATGGTTCCCCAGACAACTCGACTTACTGCAAGACTCGAAACTATCAGGTCCAAGGCAGGAGAGAGACAAGAACTATCCTCTTCCATACATGGAGCAATGTGTGTGGATAGTTCCAACGGCTCTCATCGAAAAACACATACTCGAACTTATCCCAAAGACCCACGCAAGCAACCTATGCAAGTCAGCGATGTGGAACCAAACTAGACATGGCGAGAAGAAAACATTTCGAATGTGTTTAAATCAGACTGTTGAGCTTGATGGTTATTGAATCCACATGGGTGTTCAGTTGGCTGTTCTTAGAAGTGTTTGATCATCATTTAACACGGAGTTTTCTCATCGAAGAAATGAGAAATAGAAAAGAAATGTTACTTACACTGATTGCTAGGTAGCTATAGCTTCACATAGGTACCCAGATGGGTACTTCCTAAGCACGTTCTAATAGACGGGCGGCAATACGCATGATGGCCTCGGGAAAGAGCATGCGCAATAGTTTGGATGAACGTTGAAATAAAAATGTTTGCGAGTGAGAATAAATATTGGTAGGAATAGAAAGCCAAGGCCGAGGTTTTTCCCGATAGCAGTCACGTGGTATTCAAATACCCGCTTTACCTTGGTCAATGCCGCTAAGTCGCTCAACTGACTTCACTAACCAACAACTCCAGTCTCGAACCGTTTGAACCGCAAGAGACGACCCAAACTCCACTCTACCTCCGACAACCTATAACCTAACTAATCCATCTCTCTACATCGCCTCTCCTAAGGAACCTACGACCATTCCGCTATTGATCCGAGGAGGCATTTTGAGGAAAATATTTCGAGAAGGATAGGAAAAAAGAGAAAGAATCGGACAAAAGGGAACCTTGGAAAAAGCAAAGCGCCAATCGAGGAAGCATAGTCATGCCCGCCATCCGACCCAACACCGCCGTGCGGGCCTCCCGTGCCCTGCAGCAGCAGTCCAAGCAATCTTCCACCACATCAGTCAGACCTTTCTCGGCCACGGCGCGAGCGCCCTCCTCCCACGGCCCGCAGTACGACCCCCCGACCGGCTGGCTATTCGGGGTAAAGCCCGGCGAGAAGTACCAGAAGGAGGGCTGGGAGAACTCTTTCTTCTACGGCTTCTGCGGAAGCATCGCTGTTGCTGCTATCGCCTACGGCTTCAAGCCCGATACCTCGTAAGTCTTTATTTCGAGCTTCCGTCGTCATGGGATGTCGAGCGGACCAGCGATACCATTCCGTTATTATTAGGATATGCGCTCTAGAGTGGCAAATGGGTCACAGTCACATTCTTCTAATAGTACTATACTCTTTGTAAATTGCATCAGCTAACGCATTGTCCCTATAGGATACAAACATGGGCCTTGGAAGAGGCGCGACGACGGTTAGAAGCTGAGGGTATTCTCGAGGACCCGGACAAGAAGAAATGATAGATTTTCGCTGGGTTATGGATGTTATAAACGGGGGTTAAAGTTGGCACAACAACGCGGAATCGAGATTCGACTTGTACATGAAATCCCGGTTTTCCTTTTGACTCTCCGCGTCTCCGTTCTTCTGACGGAGGATCGCCTTCGATTAGAGAAGCCATCATAGACGGGTCGCCTCTAAGTTAACGAGGCGGCATAGTACATGCAACAAACTGCAATTGATCTTTTACTACACGACATGATTCACTCCTCGCCTGCTTAGGCGTTAGGCACTTATTGACTCGGAACCCCTTCAAAGAACTATGTCATGTCATCGTGCTCGAATTAAGTCTTTATTTAATTGGATATTTTCATAGGCCAGGTAAGTACGCCATCGCGCCGGATCGACACCGTCTATATGCATGCATGAAGACAGTCCCCAAATTGCCAATAATGCTCCTCTACATATCTCTTTTTTATTTCCCCTTTTCTTTGCTCTAGCACACATGACTCCATTCGTGTTCCTCATCTCCGTACTGCCTCGCCTCCATCCAATTCTTCATCTTCAGCGCGACCTCGCCGGACTCTTCCGTCTCGCTCAGGCCGCAGTCGACCAGGTTGCCCCGCCAGCTGATCTTGCGGACGGGGCTCACGATGGCGGCGGTGCCGGCGCCGAAGACCTCCATCAGCCGGCCGTCGAGCGAGGCCTCGTGCAGCTGCTTCATGGTGATCTTGCGCTCGGAGATGAGCCAGCCCTCGGGGGCCAGCTTCTCGCGGGCCAGACTCAGGATCGAGTCGCGGGTGACGCCCTCGAGGATGGTGCCGTCGAGCGGGGCCGTGATGAGCTCCTTCTGCCCCGTCTCGGCGTTCCGGATGGCCACGAACAGGTTCATGGTCCCGACCTCGGTCACGTACTCCTCGGGCCCGAACAGCCACAGGTTCTGCTGGTAGCCGCGGCCCGCGGCCTCCATCTGCGGCACGATGCACGGCGCGTAGTTGGCGCCCAGCTTCTTGTCGCCGACGCCGCCGGGCCAGGCCCGCACGGCGTAGTCCGTCGCCTCGAGCGACACGGCCTTAAAGCCGGTCGGGTAGTAGGGCCCCACGGGCGAGGCGATGACGAAGAGCAGCGCGGACCCGGGAGCGCTGATGCCGAGCGTCTTCTGCGTGCCGATCAGCGTCGGCCGCAGGTACAGCGAGTAGCCGCGCTCGTTGGGGATGAAGCGCTCCTCGAGCTTGGCGAAGCGGGCGATCAGGTCGATGAGGGCGGTCGGCTCGAAGGTGGGCAGCGCGATCCGCGCGGCGGACCTGTTGAAGCGCTCCATGTTCTTATCGGGCCGGAAGAGGCGGATGGCGCCGCGCGCGTCGCGGTACGCCTTCATGCCCTCGAAGCACTCGAAGGCGTAGTGGAAGACGCAGGTCGCCGGGTCGAGCGACAGGTTCTGGTACGGCTGGATGGCGGGCGCGAGCCAGCCGTCCGTCTTGGTCCACTCGATCGTGAGCATGTGATCTGCGGAAAATTTCACCCGGTTAGTTTCGTGTGCCCATTTGGGGCCACGCCTTTGACTGGACTAAGTAGGTATAGGCTTTGGGTGGAAGGACCTGTGAACTCCCGCCCGAAGACGAGCTGTGCCGGGTCCTTGGGCGTCTTGGGAGACTTTGTCTTGGTGATGGTGAGCTTCGCGGGGTCGATGTCTAAGGGTTTCGAGGTCGAGGCTGCCTCTGGCTTGATGCTGTACCATCGGCTTGCCGTCTGTTGGAGGGCTGGCAGCGCATGGGAGGAAGAAGAGCGCGCGGCGGGTGCTCGGAGAGCTCTACCGCATCGCGGTAGGAGCTGGCGAAGCATGGTGTATCCTAGTATGTAGGCTTATTGAGTCCAGCTAAGTATGTTGGCGTAGTACAAGAGCGTACGGAGCAGTAGAAACAGGAACTAAATAGGGAAATGTCTTGAAATGTCTTCGCCGCCAATTGAACCGAACAAAACGCCCTTTGACTCAATGATCCTCGCAAAGTGAAGGGACGGGGCCGGACAAGGGTTAATAAACGGCCCCAATTTGCCTTTGTATCGCTGATAGCAGCTAAGGCGATCGCCTAATCAGGACCCTTACTTGACCTACTTGACTCGAATTGAAGAAAAAAAAGTGCGGAATCATGCATTCTATTGGAGTCGCAAGCGATCTCGGAGGGCGCTAATGCGCATATGTAGGTACATGTCCATTGTACCCATGGAAAGGGATGCGAAGGGATGCGTCGGGACCAATCATATGCAAGCTTTTACAGTTGTTGGTAAGTTACACGCCTTTGCAGCTAAATCTGTATGAGGGGTAGGTATCTCGAATATCGTGGTAGGTGTCATCCAATCACACCAATTCAGGTACACAGGTACTTAAATTCTCCTGTGCCACATTTAGCGGGACAGGTGGGATTAATGATGAACGACTGTGGCTTCAAACATTTGCACCGCCGTTCAGGTCATGAAATTACAGGGGACCCCTGATTGTTAGACAAGAGCTTAAGCTTGGCGTTGATTTCCGACGCGCTGATACAAGATAAAATCGACTTCGAAAAGTTAACTTGTCCTCATAAGTCATAACACTTTGTACGCCATTTACGAAGCGCATCACTTGCGACTCCGGCAACAGGACCAATCCAATCGCGTGTCTTAGGTTCCCGTCGAGTCCAATACCGACCAGCCCGATCATAACCCAATTGCCTGACTGCGCCATCATCTAGGAGGATTGGATAATAAGGAGGACGGAATTGCAGACACATGCTTCTTCCTACATACTACACTGCGATATGAGGGTCGCTAGTCACCCTCTAATACACCGTCGCCGATCATGTTCTCCTCGCTGAAGGGTTTCTCCTCCAACATCAACTCCAACTATTCCGTATCGCAAACCGTAGCCTCCACAGCCGGTCCGTGGAAGATATACGATGCCAAGAAGAAATCAACAGGGAAGACGTACTCCGTCTTCGTTTTCGACAGGAAGTCGATAGAGTCGCATGGTAAGGAGCACTCGGAATATTGAGCAACATCGTAAGGCGCTAATGTGATTCTAGGGGGCTCTCTCGGTCGATCCGGCGCAGCTGCCTTTAAGCGCTCCATAGAGGAAGTGACGGAGCGCTTGAAAAAGGAAGCATCGTCTCTCGCTAAACTACGACATCCGAACGTCCTAGAACTTGTTGAGCCCGTTGAAGACACTAGAGGAGGACTTCAATTCGTTACCGAATCAGTGACTACGTCACTAGCAAGCCTGTTACAAGAGAAAGATGATCAGGAGAGATCTGGCGGAGTTGGGGGTCGGTCTAGTCGATATGTTACCGAGAGTCCGGATGGTACGAGACGTAGGCGGGAGATAGAGATCGACGAACTAGAGATACAAAAGGGTTTACTTCAAATCAGTAAGGCCCTGGAGTTCCTGCATGAAAATGCCGGCCTCGTCCACGCAAATCTCACCCCTGATGCCATATTAATCAACTCAAAAGTGAGTCTCGATACTTTTCAACAATTTCTTTAGAGAGCTTTCTCGATTTTACAAGATGACATGAGACGGTGTCCCGCTCGCGGGAAACACTGAGACACCCTTAGCTAACATGTGAATAGTCTGACTGGAAAGTTAGTGGGCTTGCATTTTGTAGCCCGCCAGAGGGCTCAACAAAACCTACTTCGGTTCAGCCCATCAGCCTCTCGGAAGTTCTTAACTTAGATCCTCGACTACCTCGATATGTTCAGATCAATCTTGACTATACTTCACCTGACTTCATCCTTGACAATAACCTCACCAGCTCCGCCGATATGTTTTCATTGGGCCTTCTATGTGTCGCGCTATACAATTCGCCTCATCGATCTCCCGTAGAAAGTAGTGGGAGCATCTCTGCTTACAAGAGAATATTCACCTCATCCTCAACTGTACCAAACTCCGGAAATGGATTCTTATCTAAGAGACCGCTGCCGAGGGACCTTTCAGCGCATGTCTTACCCCGGTTAATTACGAGGCGCCCAGCTCAGCGTATGACGGCGCGTGAGTTTCAGGAAAGCGAGTATTTCGATAACATCTTGATATCGACAATTCGATTCCTTGATGCTTTTCCGGCTAAAACGCCAAATGAGAAGGCCCAATTCATGAGAGGCCTCAACAAAGTTCTACCATCCTTCCCAAAGTCGGTCATGGAGAAGAAAGTGCTCCCGGCGCTGCTTGAAGAGCTCAAAGACAAAGATCTCCTGTCTCTTATCCTCCAGAATGTCTTCAAGATTATGGATCTGCTACCATCCTCGAGGCGAGCGTTTTCGGAGAAGATACGGCCGAGACTCAAGGAGATATTTGTTGTCAATGCCAAGCAAACGCAAGAGAAGGATCCACCTAGGGATGCTGGTTTGATGGTCGTTTTAGAGAACGCCCGCCTAATAGCCGAAAACTCTTCTGGTAAAGAATTTAAAGATGGTAAGCTCAACTTTCCGTTATATCAACTCAGTCACTCAGGGCTACGGGTTATTGTGGTAGCCACCCTTCGATAGCCTCGTGTCTATTAAAATACTGGCCAATTGCCTCACAATGATTTGTAATATGGTCTATGACGACTTGAATCATGTATTGGACCTTAAACTAATGAAGCTATCCAGACGTGTTACCAATTATTTTAGCGGCGATCGAGTCGCCAGCACCTTCACTTATCGATGCTTCTCTGCGAAGTTTACCAGTTATCTTGCCGGTTCTAGACTTCAGTACTATCAAGAATGAGCTGTTCCCTATCATCGCTGCTGTCTTCAGCAAGACCAGCAGTCTGGCTATCAAGGTCCGCGGCTGTAGAGCTTTCGTCATTCTTTGCGGCGGTTCGAATGAGTCCTCATCAGCTGATGATGGACTTGACGGCCTTGGACCCGATAAGAAAAAGAGGTCGTCGTCAAGTGCTCTAGACAAGTATACGATGCAAGAGAAGATCATTCCACTCATTAAAGCTATCAAAACCAAAGAACCTGCAGTTATGATGGCGGCACTAGATGTACTGCGAGTAGTCGGAGATAACGCAGATGCAGAATTCGTAGCCATGGACATCCTACCTATCTTATGGAATATGAGTTTGGGGCCTTTGCTAGACCTCAAGCAATTTCAATCTTTCATGGAATTGATCAAGTCTCTTTCCAGGCGAGTTGAGGAGGAGCAGATTAAGAAGTTACAAGAGCTCTCCACCGTGAACGGGGGAAGGGCGCCAACTCCTAATGATGACTTCTTAGGATTCGGCGGTGTTTCTGGAACAACGTTCGATGCAACGAACGGAGCCACAGAAGATGATTTTGAGCGACTAGTCAAGGGGAAGTCTGTCGGAACCTCTAGCGATCCAATGGACTCAGGATGGAATGCTGCTCCAGCGGCAGCATCAGCATCAGTAGGCACACCACCAGTTAAATCCCCTCAATTTTCTTGGTCCACGCCAAGTCCAAGCTCCAACGGACCTTATGGCCCTCCCAAATCTCAACCGCCCTTCCGGACGGTCACACCAGATCTGGCTTCGTTTGGAACTTTGGCCCCTTCATCTACTCAGTTTTCACAACCCCTACAACCTACCATGGGCACCGCGGCGAAGCCCGTGTCGACGGCACCGCAAAGTTCTTCGGCAGTCAATTGGTCTACTTCGGCCGCACCAACCAATGCTTGGGGTTCGAGCTCGGCTACTCCCGTGTCGCCGGCAATGTCGTCGTTCAGCAATGTAAGCACAGGAATGTCGAACCTGAGTCTCGGTCAATCGAGACCTTCTATGAACCAGTCTTCATCGTTTTCTCTGCCCCCGCCGCCGTCTAAAACGAGTGCTACGCCGACCAGTTTCAGCTTGGCCCCGCCGCCCGGGGGCGCTCAGAGACAAAATTCGACATCGTCCTTCGGCCAGCCTACTAGTAGTTTTGGTGCCACGTCTCATCAGCCCTCTGGGAGCATGGGTAGCATGATGAACTCGGGGGTGGGAGGTGTGAATAGGAGTATGAACAGCATGGGCAGTATGATGGGAAGCATGAACACGATGACACCGAGCCAACCGGTATCCCAACCGCCGGCGCCGCAGCAACAACAGCAACAGCAACAGCCTCAAAGGTCGGGATTAGATAAGTACGAGAGCTTGCTGTGAAGGCATCAAAAACGAACCGGCGAGTCGTCGGTATTTATCAATGGGAACTCGTTACATTTTGATGTCAAAGTTGGTCATCATGATCATGTTTGTAGCATTCAGATTTGAATGCCGACTCTTTCTTAGAACATGTTTGGTTGTGCGGATACCCGAGTAGTTGATGTCTAGGAGATATCTGCATTAGCCAGGGAGGGGTTTGGGGAGGTCCGGACTTTAAAAAAATGATTCTTTTAAGAATCTGGTGTCATCTACTGCAATGCACGTATCCTACTACTACTACTGCTACCCACTCCACTGGAAAGCCGAGGACGAAGAGTAAAAAGTGGTTTCCATGAGAAACCCCACGGTAGTTTAATACCCAGATAGTTTGGTTATAGCATATTATCGGAATATGAAAGGTGTTCCCCCAATCATGGAAGCTGTTTGGCTAATTAATTGCAACGTAGAAGAAGTACGTGAAGTGTGCTTCTGTGCAAGACCCTATGTGATATAGCTCGTCTCTTTCCGACAAGTTAGGTACGGAGAATAGGATAAGTCCTGTCCCGATATTCACACCTCATTTAGGTACCTATTTGTGTGTCCCCGAGCCCTACTGGGTTGCTGTCGCAGACTTTACAGCGCCATGTTTCAGCAATTCTGGACGGGTAAATTGGTGGACTCGTTTGCCCTAGTCTCTGGAATGTCCAAGGATACGTCCCAGTTATCAAGGCACAACAGCAGCGACGGCGGACGATAGTACCGAATCCGCCAACCCGCCAATTCATTTTATATATTGCGATGTATACAGTATAAATGCATAGTAAGCTTTAATTATTAATACTATATTTTGTTATTTATAAGGGCTATTACATTAAAGGGCGTTATAAATTATAAAAAGTTATAACGTTTTTTAATTTATATTATTTATAACGCGTTAAATTTAAAATTATTTTATTTAAATTTAAATGTTTTATATTTAAATTATTTTAAAATAATTTTTAAAATTAATTAATAATTATTTTAATATTATTATTATAAAATTTTATTTTAATAAAAAATTTTAAACACGAAAATTAATTATTTTATTTATTTAATAAATTATTTATATTTTATAAATTAAAACCGTAAAAAAAATATTAATATATATTAAATATTATTATTTATAAAATTATAATTAATTTTTAACGTTTAAAATTTTTAATTTTATTTATTATAATAAATAATTAAATTTTTAAATTAATAATTATTTTAAAAATAATATTTAAAATATATTATTATTATTAAATATTCCTTATATTATTTTTAAATATTAATTAAAATAAAAATAAAATAAAAATAATTTTAAATATACCGGTTATTTAAATATATTTATTTAAATTTATTATTATTAAAATAATTATTTTATCGTTAAATAAATTAATATATATTAAATTAATGCGAATATTTATTTTTATTATTATTATAATAATATTTAATATAAATATTATTAAAATAATTAAATAAAATAATATAATATTAAAAAAAACTTTAATTAATTTTATAATTTATATAAACGTGATTTAAAAATAAAATAATATTAATTATAATAACGTAAATAATTAAATTTATTAAAAAATATAAATATAATTAAAAAATATTTATTAATTTAAATTTATTTTTATAATTATTAATTAACGATTAATATTATAATAATTTTAATTTTTAATAACGGCGTTTTTAATTATAAATTTAATTATTAAATAAAAAAATCCATTTAATTTAAAATTATATTTATAATTAATTAAATTCGTTAAATTAACGAAAATTAATAAAATAAATATATACATTTAAATTTTAAATTATTAATATAATAATTTTATTAATAAATATTTTTTTAATTTTTATAAAAACTTAAATAATATAATCGGTTAAATTAATATTATTTATTATTTTCGGTTAATTATTATTATTATTAATAAACGTATTATAAATAAATAACGTAAATAAAATAAAAAAATATTTATATTTTATTAAATTTTAATTAAAAGTTTTTATTTAAAGTTAATTAAAGCTTAATTTATTATTAATAAAAACTTTTAATTTTTTTTTTAAAAAATTAATAAATTTATTATTTTATTTAATAATATTAATTTTTCGTTTTTAAAAATAAGTAATTAATATTAAGTTAATTTTCTTTTAATTTATTATTTTTAAATATAATTTAATAATAAATATAATAAAAATTTTAAATATTATTAATTATTTATATTAAAAAAATATAAAAAATATACGTAATATAACGAATTTAAAATATTTTTAATAACGGGGATAAAACATTTAACGTTAATAAATAAATAAAAAAAAAAAATAAATTATATTTATTTAAATATTTATTTATAAATATACTTAAGTATATAACTTATATATTTTAAAATTTTTTTTTAATTTAATTAAATTTTAAAATAAAATAATTTAAAAAATTTATTAAAAAAAATAATATTATAAAAAAAATTAATTTAATTTAATAATAAACATAAATAAATATAAGCGAATAAACGTAATAATAAATCCCGTAATAAATTCGTTAATAATACGTAAAAGTTTTATTTATATAACGTAAAAATAAAATTAATAAAATTTTTAAATCGTATTATATTTTATAATAATATTAATTATATATAAGTTATTTTTAAATTAAATTATATTTAAAACTTAAATATTAATATAAAATTAAAAATAAAAATATTATTTATTTATTATATATGAAATTTAATTAAGGAAATTAATTTTATAAATTAAATAATTAAAAGTTTAAAAATAATTATAAATATTATTTAATATAATAATCTTATTATAATTTTATTAAAATTTTAATTATTTATTATATATTTAATTAAAATAATATTCGCTTATTAAAAAAAATAAAAATATATATATATAAATTAAGTATATATATAAATTTATATTAAAAAATAATAACTTTAATTAAGAAAAAAAAATAAAAAAAAATAAAACATATACCTCGTTTTAATATTAAATAAGTTTTTTAATAATTATCCGTTATTATTTAAATAATATTAATATTAATTTTTTTAACTTTTTTAAAACTTTTATTACGGGCTTTCGTATTTTTTTTATAATTAAACCTTTTCGAAATTTAAACCTTTTAAAATAAAATAATATATTATTTTTATAAAATTCGATTTTTTATTTATAAATTTTTTTAATACGATTTAATATTAAACCATTATTATTTTAAATAACTTAAATATTTATAATATTTTAAATATATAACCCATATATTATAAAACATGGAAAAAACATAAAAAGCGATAATTTTTTATTAATAATATTAATATATATTATAAACTTTATTTTCGAAACGCTTGTTTAATTTATTAAAAATAACACCCTTTTCATTTAACTCGGCATAAAAATAATAACATTCCGGTTATTTTTTTTATTTACTTTTTTTAATAATATTAAATAATATTTAAATTCGTAATTAATTTTTTTTAAACTTTAATATTAAAGTAAATTATTATATATTATTTAATAATAAAGTTTTTAAATGTTTTATACCTCGTTTTTTCGTTTTATTTATTAATTATTACGGAACCACGTTTTTTTTAAAATACGTTTTTATTATTTAAACGCGTTTTTAATATTATAATTAAACTTTTTTTTAATGTTTTTAATAAAATATATTTTATAATATAATTTTATTAAATCGTTTTATAAAAAATTACCGTTATTTTTAATTTAATATAAATATATAATAAAAATAATTTAAATATTATAAAAAAGAAATTAACTATTATTTATTTGTTTTTTTTTAAACGATAATATTCGGAAAGTTTAAAATAATAAAAATAAAATCTTTTTATTTTAAGTTTTATTTAATATAAATTATATTTTTAAAATAAAATAAAAATTTATTTATTAATTTAATTTTATATTTTTAAATGGAAACCGCTTTTATATTTATTAACATTTAATAAAAATATATTAAAAAATTTTTATTTTAAAACCAATAACCGGGAAAATTTTATATTAAAAATAAAATTTAAAATAATATTAATAAATCGATATAAATAATAACCGTAATCCGGTTAAACTTAAAAAAGTAATTAATAATCATGATTTTTATATTATAAAAATAAATAAACTTAATATTCGAAGAATTAAAAAACCATTTAACCGGCGCTTATTTTAAAAATAAAATTAATTATTATTTTTTTAATAACCCGCGAATATGTTTAAATATTTTTTAAAAATAAAAACATTTTTTAAAAAAATAAAATAATTTTAAATATTATTAAATTTATGCCGCCAGTTTTTTTTTTTTATATAATATATAAGTTTAAAAAAGTTTTAATATTAATAAATCTTTTAATAAAAAATTTAACGGTACATTAACGTTAATTTTTCGTAATAATTTTTATTAATTTACGTTAAGGATTAATTTATCGTGGTATAATATAAAAAAACCATAAATTAAAACACGTAAAATAAATTAATTAATAAATAAAACCCATGTTATTAAATTAAAGAATAATTTATAATAATAATATTAATTAAATAAATAATAAAATTTAATATAAATTCGCCGTTATATTTAAACGTATAAAAAATAATATTTAAAATATTTATAATATAATAATATTAATTTAATAATTATAAATTAAAAATTATCGTTTTAAATAATAAGAAATAAATTAATTATATCCTTAAATTTAATATTATATTAAATGAAATTATAATTTAATAACGCGTTTATAAATATTAAAATATATAATTAAATAAATAAAACGGATAACCGCCGTTATTTTTTATTTAATAAAATAAGTAATAAACTTTAAAAAAAAAAAAAAAAAAAAAAATAAAATTTCCCGGTCCGGTAAATTTAAATTCCCATTTAAACTTTTTTAAATATATATATTATTAAAAAATTCGATATATTTCTTATAATATTTAAAAAGCTTTCCCGCATATTATAACGAAATAAATATTTAAAATTAAATTTATAAGTTATTTATACGTGAGTTTTTTTTATAATTATAAATTTAAAAAAATTTTAACCGTTATTATTTATTATTAAAATCGCGAAAGTTAACCCGTAATTAATATAAGAAAAGTTATAAATTATAAATTTAAATTAAATAAATTATTTATAATTATTAAACCGTACGATAATAAAATTAATAACCTTAATAAATAAAAAAAAATATTATAAATAAAAAAAAATAAATAACGAATAATTATTAAATATATTTATAAATAAATTTATTATTTAAAATATAATTAAATAAAAAAAATTTAAGTTATTTTAAATACGCGATATAAACTTAAAAAAATAAAATATTTAAATTTACCGTAAAAAGCTTTAAATATATTATTAAATTTAAATTTAATATTAATATAAATATTATTCGTTTTTATTTTAATTATTAAAAAACGATAAAAATAAATTTAATATAAATAATTCCCGGTTTAAGTTTAAATTCGTAAAATTATATTTTTATTTTTAACCCGGCTTTTATTAAAATTATTTAAATAATTTTAATTTTAAAAACGTTTAATTAAAAAATTATGGAGTTCATTATTTTTACCACTTATATTAATTTTAATAAAACATTTTTTATAATTTAAAATTTACCGTTATTTCGCGTTAACTTTCATTTTACCGCTCGATAAAAATAATTTAAATACCGTTTATTAATAAGTTAATTATTAAAAATCGGTTATACGTAATAAAACTTATTATTTTTATTAAATATTTAAAAATTTAATTTTTAATTTTCTTATTTTTTTATTTAATATTTTTATTTTATAATTAAACGTTTTATAAAACGGGTTTTTCGAAAAAAGATTAATTATTAAAAATAATTTTATGTTAAATAATAATATTAATAATAAAATAATAAAATAATAAAAATTAAAACCATATAATATTTTTTTTTTTTTTACGTAATTAAAGTTCGGAATATTCGGAAATAAACGGTTAATTAAAAAAACTTAATTATATTTATTCGGAAAAATCTTCGTTTAAAATAAAATATTATTATTTAAGCGAAATAACTTATAACGAATTATAGTAAACACATATATAAAAATTATAATATAATTTATTATTATATTTTTATATATAAAAAAAGTTAAATAAATTTAAATTTAAATCTTAAAAAATTATTCGCTTTATAAATAAAAGTTTATAAATAATATAAATATAATTTTTTATTATTTAAAATATATCTTTATTATTTTTATTAAAAATATAAAAAAACATTTCGTTTTATTTTTATTAATAATATTTTTCCTTTAAAATACGGAAAAATTTTTAAATTTATAAATTTAAATTTATTAAAGGAATATAAAACTTAAAAACCATGTTTAAATATTAATATAAAAAAAAAATATATAAATTAAATAAATTATAAATATTAAAATTAATAATAAAAATTAAATAATTTAATAGTTTATAAAATTAAATAAATATATTATATAATTAATTATTACTATTAAATTATATGTAATTAATATAAATATTATTATAATATATTATATTATTTTTTCGCCATTTTTCGTGTAAATTTAATTAATATATATTTTACTATATAAATTTATATATAAATATAAATATTCCTTTAATTTTATATAATAAATTTTTTTTTAATATTTAAGTAATTTTAAGTTACGTAAAGTAACTTAAATAATAATATTCTTTATTTAATTAAAAGATATATTACGTTTAACTTTATTATTTTTTCGATTTAAAATAATTAATATAAAAAATATTATTAAGTTTTTTCGTAATATAATTTAAAAATTTTTTAAACTTTTTTATACCGTTTTTAATACCGATTTATATCGTAAATATTAATAATGCGGTACGAATTACCGTTTTAATAATTTAAATATATTATTTTATTTATTTCGAAAGTTTTTTTTTATTATTAATTTTCCCGGTAATAAATAACGGTAATATTAAATATAATTTAACGTATTTTATTTATTATATTTTAATTAATAATTCATGGCTTTATAATAAATAAAATAATTTCCGGTATTTTTATTTAACCGAGTTTATTTTTAAAACCGCGGTATATATTATTTATTTTATTAATAACGTTTTACGAAAAAAGGAATATTATTTATTTATTTTTAAATTTTTTAAAAATAAATGTTATTCCGTTTATATTTAATTATAATAATTAATTATTATTATTAATTATATTTATTATAAATAAATACTTTATTATATTTAATTTCGATTATTAAATTTTTTTTTATAATAATTTATTTTTAATATAACGCGAGTTTAATATTCGCGACATTTTATTATATAAATTATTAATAATGTTGAAAATTTTTTAAAACATTATTATTTTCCGTAATAAATGTTATTAAATTATATAATTATTTACCGCGACGGAATATACGTATATTATCCCCGTTATTATTAATTAATAATTTTCCGCGAATAAAATGTTTTAATATTCGTCGGGTATAACGAATAAAATTAAAAAACCGGTAAACGATTTAAATAATAATGTTTTAATTTATAAAAATATTTATTATATATTAAATAAAATAAAAATAATTATAATTTTAAAATATATTAATAAAAAATATAAAATAATATTATATTTATTATATTTTTATATTTATTATTTTTTTAAATAAAATACGTTATATTAAAATTAAAAATACTAAAATTTATATAATATATTTTAAGAATTTTTATTTATTTATTTCGTTTAGTTTATTTTTTAAAAATATATTTTATAGTTTTTTTTAAATAAGCGCGATAGTTTTTAATTTCATATATAAAAGTTTATAATATTTAAATTTTCCTTTAATATCGTATTTAAAATTATTTAATTATTATTTAAAATTAACGAATTAACGCCGCTTTTCTTTAAACGCTTAAATAAATGTATTTACGGCGGGCTTCGTAATAAAAATTATTATTAAATTTATTCGGTTAAAAAAAAAATAATATATTTAATTAATAAAAAAAAAAATTTAAATAAATATTATAATAAAAATAATATTAATAATAATAATAATGTTAATAAAAAATCCTCCCATTATTAAAAACTTACGTAAATATATAACTTAAATAAATTTATATTTCCAACGTTATTTTTTTCGAACTTTAATTTTAATAATAATAACGTAAATAATAAATATTTAAATAATAATTTTATAATAAAACTTTTTAAAATTTATTACACCGCTTTTAAAAAGTTATAATTTTTAAATATTTAATATTAATATTAACTTTAATATATATAAATTATATATTTAATTATAAAATTTTTAATTTAAATAATTATTTAAAATAAAAAAAATATAAATATAAATATTAATATTAAAAAAAATTAATAAATTATTAAATTAATTAATAAATATATCATTACTTAATTTTATTATTAATAAGTTAATTAAATAATTATTATAATAATTAAATTAATATATATAAATTAATAAATTTATAAAAAATTATTCGTATTAAAGTTTTTTAAATATTTAATATTAAATTTTTTAAATAAATATTACTTTTTTTTTTTTTTTTTTTTTTTTATTACACGTTTATTAATTAAAATATTTAAATGGTATTTCGTTAAAAAAATTTTATTTTTAAAGTCTTTATAATTTTAAAAAAATAAAAAATTTTATAACTTATAAAAGGTTATATTTAAAAATAAAAAAAAAATTAAATTTTTTATAAAACTTATTAATTATTTAAATAATAAAAGTTAATATAAAATTTATTATTTATAATTAATAAATTATTTATTATTTAATTTATTATTTATTATATAATTTATTATTTATTATTTATTATTTAATAATTAAAAATGAAAATAAAAATTAATCGTTATATATAATAAAAAATTTCCTTATAATATTATAACCGTTTTATAATTTATTTTAACCTTATTTAATATATATTAAGAAATTTTTTTTTAATATTATAACACGTTTTATTATTTATTTTATTATTTATTTCAGTTACGTAATTTATAATATTAAAACCATTTATTAAATTATTATTATTAAAACTTTTAAAAAATAAAATTAATTTCGGCATAAATTTTATATTTTTTTTAATATATTATAATCGTAGTTTTTAAATTTATTTAAGTTTAATATAATTAATATATTTTTTTTTTATTTTTATATTATAATTTAATAATTTAAATTATTTATTTAAATAATTATTATATAATAATAAATTAAATTTATTATTCGAATTATATTAATTATAAATGTTATCGAATATTACGTTATAAGTTTTAAAATTATAAAAGTTATAAAAATAAATTTTAATTTTTTTAATTATATTAAAATTATTAAAACGACGGCGTTTTACGTTTTTTTAATTCCCACGTGTTTTAATTCGTAGTTTAAGGAATTCTTTTTTTCGTTTTATTAATATTTATTTAAGTGTTTTAATTAAATTATTAATAAAGAAAAATAAAAGCCGATTCTTTTTAATATTTTTATTATTAAAAAATAAAATAATAATATTATTAAAAAAAGATTAAATAAAATAAGTGAAAATATATTCGTAAAAAATGTTTTTTAAAAAATAAATTTAAAAATTTTAATAATTAATAATTATTTTAAAGTTATTATTATTTAACTTTTTTAATAATTATATTATATATATAAAAAATAAATATAAATCGGAAACTTAAATACTTATTTAAGGTTTAACCGTTTAAAAACGATTTATTTTTTAAAAGTTAATAATTTTATAATAAAAAACCGATTAAAAATAAATTTAAACACGGTTAAATTTTACGGGTTTAATAAAGCGATAATAATTTCGTTAATAATTATTTTAACGATTAATAACTTATATCGTAACTTGGAAACAAGGTTTTTAATCCGGTTTAATAACTTAAATTAAATAACTTCGATCGAAAAAATGATAAACATCGATAAAAAAAAATATTAAATTAAAGTTATCATTATAAAAATTATTATATGCCGCATCGGAAAAATAATATTTACGCATGTAATTAAAATTAAATTATAAACTTTTTTTTACGAAAATAACATATATTATTTTAAAATTAATTAATAATTTAAAAATATAATAAAACTTATTATAATAAAAAATAATAAAAAAAAGAAATTAAATAAAATTAATTATTATTAATTCGGGATTTATAAGCGGTTTATTATTATAAAATTTATCGTTAAAATTAAAGTTTTTTTCGTTATTTTTAAGTCCGTGTATTTTTATTTTACGTTAAAATAATAATATTTCATTAAGAAATATTTAATATTTAAAAAATAATACAATAAAATATAAATTATTATTATTATTTAAAACGTGAAAATAATAATATTTTTCACGTAATATACCATTATTAAATATATTAATTAAAATCGGTTTAAAAAATTAAAATAAAAAAAAATTATTTTAATTTTTAATTCGCCTTTTATTATTTTTCCAATAATTTCCAATAATAATATAATATATGTAATATATTATTATATAATAAACACCGCCGTTATTAAAAATATAAAAATTAAATAATAATTTAAAATTAAAATAACTTAAATAATAAATATCGATCCGTTATAAAAAAGTTTTACGTTTTTAGCTTTTAAAAAATATTAAAAGAAATATCCGGCATTTCGTTAATATAATTATTAAATATATTAATATATATAAAATAATATTAATAAAAATATATAAATAAAAATTAAATATTAAAAATAATTAATATTATAATAATAACGTTATTATTTAAAACGTTAAAACATTTAATAATTATAATTACATTAAACGTTAAACGCGGTTACATTTAATAAATTATTAAATAATAATTAATTTATTTATTATAATATTATAAAAAATCCATTAATAAAAAAAATTTTAAATAATAAAACGTAATAATAATATTTTAATATAAAATAAAAAAATATAATAAATAATAATAATTATAATCTTTATATATATAATAATATTTTATATTTACATTAAATATAAATTTATTATATTTAAAATAATATATAATATTAAAAGCTTTTATAATTAAATTTAATTTTTTAATAAACTTTTTAAAAATTTTTCCTAATAATTTAAATATTAAAACTTATTTAAATAAATAAAAAATAAAATATTATAATAAATTTAAAATAATAATTATATAAAAAGATAATAAAAAAACTTATATATATATATAAAATAATATTAATTATATTAATTTTTTTATTTTAATATTAATACTTTTATAATTTAATTAATATTAACTTTTTTTTTAATTTTAAATAATTAATAAAAAATTTATTTTAATAAATAAATTATAATTTTACCACGTCATATAATTATAATATTCATTTATATTTAAAACTTGAAAAAAATATAAATCTTAATTTAAAGGTTAATAACACGTTTTTTATATATTATAATTTAAGTATTTTTATATTTAAATTTAAAAATAATAATTACCTTATTATATATTTAAATAAGGATAATAATGGAAATTTTATTATTAAATTAAATTAAAAAACGGTAATTTAATAATTAATTATTTATATATATTTTAAAATAAAATTTAAATATTAATTAAATTTTTAATTTCGTTTTATTTTAAAACCCGAAGTTTTTTTTTATTTTAAAAATATTCGTTAATAAATTTTTTCCGTTTTAAAAAACCTTTAATTAAGAATCGCTTTAAAAATTAATAAAAGGTTTAATTTTATTTCCTTTAAAATATATTATCGTTATAATAATTATATCTTATATAAACATATATTCGGAAATGGCACTTTTAATTATATAACTATAATTATATATATAAGAATTAAAAAAACCATTATTATAAAATAAATAAAAACTTAAATTTAACATAATAAATAAAATATAATGTATAAAATTAAAACGAATTAATATTTTTTTAATAACCTTTATTTAAACTTTTTTATTAATTATAAAAAATAATGCATTTATAATAATAATATTTTTTATGGAAAAAAAAATAATAATAAATATTTAATAATTATGGAATTAATTAAATGTAATTTAAATAAATATTTTAAAAAATTAAAAAAAAATTTAATTATTTACACTTTTATTAAAATAATGGAATACCGTTTGAAATTTTACCGTAATATATTACGTACCTTTTATTATATATATAAAAAAAATTATATATATCGAAATATCACGTTAAAAAATATGGTTATTTTTTTAAATCCGTATACCGCCGAAACCGATTTTTACATAAAAATAATTATTATTAATTTCGAAAAAACTTAAGAAAAAAAAATAATAAAAATATAATAATTAACTTTATTTATATTATTATTCCCGAGGTTTAATTATAAAATAAATTATATATAAATATTATTAATATATTTTTTTTAAAAGTCGTAATATTAAATTTTATAAATAAAATATAGGATTAAAATTAATATAACCGTGTGTTAAAAAAGGTTTATAAAATAATAATAATTAAATTTAAAAAAGTTTATAAATTAAAGGAAATTTTTAAATTAAAGTTTCGGTTATATAAAATTTTCTTAATATTCGATCCTTAAAAAAAACTTAATATTAAATTAATTTTAATACACGTTAAATTAATTTTAACGTACATTTTTCGGTATACGCGTTAAATTATATATTTAATATTAATTATATTATTTTATATATTAAAATTAAATATTAATTATAATATATTTTATTTAAAAAAATTATATAATTTAAATTATATCGTATAATAATATATTTAAATAAATAATTATTAAATTATAATAATCCGTTTATTTAATTATATTTAATTTAAGTTAAAATAAAAAATAAACGTATATATTAAAACATTAAAAATAAAATGTAATTAAATTTAATAATTAAATTACGTAATTTATAAGTTTTTATAAAAATTATATTTATTTATAAATTATATTATTATTTTTTCTTTTCTTTTTCATATTTTCCGCGATTTTATTTACAAAGCTTTCATTTTTAATTATTTAAAATAATTAAAATACATCGGGATAAACCTTGTAAAAATTATATTCGGCGCGATAATTTATTAGTAAATAATTTACGTAATATACGTTATAAATATTTTTTTATAATAAATTTTATAAGTAACGATTTTTTTATTATCGCTTATTTAAAAATATTTAATATATGCGTACGAAATTTTAAATAATTTTATTTTCTTTAAAAATGAAAATTTTTAATTAAATAAATAATGAATTTATAACTTTTACCGCTTTTTTTTCGCTAAAATATAAAAAACTTTATTTCGGATTTATTTATTATAATATTAAACGTAATAATTATAAAAAAAAATTTACCCGAAATTTTTAATATATTATTAAATTTATTAATTATATAAAAATTAATAATATAATTTAAAATATATTAATTTATAATTACTTATATAATATTAATATAATTAATGCCGGCACTTTTAAATTCTATTATAAAAAATAAATAATTAAAAATATTATTTATTTAAAACGCCCGTATTTCGTTATTTAAATTTCTTAATAAAAACGTATATAAATAATTATAAAATATGCCCGGCGTTAAAACGGGAAATTTTAATACGTTTATAAAATTTAAAAAAAAAATAATTTAACGATTAATAAAAGTTTTATTTATAACTTTAAATTTAAGATTTTAAATTAAACCGTTACTAAATAAAGTTTAATTAAATATAATTTTTATATTATTTTTTAAAAACGTAACTTTTATTTATTTTTTATTTTTATTTAAATTTTTATATTTTTTATCCATGAATTTATATTTATATTTATTATTATTATCCTCACTTTTATATTCATGTATATTATTATATATTTTTAAATTTTTATTATTTTTTATATTAATTTATTCGCGTTATAAAAAAGTTGGTAATTTTATATTCCATTCGTTTTATATTTTAATTTTATCATTTAATTATTTAATACTTTATAACATTAATTTTATATATTAAAACTTTTTTTTTAATAATTTTAAAAATTAAAATTATTCGTTAATAATTTAAAACACATTTATTATATCATTTAATACGTTTTATAATTTTTTACGAAAAAATATACGATTATATTTTAATTTATTAATTCGGAATATAAGTTTATAAATAATATTATAATAATTTTTAAAAATAAATTAAAAAGATTTATTATCGTTTATATCGTTATAAAATATATCGGAAATAATTAATATAAATTTTAACGTAAAATTTTTTAAATTAAATGGAAAATTTTAAAGTTTCTTAAAAAATAATAAAATAAAGTTTTTAAATATTAATGAATTTTTTATTTTAAAAGATTTTAATTATATAAATATAATAAATGGCGTTAATATTTTTTATTAAATATAATTTTTAAATAAATGTAATTTATTAAATGGGAAAAAGGTTAATTATTAATAAAACTATTATAAAAACTTACGCTTTTTTTTAATAAATGAATTTTTTTTTTTTATGTAATTACGAGGTTTTTTAAATAAAAGATAATTTAAAAATAATAAATATTAATTTTAATTTTAAAAACATTAACTACACTTTTTTAAAATAATTATTATTATTATAATAAAATTAAATAAAATTATACGCAAGTTATAATTTTATTATAATATTATAAATAAAAAAAAATTATTAATATTTTAATAAATGTTTCGAAATAATTTTTTTTTAAGTTTTATTATTTTAATAATATTATATTTTAATAATATGGCTTAAGTCCGAACGCGCGATTTTTAATTAATTAAATTTTTTATTAATAAAACTTTCTTTATTAAAATTATTAATTAATTTTTTATGTTTAATTTCCTTTTTTAAAATTAAATAACTTTCGAAATATTAATAATAAACTTTTTTAAAAAAATATTTTTATAAACTTCGATTAAATAATTTAATTAATATTAATATTAAATTAATATAAGTTTTAAAATAAGGATTATTAAAGTTTTAAAACCTTGGAAATATTTTTTTAAAAAAGGTATATTATATAATAAATATTATTATATAATTAAATATTTAACTTATTATTTTAAAAACATATAATAATATATAAAATTATTTAATTCTTTATTTTAAAAATTATTTAAAGTTTTAATATTTAATAAATAATTTTATTTTTAATAAAGTTATTTAAATATAAAATTCCGACTTATATAAACATGAATATAAATAAAAATAATACATTATAACCACGTTAAATTTAATAATTTAAAAAAAAATAATTAATTAAAATTTATTAAATAATGTAAATATTTAATGTTATATTTTTTTAATATTTTATTATATTATTATATTAACCATTATTTATTTTTATTTTTAAATAATTATTTATTAAATTATTAATAATTTATTTATCACGTTTTAAAAATAATAAATACTTATAAACTTCTTACACTTATAACTTTTTTTATAAGTTAAAAAGTTAAAAACTTATTCCATTATATTAATATTTATTATTTCGTTTATTTTAATTTAAACCCATTATTAAATTTATAAACTTTAAACGAAAGTTTTTATTATTTTTTTATATATTATACGTATTATATTATAATTAATAATATATAAATAATAAATAAAAAGTAAAATCGAAAAAATAAACCATTCTTATTAAAATATTTAAATTTTAAAAAACCCGTAATTATAATATTTAATAATAAAATATTAAAAGTTAATAAATATTATTTCCACGTTTTAAGTTAAATTAATAATTAATTATTTATCTTATATTATTTCATTTAATATAAATTTTAATTTATGTTTAATAAATTAATATTTTATTATTTTAAATTTTAATTATTAGTTTTTTCCCGATTCTTTTTTAAAAATATAAAATACGGTTAATTTTTTTAATGTTAATAAATTAAATAAAACCAATGAAATTAAAGTTATATAAATAATATAATTTATTAACTTATTTATTCCTTTTTTAACCGTTAATATTTATAATAAATTTTATCGTTTTAATAAAACATTATATAAATTAAAATTTTATTATATTATTTTAAAGTTTAAAAATAATAAAAAATAATTTATAAAAAACTATATACGTAATTATATAACGTTTAATAATTACTTACGTAATGATTCATTTTATAATTATTATAATTTTTTATTTTTTCGTAAAAATATTCATTAGTTTTTTAATTATAATAACTTTATTTTTTTTTAAAAAAAAAACTTAACTTTTTAAAGTAATAATTAATTTTATTTTTAATTTTATACACTTTTAATTCCGGGCAAGTTAAATAATTATAACTTAAAAATAATTATTTATTATTATAATAAGCCATTTTTTTCATTTAAAAGGTTATTTCGGGAATATTTTTTTATTTATTTTACGTAAATAATATTTATTAAACTTATTTTATTATTTTTTAAAAACTTAAACGTAAATATATACCTTAATATACTTGAAATTTAAAAAATTAATAACATTAAAAAAATCCTTAAAAAATTTAATAATAATTACTTTTAATTATAAAATAAAATTCGTATAATTAAAATAATTAATAAAAAACGTATTTATTTAAAAACATAAAATAACGATAATTTATTAAATAAATATAATAATAATATTTTTTTTTAAAACATTTTTAATTTAATTTATTACGATAATTATTTCGAAAATATATATAATTAAAATAATTTTAAAGGTAATAATATTAATAATTATAAAAGCGTTTTAATTTAACCACGGAAATAACCACGTTTTTTACCGAAAATTAATATTAATATTAAGGAACGGGGAAATACGGAACATAATAATATATTAATTATAATTTATATTTTTAATTTTATAATTAATTTATTATACGTTCGGGGTATTAAAAATTATATAATTAACCTTCGTATAAATAATATTAACCCATGTAAATTATATGTTTTTAAAATTAAAAAAATTAATAATAAAACTTAAAAAAAATAATAAAAAAATTATTTTTAATTTAAATAAGTTAAGTTATAAATTTAAAAAAAGTTATTTTTTTTAATTTTTAAAATTTTTTTATTAAAATTTAAAGTATATATAATGTATTAATAATAATAAATATTTTTTATTTAAAATAATATAAAATATCGTTACACGCATTATTAAATAAAAATATTTTTAAAATTTAAATATATATTATTTTTTATTTTAATAAAGTTTAAATTAAAATTTTAAAAAGTAAATTATATGTATTTATAAAACGGGTATAACGTTTTTTAATATATTTTTAATGTTTTTTTAAATTTTTTAATATTAATTAATTAAAAATTAATGTGGTTAAAAAGATATAATTAAAAACGGGTTCATAAATTTAAGTTAAATTTTTTTAAAATAAATTACGATAATTTTTTATACTTAAATAATAATATATTTATTAAATTAAAATGTAATTTATATATTATTTTTTTAATAAAAAATAAATTTTAATTAAATATAATAAATATAAAACTTATATTAAGTTTTATTTAAAACATTCCTTTAATTTTTCCGACTTTTAAAATAAAACATTTTTATTATTTAACCGTTCGAAATAATTAAAGTTTTGCGAAAAATAAATGTATTCGTAATATAATAAAATAATTAATTCGCACGTTTTAAACTTTACAATAATTAATTAAAAAAAATTTTATATTTTATTATCGGTTTTAAATTTATTATTTTATTTATTATTTATTTAAAATATTTATATTTAATAAAGTTAATTAATATTAACCGTTTTTATAAAGTTTATTTAAAAATATTAAAAACATATATATAAAATTTTAAATAATTTTTTTTTTTTTAAAGAAAGAAATTTTTAAATAAATAAATAATAAATTAATAATTATTATTTTTATTTTTTTCCCGTTATAATATAAAGAAATATATTTTTAAACCATTAAAAATAATATTAAAAATAATAATAATTAAAACCGGTTATTTAAATTTTATTATTAAATTATTAAACTTTTTAATTATATTAAAATAAATAATAAATTTTATTATATATTAATTTATACCCATTTATAAAATATTAAAATAATTAATTTTAAAACTTTTAAATTTTATTATAAAAAAAAAATAATTAAATGTATTATTAATTTAAATTACCTTAATTTCCTTATTAAAATATTTTAATAAAAACGTGTAAAAATATTTAAAAATAATATCGGGCGTTAAAATAAAAATTTTTAATTTTTTATTAAATTTTAACGAAAAAATAACTTAACGATTTATAATAACTTTATTAATAACTTTAAATTTAAAATTTCGCATAAAAACAATATTTAATAAAATTTTATTAAATGTAGTTTTAACATTATTTTTTAAAATCGAAACTTTTATTTTATTTTAATTATTATTAATTTAATTTTCTTAAATTTAATTAACCTTATATTACATTTTTATATTATTTTTTTCATTTAATATATATAATTTATTATATTATTTATTATTTAATTTAATATTACTTTTATTTTTATTATTTTATTATTCGTAATTTTAAGTAAACGATTTTATATATTTTAATTTTTTAAAAAAAAGTTTTAAATAATTACATATAAATTTTACATTATTAATAATTACCGTAATATTATTTAAAGGATTATAAAAAATTTTATATAAATAAATACGGTTCCGTTTTAATTTTTAAACTTAAAATAAAAGTTAATAAATAAAATTATAATAATTTTTAATATTAAATTAATTAAATTTTATACCGTTATTTATTTTAAATATATTATTATATAATATTTTAATAAAAAAAAATATAAACTTTAATATAAAATTTTTTAAATTAATAAAAAGGTTTTCGGGTTTATTAAATGGTGGTAATATAAAAAATTTTAATATTAAAATAATTAATTAATAATTTATTTCGGGATTAAAGTTAAAAAATTTTAATTATATAAAAATAATAAAAGATAAAAATATTATTTTTTAAAAATAGTTTTTTAAAAAATATAATATATTAAACGGTATAAAAGTTAATTATTATTAAAAATAATAATATTAAAATTAATAATTAAGTTTAAATTTCTTCGCAAAATATAAATTAACCGCGTTAATAAAATTACGACGCTTTTTTAATAATAAAATATTATTTATAATTAAAAATTTTAAAATCATTATAAAAAGTTTAAATTAAAAAAAGTAAATGCTTTGTTTTTATAATATATTATAATATAAAACGAAGTTATTAATAATTTTATTATATAATTATAATTTAATTAAAAAAAAATATTTTTAAATGTTTTTAAAAAAAGTTTTTTTTATATAATTATATTAATTAAAACTCGTTATATTAATAAAAATAAATTAAATAAAAAACTTTAAAATATAATTAAAAAAAAGAAAAATAATAATATATAATAACGTTATTAATAATAAATGATTAATTTATATAATTAAACGTTATAAATTATATAAAATATATTAAAAAATTTTTTTATCGTTTATTATTAAAACGGTAAATTTTTAAATTAATTATTTTATATTAAATATTATTTTAAAAACATTAAAATTAAATATATAAATAACGTATATAAAGTTTTATTTATTAAATTTAATTATATAAAATACGAATAAAAAATAAATAAATTTTAAAAGTTTAATATAAATAAATAAAAAGTTAATTAAAATATATAAGTGCGATATATATAACGCATGGGATCGCGGGGCATAAAAACCCGGGACCGGTTATAAATTATATAATAAAAAAATTAAAAAGTTAAAGAATCGAACCTTAAAATTCAAGCTTCGGTTAAACCTCGGCTAAATAAATTCGGGGGTATTATATCCGCGTAATGTAAAAACTTTATATATTTAATAATTTTTTTTTTAAAATATTAATATTATTAATATATAAATAATATAAATAAAATTTTATATAATAAATTTAATTATATAAAATATAAATTAAAAATAAATAAGTTATAAAAGGTTTAATATAAATATATTAAAAATATAAATGAACGCGGGATTACGGGAAAATATAAAGTTATATTATAAAAAAAATAAAAAATTATATTATCGAAAATTATCGTAAATTTTATTTTATTTATATTATATAATAACCACTTATTTATAATTATATTAATATTTAAAAAAGTTTATACCCGTTTTAAAAATTAAAAATAAAATTAAAGTTTTATAAAAATTTAAATAATATAATATCCTTTATAAATTTAAATATAAAATTAAATTTAAATTAAATTTATTTATTATATAATATAAACATTTTTTTTAAATTAATTAATAAGTTTATTAACCTTATGTTTTTATAATTATATTTTTTTTTAAGCTTTTTTTATTTATTTTTTATAAATATTTAATTAATTTTTATATTATTTTAAATTATCACGAAAAAACTTATTAAATATTAATTTTAATTTTTTATTTTTAATTATATATTATTTAAAATAAATTTTTAAATTAAGTTTTTTATATATAAATATTTTTAATCTTTAATATATTTTAATAAATATTTTATTAATTATTTATCGTAAAAACGTTACGTTTTTAACGTAAAAAAATTATTAAAATTATAATTATATAATAAAGTGTTTAATTTTTTTATTAATTATTATAATTTTAAATTATTTTTAATATTTTAACCGTAATTTAATATATTAATATTCTTAAAGTTATTTTATATTTTATTAATTTAACCGGTAATAACATGGTTTATATTTAAATAATATTTAATTTAATAAATATTTTAATTTTTAATAAATTAAATAATTTTATATCGTAAAATATTTCCGTATATTATATATAACGCGATTTAATTTAATATTAAGTTTTTATTAAACTTATTTATATTAATAAAAAACTTAAAGTACGTTTAATAATATTAATTTTAAATTTAAAAAATGTTTAAAATTTAAATTACTTATTATTTAATAACGTATAATTTTTCGAAATAATTATTTTTACCATTATTTAATTTTTTTATTTTACTTATTAATCCCTTATTTATATAAATTTTATAATATATAACTTTATATTTAATTACGATTTATACCGTCCGTATTTTTTATAATTATAATTAATTTATTATATATAATAAATTAAAAATGCGTTATTATTATAAATGACGTTTCGATCCCATGGTTTATCCGAATGAATTATAATTAAAATCTTAGTTTTTTAATAGCGAATAAATATTAATTTAATATATTTATAAAAAAAAAATTAAATTTATTAACGTTATATTATAAAATTTTATAAAAATACATATTAATATAAATGTAAATTTTAAATTTAATAAAATAAAGTTTTATATAATTATTTATAAATTATATATAATTAAGCCTTAAAATTATAAATTTTTTACGTTTTTATTTTTAATGGTTTAATTTATTATTATAATATTATCGTACGATTTTTAAATATTATTATTAATAAATATTATATAATCCATTTTTTATAATAAAAATATTAATATATTAACGAATATATTTTTAAATATTATTTTTTCTTAATTCTTTAAAAGCATTTAATATTTATTTATAATTTTTAATAAATTAATTTATTATTATTATATTTCATAACCGTTAATTTAAATCATTAATTTATTTTTTTATATTATTTTTTATTTAAATTTAAATAAAAAAGATATAATTAATTATTAATTTATAACAATATTATAAATAAATTAAAATTAAATCATTATAATAATCTTTTTTATAAAAATAATTTTATATAATATTTAAGAAATTTTAAATATAATCGATTTATTTATAACAAACCATTTTTTATTTTTTTAATTTACATTTTAAAAATTATTTAAATATATTAATTTTTAATTATTTTTTATTTAAATAATTTATAATATAAAAATAAAATAATTTTACTTTAAAAAACCGGTAAATTTCCGCTTTAATAATATTAATATTAAATTTATTTTTATAAAAACCTTAATTATTAAATTAATATTAAAAAATTCGAAAATTAATATTTAAATTATATTTATTTAAAAATAAATCCCAGATTTCTTTTTAAAAATTATTTTTTTTTAATTATAAACAAGTAATTTCATTTTTATATAACATTATATTAATTTAAACTTAAAACATAATAATTTATATAAAATATTTTCCATAAAATATTTAAAATTTATAATAAAAATTAACTTAAAATATTTTAATTTTTTTTTTATTTATAATTAAAAATTAAAAAATTAAATTTAATATATTTTTAATAACTTTTAAATTTTATTAAATATTTATAAAAGTTTATTTTTAATTAATTAAACGTTTTTAAAAATCATTATAATATTATTAATATATAATTACTAGTTTTATAAAAATTATATTAATTTTATATTAATTAAAAAAATATTTTATTTTATATTATTTATATTAATTATTTCTTAAATTAAGTTTTTTATAAATATTTAAATATATCGTGCCGTTTAATTTTATTATAACTTAACATTAATAAAAAAATTTATACTTTTATTTAAAAATGATTATAACCACGGGGAAAATTTTATTAATAATCAAATTAATAAAAATATATTTTTATAATAAAACTTATTTTTTTCTTTTATTAAAATTAAATATAATTTTCCATTTTTTATATATATATTTTTATTATTTTAAATATTCATAACTTTAATTAATTTATTTAAATTAATTTAAATTAAAATTATATTAATTTTTATATTAAATATTAACAAATAAAAAATTTAATTAATATTAAATAATTTTATTTATTATATAATAACATACAGTAAATAATTATATAATATTATTATTATAATTATAAAACAAAATAAATATTTATAATAAAATTTAAATAAAATTTAAAATAATAACGTTAAAATAAATATTAATTTTTTAATGTTTATTATTTTTAATTAAATCCTTTATATAATTATAATATATAAATTTATACTTAATTTAATTTTATTTAATATTTTTATATAATAAATTTTATTTTTTTAAAAATAATTTCATTTATAATAAATTTTTTAAACATGTATAAAAAAAATTATTAATTTATATTACCAGGGATTTATAAAAAAAACTTTAACTTAAATTACGATATTATTTATAAATAATCATTAAAATAAAATTATATAATTTATTTTTTTTATTATTATTTTTATTATTTTTCCATTATTAATAAATATAAAAATAAAAAAAAATATAAAAAATTTATTAACTTATTAACTTTATAATTTACTTCAAATTTATCGCATATTATATTCCTTACACTTTTTATTATATATTATAATTCCGGCATTTCTTTTATAATAAAATAAAAATTAAGGAATATTTTTTAATATATATAACTTTATTTTATTTTTATTAATAATAAATGAAATGGATTTAATTTAAATAAATAAAATAATAACGTTTTAACTTTTATTAATAATATTTACACATAAATAATAAATAAATGGTATATTATTAAAAAAAAATATATTAAAAATATTATAATAAATAACTTAATATACGACCAAAAAAAAAATAAAATAATTATATAATTAAATATATACGTTTATAAATATTATATTAACGGGTATAAAATAAAAATAACACTTATAATAATTAAACAAAATAATTATTATAAATTTAATTTAAATTTAATTAAAAATTATTTTTACGTGTATTATATAAAATAAATTAATATTCCGGTTTTTATTTTAAAACAGGACATTATTTTATAAAAATGATTTATTATTAATATTATATAATAATATTAATTTAATTAAAAAATAATTTTTAAATAAAATTATTTTATAAAATTTATTAAAAAAATTATATTAATAAAACAACATTAAAAAATTATTTTAATAATAAATATTACCGGGTATAAATAAATGACGATAAGTAATTTATTTAATAAAAAGGAAAACTTTTAAAAAAAATTAAAATTTTATATTAAAAATAATACTTTTAAAATTTATATAATTATATATTAAAATTAAATTAATTTATTTTTTTATACATAACATTAAATAAATTTTTATATCCTAACCTTTATAACATTATTATTTATAACACGAAAAAAAAAAAATAAAAAATTTATTTTTCAACAAAAATAAATAAAAACTTTATATATAATATTAACCGATATATTTATATAAAAAATTCGAAATTATTTTATTATTAATAAAAACTTAAATATTATAAAAAGAAATTTTAAATAAATTTAATTTATTATTATTAATTATTAAAACAATATAATTTATTTTTTTAAATTTAAATAAAACTTTAAAAAAACTTATTTTAAAATATAATAAAACGATAAATTTTTTAAGGTTATTTTTATAATCCACTTAATTATTAATATTTTATAAAAAAAATACGTTTTAACGACACATGTTATTATTTTTTTAATGAAATAATAAGTTAATATTATTATTAATTCATTTAATATAAAAAATAAATTTTTAAATTTATATATTTTCAGTTTATAAAAAAAATAACTTAATTTTTATTTAAAATTAAAAATAAATAAAATGGAAGAAAATTTTTTATTAAAATTTACATAAAAAAAAAAGTTTATTATAATTATTAAAAAAAATATATTTATATTTAATAATATAACGTAAAATATTAACATAAAAATACCGTTTATTTTTAATAAATCCCGGAACACGTTTAATTAAATCACTTATTAAAAATAACTTTATATATTATTTAATAAAAAATATAACACATCCAATCTTATAATTAATATTTAATTTAAATAATATAAATTATTATTTTAAAATACCAATTTATTAAAAATATAATAAAATTTAACCAAATTTCTTTTAATTAAATAAAAATCAACTTTTTATATAAACCATATTATTACATTTTTTATTCCAAGATTTAATTATTATTACACATTAAATAAAACGTTTTTTACGTTTTTTTTTAATAATTATTAATTAAAAACTAAAATAAATATAAAAAAATAAAAAATTAATTAATTTTTAATTAAAAATATTAATTTTAAAAACAAAAATAATTTAATAACGCGTTATAAAAATAAAAACATTTAATTAATAAATATATTAATTAAAAAAAACCGATAAAATAAAATATATAAAAATTATAATATTTTAATTTTTTAAATTATTAAAAAATTATT